>NW_024070202.1:57627965-57999744 GCF_014754425.2 Oryx dammah | reverse complement strand
TGTGTGTGTGTGTGTGTGTGTGTGTGTGTGTGTGTGTGTGTGTGTGTAAATTAAGCTACTTTTTAAATCTCCTTGAATCTTCCTACCTCACATAGTTGACTTAAAGAGTCAAATTAGCTTTCAGACTATATACTCAAATGAAAGAATGTTCAAAAAAGATCATAGCTGTTAGACAAGGAATAGAAGGGAGTATAAAATGATATAATTCATGGTGGTTTCTCCAAAGAAGACATATGGATGGCTAATAAATACATGAAAAGATGCTCAACATCGCTCACTGTTAAAGAAATGCAAATCAAAACTACAATGAGATATCACCTCAACACCAGTCAGAATGGCCATCATCAAAAAATCTGCAAACAATAAATGATGGAGAGGGTATGGAGAAAAGGGAACCCTCTTGCACTGTTGGTGAGAATGTAAATTGATGTAGCCACTATGGAGATTCCTTAAAAAAAAATAACTAGGAACAAAACCACCATATAACCCAGCAATCCCACTACTAGGCATATATTCTGAGGAAACCAAAACTGAAAAAATATACATGTACTCCAAAGTTCACTGCAGCTCTATTTATAATAGCTGGGATATGGAAGCAATCTAGATGCCCACTGACAGATGAATGGATAAAGAAGTTGTGGTACGTATACACAATGGAATATTACTCAGCCATAAAAAGGAATACATTTGAGTCAGTCCTAATGAGGTGGATGGACATAGAGCCTAGCATACAGACTGAAGCAAGTCAGAAAGAGAAAAACAAATGTCATATACTAATGCATATATATGGAATCTAGAAAGATGGTACTGATGAACCTATTTGTAGAGCAGCAATGGAGACACAGACATAAAGAACAGACATATGGACATGGCTGAGTGGCAGGAAGAAGGAGAGAATGGGATGTATGGAGAGAGTAACATGGAAATATATATTATCATATGTAAAATAGATAGCCATTGGGAATTTTCTGTATGACTCAGGGAACTCAAACTATGGTTCGGGAATAATCTAGTGTTGTTGGGTAGGATGAGGAGTGATGTTCAAGTGGGCAGGGGCATGGGTAAACCTATGGTTGATTTTTGTTGATGTTTGGTAGAAACCAACACAATACTATAAAGCAATTGTCCTTCAATTAAAAATCACTTAAAAAGATCTTAGATGTTAGAAAAGAAATAGAAGGAAGTATAAAATGATCCATGGTGGTTTCTTTTGATCAGAACACTTTTTTTTTTCATTTGCTTCAGTTCAGTTAAGTCGCTCAGTTCTGTCTAACTTTTTGTGACCCCATGGACTACAGCATGCCAGGCTTCCCTGTGCATCACCAACTCCTGGAGCCTGCTCAAACTCACGTCCATTGAGTTGGTGATGCCACCCAACCATTTCATCTTCTGTCATCCCCTTCTCCTCCTGCCTTCAATTTTTCCCAGCATCAGGGTCTTTTCCAAGGAGTCATTTCTTTGCATCAGGTGGCCAAAGTATTGGAGTTTCAGCTTCATTTACTTAGTCATAACCAAAGAGCTGAGCTGCAGTTTTCATTACTGATCCCTGCAAATAGGCACATACCCTCTGACATTGAACTCTTATGACAAAATCCCACACAATGTCATAATGGAACTATATATAAACCCCATGCTTCAGTGAAACACAGAATCCTAAACTATCAGAGCAACATGAAGATACCTTGTTTTCTAACAACCATTCACAGAATCATAACTTATTCATGACTGATGGTCCTTAAATGGACATTCATACTGGGACATACCAGGGACATGTGATAGCATATCATGTTTGATGTTTCAAAGAACAGTCAAAGGATAATGGTCATAGAGGTGAGTCTTTTGTTGAAAATGTATGTGTGTCAGTGTGTGTGTGTATGTGTGTGTGTGGTTAGGGAAACATGAAGAGAGATGAAATAGAAGAAAACATGGGCAATAGAAGAAAACTTAGTTTGAACATGAGTATAATGAACAGTCTTTATTCAGGAGATCTTGAGTCACTTTACAATGGATGTAGTTAGGTAGATGAAGGCCCAGCCATCTCTACTTTCCATCATGAAAGCTTTGGGGCATCATTCAATCTTCCCAGTAGACTGGCATTGAATTTCTTTCCATAAGATTTGGTGCATAGAATAAAACCACCATCACAGTATTAGAGAAAGTTTTCTGGCTAGAATTTTCCCAAGCCTTTCTCCAAGCTTATACAGTCCCATCAAATAATGTACCTCTTTCTGAAGCACGTCTTTAAAAAATGAGGTCAAAGGGTAAAATATATCAACATTCAATTCATAGTGCAAGAGAAGAAAAAGAATGTAATGGTTTTCCAGTTCTTTTTTCTATATTTTACTATGTTTTAAGTAATCATGATTCAGTTAATATAATCACTGAATATCACTGCTACCCTAAGATGAATAATATCTTATTTCAGAGATGACTGGGGTTAGCTACACTGTCTTTGTTCAGAAAGTCAAGATTTCATAGCCTGGGGATGTAGAATACAGTTTTTCTATCTACAAACTGCATTTTTTTGTAGAAATCTGTCAGCTTTACTCAGCAGCTATCTCTACCCAAAGGCCTATCTATTCTGGATTAAATGTCAGTCCTCTCGTCTTTTCTCCCTGCTTTTCTATGGGCACAGAAATAGTTTATAGAAAGTGAAAAGTTATTTTTGGATCTGGTGATATTAGCTTGGATTTTGAATTTTGGAAATTCAGTTTAGGAGTTTTTGCAGTGTACACATCTCCTTTCTGCTCAGTATAAAACTACTAATAATCAAGTTCATAAAATGTTATAAAAAACTAATATAAAAAAGGAAATTTTCAAGGTACCATAACATATTTGCAGTAAGAGCCTTTTGCTGGTAATTGGAAGATTCGGCTTCACTTCACTGTTTAATTACCCACAAAACTGTTTATTGCCCTATATATTCCTCCAACAAGAACATAATCCTTTTAATGTGCCCCTCAGAAAACCAGGGAACATGGTATGGGTACAACACATGCTATTCTTTTCAAACATCACAGCCAAATTTTAATCTGACCTTCAGACTCTGACAATGTATTCTAAAATTAGTATATGCTTGAACTGAAAGGAGTTATGATTTGAAGCTGAATGACATAACTGTGGTGTTAAAACCTAATTAATAACTATACATAAATAATGTCAGCAATATTACTTTTAATTAAATATAACTGATAGTTTATACAACTATACTTTTTGAAATTCTTGAAATATTTTGTTTGTAAGTGTGATTAAATATTGTGTACTTGTGTATAGAGAGGTATATTTTTCTTTCTTTTTAAAGCTTATAAATAAATTTAATAATTACAAACCACTGATTTTTTGTTTAAAAGGTAACTTTTTCATAGTCATTAAAAACAAAATAAAACTAGCTTCCTTTCATACTTTCTACGCAAAAATCATTAGAGAATAGTTGATAGTTATTTACAATATTGTTTAAAAGACTTTAACATTTAAGTATTTTCAATTACAATTGTGCAGTTCTAGACCTGTGGTTTAAATTTATGCAAATGTATGCACTTTGTGTAATAGCCAGAATCAAAATGTAGCATCTGTTCATCTCATTTATTTAGCACTGACAATAATATGTGCTGGTTATTGTGCTAGACATAGGGCTAGGGGCTACAAAGATAAGATGTCTCTTCTCCAAAGGAATTTAGAATATAGTTGAAAGCAAGGTATCTAAACCAACTGTTATAATGTGTGATGTGAGGCAATCAGGGGGTCATTATAAGGTGCTGTGGGAAGACAGGGAGGGAGGTGGGTTTAGAAGAGAAGCAGAAATTCGCTGGGTTGGATAGACTGGAGGAAGCATTCTCTGTAGGAGGAATAACACGGGTGCTAAGGCCGCTGCTGCTGCTAAGTCACGTCAGTCGTGTCCGACTCTGTGCGACCCCACAGACGGCAGCCCACCAGGTTCCCGTCCCTGGGATTCTCCAGGCAAGAACACTGGAGTGGGTTGCCATTTCCTTCTCCAGTGCATGAACATGAAAAGTGAAAGTGAAGTTTCTCAGTCGTGTCCAACTCTTCACGACCGTGTGGACTGTAGCCTACCAGGCTCCTCCGTCCATGGGATTTCCCAGGCAAGAGTACTGGAGTGGGGTGCCATTGCCTTCTCTGGGTGCTAAGGCAGGGAGAGACATTAAAGACCATGGAAAAGATTCTGTTCGATATGTGCAAGTCACTTGGGTAAGCAGCATATGCTGGTAAGACATCGAGATCTCAGATAATACCTTGTAGGATTCTACTTGGCATCTAAATAAGCTCAGGTTTCATGTTATTGATGAAGAGAAAATAGTGAAAAATTACATAGGACACATGGTAAGATCTACATGTAAGAAGGAAAGGATGCATTAGCAGCATAGTAGATGACAGATTTAACAGCATGGTTAAAGGCAACAAGGCTACTCAGGGTACCACCATCAAAATGAGTGAGGTTAACAAATGGGGAGATGAGAAGGAGATTCAGATATGAGAGGTATTTAGGAGGTGAAAAACAATAGGCTGTGTGGATAATTATATGGTAGGTGAGGAAGTGAGAGAGGTCACCAGAGACTCCTAGTTTTCCTTCAGGGATCATGAAGGATAAAGATGCTGTTCTCAGAGGCAAAGCAGGAAGAGCAGGCTGGTAGCTGGAGTGGAGAAGGGAAAAGCAGTGATATCTATTCTGAGTGGGTTTGATATATCTATGAGAATTTACAAGTAATGAAATTGTAGTAGGCAGCTGGACTAGACCATGTCCATTTTGAAGCCCAGGTGAAAGATACAGGCTGGAGATAGTGTCTGTGCCTCATCTAAGTGCTATTTTGATCCAGGAGCTACAGACGAGCTTGCTGCAAAGCATGTATAGTGAGAAGTAGGCCAGGAACAGAACTCTGAGAAGCAGTCATTCTAGAATAGACCACAAAGAATAGTAGCTAAGTTCACACCACAGAAATAATCCTTAGAAAACTTGAAAATTATATTCACGCACACATTTCTATTCTAAATGCCAACTGTTCATTTAAGTTAGAGGTCTTGTTTTGATTACTTCCTCTACATAAGAGATTATTCAGATAGATGATCTTAAATACAGAGAATTTAAAAAATGATCTTTCCAGAGAGAGATATTGGCCCGCAGTCAGCTTTGGGTTTTGGCTTCTGGAAAGAAGGGCTAGGGAAGGGGAAACAAGCTAAATCAGTAAGTGTGATCTCTTTCTGGAGCTTTTCTTCTTCTCTTCCAGGAGTATATATTTACACATGTTAATTGCATTTACTATGTATCATTGAGTGTTTGAGACAAGATTTGCCATATGTAACAAAAGCTACTAAAATCTCTGCCTGGGGAGCTCAAATTGACTGAGGCAGAGGGATGATAAATTAACCAAATAAATCAAATTATATAGCAAGTGAGATTGGGACGGATGAGGTAGAGAAAATAAAGTATGGAAGAAAAACTGGGAATTCAGTGCTGGGGGCAAGAGTTGAAATCAAGACTGGCTTCCTGGGTATGCAGGCTATGAGTCACACAGGGCCCCAGGTGCAGAAGGGCTCCATGTTGGGTATAATGTTCCACTGCCAATGTCTTAGACTTCTTAATTTTTAAACAAGTGGCCCTTGAAACGATCCACTCAGTCCTGGTTGTAATTGTCAATATGGTGGGTGAGAAAGCCCGCTTTTAGTGGTATCTTTCCTTTGGCTCACCAGATAGATTCTCCACCTTTCTCTGAACTCTTCTGTCCCAGGAGGCTGACCACATGGACAGTATCAGGGACCTCCTTTGCCCTCTGGCTGTGGATTTGGTTCCAATCATAGGGAGCCCAGGCAGAAGTTCAAGAGGTCATTGCTTCTCTCAAGAGGTCCTAACTACCCACTTCTGTTGACCTATGTTCTACAGCTGCTTCTATGCCCGTCTAAGGCTCTGCTGACCAAGCGTGCCATGTACTACCCTGCTGGTCTACCTGTTCGCTGCCCATACCTTTAATAAATCATACTTAAACTTTTCTCATTTGAGTATGACACGAATGTAATGCCAGTACTCTGACTGAGATATCCCTCATTAAGAAGGTGACACTCGAGTAGACCCTGATAAGAGGGGAGGGAAAAGCAGTGGGGCTATCTGGAGAAGACCATCCTAAGTCTTGGAATCACAAAGGGTCTGCAAACTAGTCTGCAGGACAAATCTGTAGTCTGTAGCCTGCTGCCTGTTATTGTAAATAAAGTGCAATTGGAACAAAGCCGCATCCACTCTTATATGCATTATTTATGGCTATTTTGTGTTACAATGCCAGAGTTCAGTAGTTGTGACAGAAAGCACATGCCTACAGAGCCTGAATTATGTACCGTAAGTACCCCACATTCACACCAGTTCCTTCCAGACATGTGAGTCCAGTTTGTTCATAAGTCCAACAAAGGTAGCCCAGGTACCCAACTAACACAACCAGCTATATAATACTGCATTGTAATAGGCTTATAATGCTTTTCAGACATATAATACATAAGAAGCAGACACAAAAAATAAATCATTTTTCGTCTCACAGTACAGAACCTTGTAATGACAGCTGGCACACAGCTGGCATCAAGCAAATAGACAGAGGAGTTACTGACCGGAGAAGGGAAAGGAGGTGGGAAATGGTAGAGCTGAAGGATCACCGTCAACAGGAGATGGAGGGCGAGCTGCCATTTGACTCACACCTGCCGCTGATGGCACGGGCTCTGGTTCCTTGCTGGAGCCAGAGGCACGTTCGCGTCTTTGAAAGTCTGCAACTTGAAGGTTTGTATGTAGGGGACTTACTGTACTATCTTTTCTGTTACAGATAGCTTGCTAACCCCTGAATCAGGTGAATAGGAAGGAGACCAGAGAGTCTGGAGTTTAGTGGCTGATGCAGAGAGTGACAGAAGAAATAGGAAGACACGTGATTTAGGGCCTCGTGAGTCTTAGGAAATGCTTTGAGGGAAGGACTTACATTTTACCAGGATAGCTCTGGTTATTGCCTTAAGAGTAGTCTTAAGCAAGGATAAAAGTAGAGAGATGGGGTGGGGGAGGGGACATACTCTTGATAAGCCAGAAATGAAGTGATGGCAGCTTTGTAGCAGTAGAGCTGCTGAGAAGTGGTCAGACTCTATCATAGTCATGATAGAGCCAAATTAATTCCCTGATGGATTGAATGTGAAGTGTGAAAGGAGACTGAACCACAGTTTTCTTTCATGAGCAACTACAAGTATGGAGCCATGATGAACTGAGGCGGGAAAGTTTGTGGAAGGGGAGGGGGAGATAGGGTAAGAGTAGAGTGACTATGGAACAGCTCGTGAGTTCAGTTTCAGACTTTATGAACTTTAAAGTTTGATTAAGCATACAAGCAGCTCTGAGGCAGAAGGTCAATGCTTTGTCCTGGGAGTTGAGGAAAAAAATGTTTCAAGAAGGAAGGAAGGCCGCTCTACGACAGACAGAAAAGGACTCTGGGGCACTGGCCTTTCACTGCCAAATGCAGCTGCAGGGCCATTAGGATGAGGTTGAAGAAGCGACCATTGAGGTCAACAACCAGGAGTTCACTGCTGACCTTCACAAGAGCAATTTCTGCAGAGTGATGTGGCTGCCAGCCCGCCGGGAGTGAACTTCAGAGAGAATAGGAGGCAAGAGGAAACACAGACACGGAGCATAGACAACTCTCAGTTTGGTAATGACGAAAAGATGAAAATGAAAAATGTAGGAGGTTACTAGAGGTAGAAACTAAGATTTTTTTTTTTAAGTGATAGAATAAAACCCAGCATGTTAGTATGCTGTTAGGAAGGATCTTATAGACAGGAAAATATTGATGATGCAGGATAGAGGGTAAGAATTGTCCTTGTAGGTGAAAGGGGATGTGATCTAGTAAGTAAGCATCGGCCTTAGAGACCAGCGGGGAGACAGACATCTTGTGGCCTGTGACACTGAGCTATTTAGTAAATAATCAGTCGATCAATATTGAATTTCAGTCTCCCTACAGTTAAACCTCCTAATACTTTGTGAACAGTTTGGGCATTAGTATACAGTCAAGAGCCTGAAGTTCAGTTCACGGTTTTGTCACTGATGAGCTCCGAAGACTCTCAAGCAAGACATCTAACCTTTCTTTGACTTAGTTTGCTTTTCATTAAGAAATACAGTATCTACTGGTCAATGTAGTGCCTGGCAAATTAATAAGTTATCTAAATAAACCTCCCCAGGCACCAAATCTCTCTGATTCTTGCTCCTTCAGAATTCCATATGGAGCAAAAAAAAAAGACAGGTATTTGTAGACTCAGATGTCTACACCTGAGTCAGTAAGATCCCCTGGAGAAGGGAATGGCAACCCACTCCAGTATCCTTCCCTGGAGAATTCTGTGGACAGAGGAGCCTGGCGGGCTACAGTCCACGGGGTCGCAAAGAGTCAGACACAACTGAATGACTAACACACTACATACTATGTCTACGTAGCAATAGCCACGTACAGGTCCTGTCATAGTGCTGCTACTGCTAAGTCACTTCAGTCGTGTCCGACTCTGTGCAGCCCCATAGACAGCAGCCCACCAGGCTCCCCCGTCCCTGGGATTCTCCAGGCAAAATGTCATAGTGCATTATTGCCATTTGTATTTCTTAAATCTCCTCCAAATGAAATATATTTACTCTCTATGTCTTAACACTCTCTATAATTAAGTTTAATTTCTGAGAAGACTTACCTTTTACACAAACAACATACGTTTAATCTTCTAGTAGCTATTATTCCCACAGGCTGTTAACACGTTAAGCTTGACTAAATATTTTAAGTACACCCTGTTCATTCATCTTTGGAGATACAGCACAAATATCACCTCCACCGGGAGGCACTCCTGGGTCTTCTTGGGGAGAATGCCTCCTCTTCTGGCCCCACTGCAGCCTATTCACAGCCGTGCTCTGACACTGGCCAGTGTGTAATCTGTTGACATTTCTGTCTCCTTTTCCAGATTGTAAGCACCTTATCCTGTTCTTCCTGTGCTGTCAGTGACTGGCACAGAGTAGACATGAGATAAATATTTGCTGAATGAATTTCAATGTATACACTTCCGAATGGAGGCTGATCAAATAAAATGGCATGATATGCAAGGAAAGAAATGGAGTAAAAGCCTGCTAAGATAGGCGGCTTGTGTAAATGTTCACTAGAAAGGCAGTCTCATAGTACTGCTGCTGCTGCTGCTAAGTCTCTTCAGTCGTGTCTGACTCTGTGCGACCCCATAGACGGCAGCCCACCAGGCTACCCCGTCTCTGGGATTCTCCAGGCAAGAACACTGGAGTGGGCTGCCATTTCCTTCTCCAACGCATGACAGTGAAAAGTGAAAGTGAAGTCGCTCAGTCGTGTCCGACTCTTTGCGACCCCATGGCCTGCAGCCTACCAGGCTCCTCTATCCATGGGATTTTCCAGGCAAGAGTACTGGAGTGGGGTGCCATTGCCTTCTCTGTCTCATAGTACACATACTTACAATTCAGAGTACGTGAGGAAAAGACTCTAGTTTTCAAGAATTGCTTTGGTAGAGTCCGGAGAGACTTTTTTGACTAGGTTATTCAGTATTAAAAACAGATTTCTGATCTATTCTACTTCCACTCTTGGTAACACTTGCATTAAAAAGACTCAGGGCTTTATTTTCTTAAGAAAGTACACATATGTCCTTGACCAACCTTTATTTTAGGAGTGCATTGACAACAATGAACTACAGAAGCCATAGATCTAAGACTCTCAAGTAAGAAAGTATATAAATAGAGTTTAAACTATGTGAATTTTCAGCACTGAACTTCCTGGCAGAAGGAAGCTGACTTTCCACTGTTAGATTCACTCTTTCCCAACCTAGTCATTCTCTTTCCCTTGCTGTGAGGTCTCTGTCTTCAAATTCTCTATTAGATTTCTTAATGGACAATCTGCTTCAGCACTTTTCTGAGAAAAAAAAAAATTGCTTCATTTCCCTCCACAATGGCAGTTAAACCTTCCATTTCATATGAAATCAAGTGGAGACATCTGTGCTTCGTCATCAAAAAAGTAAACAGTTTTATTTTTCTAATTATTATCTGCTTATCAGCCTTGGAGTAAGAATTCACTTGCCTTTGTGCCACCTTGAGAATTCAGTCTTAATTCCCCAAGTCCAGGCCCAAGATAGACTCATTACCTTTCTGTTAGTGTTTATCTGCATCTGCTCGGATGTATGCTGTTTACATCCAGTATTGAACCGCCCTTCACATTAAGCTTAAATTAGACACTTTTTTTTTTCCCAGTAAAGATAATCTATATCCCACTAGTATTCAGGAAATTTAATCATTCAGCAGTAGATGAAAATGTTTCAGAGCCATGAAGGGCTTTGGAGCTGATGTCTTCCATTATCAGATGCTTGTGTAAGTAAATACACTGAAAGTCAGAAATGAAATGCCCACATCAACCACTAAGAAGTCTGAAGCTCTCATCTACTATTCATTGCTTTCAGCTTGTATTGAGAGAGAGAGAGCTCTTGCTGTCCCCAAGTCCCAGGAGGGCAACTACTCAGAAGGAATGATGTGTCTAGATAACAGATCACAATGAAAGGGAGAAAAGAATGCACTGGTTTTGCTTCTCTCTAGACACACTACAGAACTGGTTTTCTGAGTGTGTTTCCTTTTTGTTCTATAATATGATTATTTGAAAAATTCTCACAGCACTCCATACCCGGGAGATCTCAAAAGGTCTGTTGACTGTTGTAACAGCTCTGACTAAACACCCATTTCTTACGACAAGTGTAGAACGCCACATATGGCAATAACAACCAGTGCCTCACAGGTGTCACGCAGACCCTGAGGATATCTGAGCCCAGCAAATCACAGGAGCCAGACCTTAAGCCAAATCAGATTTCCAGGTTACATAAATAGGCCTACTGGGGTGAAGGGAAAAGAGAGAACAAAAGTTGCAATGCAATATTAGCGAGGAAACTAATGAATTAAGAACATTTGCTGGTAAATCACAGAGAAGGAGAACTGGTGATTGCCTCAGCACTGCTCTGTCTGGACAGTTGAGATGCTAAAGTAGTCCAGTGTTTAGCCAATCAGATATTAAACTGTTGGTCTCTGCTAATATCTCTAACAATGTGAGAGTCCAGAGGGAACTAAGTGGTCCCTCTGTCTATGAAACACTAACACTCCACCAGAGAAAGAAGAGACTGCTTAACAGAAATCAAGACATCTGGAGGATGGAGATGGTTAATAAAAAGAAAGGAAAGGAAAGGAAAAAAGAAAAGTATAGCCATTCCTCTTTATCCACCTCACATCAAGCCTTCCTGAATAATAAGTACAGAAGAAAGCGTTCAAGAAAAGTGTATCCATTCCTTTCTATCTACCTGCTGAATAATAAGTACATAATAAAACTTGCAAGTAATCTGGGATGCCATTTCCATCCCAGAAACATTTTGAACTGTTCACCTGGATTGAGAAATAGAATTAGACCCATCTACACCTGAAAGATGATGCTGTGAAAGTGCTGCACTCAATATGCCAGCAAGTTTGGAAAACTCAGCAGTGGCCACAGGGCTGGAAAAGGTCAGCTTTCATTCCAATCCCAAAGAAAGGCAATGCCAAAGAATGATCAAACTACCATATAATTGCACTCATCTCACACACTAGTAAAGTAATGCTCAAAATTCTCCAAGCCAGACTTCAGCAATATGTGAACTGTGAACTTCCAGATGTTCAAGCTGGTTTTAGAAAAGGCAGAGGAACCAGAGATCAAACTGCCAACATCTGCTGGATCATCAGAAAAGCAAGAGAGTTCCAGAAAAACATCTATTTCTGCTTTATTGACTATGCGAAAGCCTTTGAATGTGTGGATCACAATAAACTGTGGAAAATTCTTCAACAGATAGGAATACCAGACCACCTGACCTGCTTCTTGAGAAACCTATATGCAGGTCAGGAAGCAACAGTTAGAACTGGACATGGAACAACAGACTGGTTCCAAATAGGAAAAGGAGTACATCAAGGCTGTATATTGTCACCCTGCTTATTTAACTTATATGCAGAGTACATCATGAGAAACGCTGGGCTGGAAGAAGCACAAGCTGGAATCAAGATTGCTGGGAGAAATATCAATAACCTCAGATATGCAGGTGACACCACCCTTATGGCAGGAAGTGAAGAGGAACTAAAAAGCCTCTTGATGAAAGTGAAAGAGGAGAATGAAAAAGCTGGCTTAAAGCTCAACATTCAGAAAACGAAGATCATGGCATCTGGTCCCATCACTTCATGGGAAATAGATGGGGAAACAGTGGAAACGGTGTCAGACTTTATTTGGGGGGGCTCCAAAATCACTGCAGATGGTGACTGCAGCCATGAAATCAAAAGACGCTTACTTGGAAGAAAAGTTATGACCAACCTAGACAGCATATTGAAAAGCAGAGACATTACTTTGCCAACAAATGTCCATCTAGTCAAGGCTATGGTTTTTCCAGTGGTCATGTGTGGATGTGAGAGTTGGACTGTGAAGAAGGCTGAGTGCCAAAGAATTGAAGCTTTTGAACTGTGGTGTTGGAGAAGACTCTTGAGAGTCCCTTGGACTGTAAGGAGATCCAACCAGTCCATTCTGAAGGAGATCAGCCCTGGGATTTCTTTGGAAGGAATGATGCTAAAGCTGAAACTCCAGTACTTTGGCCAGCTCATGCGAAGAGTTGATTCACTGGCAAAAAGACTCTGATGCTGGGAGGGATTGGGGGCAGGAGGAGAAGGGGACGACCAAGGATGAGATGGCTGGATGGCACCACTGACTCTATGGACGTGAGTCTGAGTGAACTCAGGGAGTTGGTGATGGACAGGGAGGCCTGGCGTGCTGCGATTCATGGGGTCGCAAAGAGTCAGACATGACTGAGAGACTGAGCTGAACTGACACCAGTTGTAAGAAATCTAGAATGATACAATAGAATCCCCCCAAATGAGATCCAAAATTCAACATATTCTACTGGGAGATATATATTGCCCTAAAGTTGAAGTAGATACTGCATTCACCAAGCACCTCTCAAAAGACTTTGAATTTTTACAAAAGTTAACTCGTATTTATCAGATGCTTACTCTATGCTGGGAGCTCACTATGTGTAAATGGCTAAACTAATTTATACATATTGTCTAATTCCATCATTACAATTACCTTATGGGGTACATACAATTATGAATCCAATTTCACAGATGAGAAACCTGAGGCTTAAAGAGTTGAAACAAGCACTTGACCATTAATTGGAAGGCTGAGCTCTTAACCCCTATTGTATGTTGCCTATCAGTCACAAACTATTCATTTCTCTAACTTCTGACCCCTGGTGTCACAGCTGCAATTGTCAGGTCTGTATAACATATCTTGTGTTGTTTGCACCAAAGCTGAAATACTGCTCCTGGCCAGCACTGGGCCCAGCTCCCAGCACCTGACACCTCTGAGCTTCTATCTGGACCAGGGTCTTAGAAGCAGAGAATACTTTGAATTCTTCCTACAATAAAGCTATTGTCTTTTTCTTTCCAAAGAATCAGGAAATGTAACAAATATCTGAATGGCTATTTTGAGACTTTTTGAAAGCTTTAATTGAAACTCATTTCATGTGCCTCCTGATGGAGTTCTAAATTTCATTTCTCCTAAATGCAAAAAAAGAAAAACCAATTTTTTTTTCAGAGGTTTTATCAGGGAAAGAGACTTTTGGTAAATATGCCATTTTTTTCTTCCATTATTATTATACTTCTGAGTGCTATAAAATGGAAAAAACACTTGAAATAGAGTACAGCTGAAAATTTCTGAACTGTCAAAATCAAGGGTTTACAAAATGATAAATCCTGATCACTCAATCCATGTAAGAAAAAGGTCACCACTGTCACAGTAGGATCATTACTGGCTGCAAAGTGACAGAGTGCATGGCTGATGCAGACCTTCACTTCAATAGCTTATCACATAGCCTCAACATCAACTCCCCTTCAGACTTGCCTTGGTGTCTGGGTTACCTTCATTCTCAAAGTCACCTCAGATCTTGCACTTTTGTATCCTTCTTGACCTCCTCACAAGCACTGAATCTTATTATTTTTTCTTTTACGTAGCTTTGTCTGGGAGGGCACAGGTCAGAGGCAGGTTGGTAGGAATGGACTAGTGGGGTCTTCTGGAGGTCTCTACAGAAATCTGATCTGCTGAATTGGGTTAATGTCCATTTGTATTTTGGACAGATGCCCAGAAGCTAGTGGACAGCGGGGTCTTTTAAAAACAACACAATTACAAAAACAGAAAGCAAAATAAATAAATAAATGAAAGCAACGTTTGGAGAGCAAGGGAGACCATAAAAATGCATTGTACTTCATCAGGTATTTGATTTAATTTTTTTCCCATTTCTATTATTAATCAGGATTTTTTTAAAGTTTAATTTTAATCATTCTCTTTTCCTATAACACTGCATGCAGTAAAATCATCCTTAGAGCTGAGGAATAGCTCCATGGTAACAGATTCTAAGACATCAGCTCAGGATGGAGCTTTCAGTGTGTGATCACAGTTCGAAAAGGAGGAGAAGGAAATGATGAAATTCCACACTGTTTTTTTTTTTTTTTTCTTCCTTGGGAATAATATCCTGAGAAAGAAATCTGCAATCTCAGGAGGTAATTGGAAGCAGGGCAGGGAGGAAAATAGAGTCAAGTGGCAGATCATGCTTAAAATGTCATTAAACAAGTTATGGAATTTCTAGCTTTGAAATAAATCCTTTATTTTAGTTCCCTAGAGAGATGAAAAAAAGCATTTCCTACTCAGTAGAGCAGAAAAGAACTCTCTACCATGATGCCACACTTTTCAGCACATATAGAAATAGATGAATTTATTCACTCACTCAAAATTCACTGGGTGCCTAGTATTTGCAAACAAATCCCCATGGCTGGTGATGTGCTAGAGTCCAAGCTCTGCAGGTTTTTATATGACAAGTCTTTGCGACAAGCTATTTTACAGTACACCTAGGCAATGGAGTATTATTCAATGCTAAATGGAAATGAGCTATTAAGCCATGTAAAGACAAGAAGGAAACTTAAATTTATATTACCAACTTAAAGAAGTCAATCTGAAAACACTACATACTACTATGATTACAACTATATGACATTCTGGAAAAGGCAAAATTATAGACAAGAAAAAGTTCACTAGTTGCTGGTGCAAGGGGTAGAAATGAATAGATAGAGCACAAAGGATTTTTAGGGCTGTAAAAATACTTTTCATGGTATTATAATGATGGACACATGTTCTTATGGGCTTCCCTGGTGACCCAGATGGTAAAGAATCCACCTGTAATGTGGGAGAACTGGGTTTGATCTCTGGCTTAGGAAGATCCCCTGGAAAATGGCATGGCAATCCACTGCAGTATTCTTGCTTGGAGAATTCCATGGACAGAGGATCCCGGTAGGCTATCGTCCAAGGCGTCACAAAGAGTTGTACACGACTGAGTGACTAAGCACAACATGTTCTTATAACATTTGTTCAAACCTATAGAATGTAGAATGTACTGCATTAACCATGAACCCTAAGGTAAACTACAGACTCTGGCTAATTACAAGGGAGTAAAGTAGCTTCATTCTTGGTTTAAAAGAAAGAAAAGAAAGTAACGTTTTGGTGAATGATGCGGACAATGGGGGAGCCTTTCCACGTATGGAGACGGAGTATGTGAAAAAGGAGACTTCTGTTTCTCTTAATTTGGTTGTAAACCTAAAACTCCTGTAAAACACTGACATCTTTACAAGTTTTTTAGTAAACTTTTAAAAAGTACTGTACCGAGAATGATTTAAAAGTCCTCACCTCAAATAGTCAGCTGTTCCAGAAGCTGGTTAGCAAAGGTCCACCTGAATGCTGCTCACTGGGAAGATCGTCTCCACTTTAAGATCACTGTGTAACACGGACAAGCAACCTCAGCAACTTGTTTGCCAAGTTCAACCCAGCCTCACAGATTTGGAATAACTGGGCTTAAAGCAGGAGAAGAGTGAATTAGGGGACTATTCCAAATAAGGGCCATTTATTTAAAATTCTCTTCACTGTGGCTGGATAGTGGTCCTGCTTTAAGAAACTCTGAGGATCAATTTTGAGATAGGCTTGAGATATATGGCTAGGTATATGGCTAGATACACAGCTAGGCTGAGATAGGCTTTAGGTATATGGATGCTTCAAAAGTGCTTTAGGATGTTCAACACCATTTGTTCTTCCAATCTTGTTTGCACTATTAATTTAGTTAATGGGTTAGTAATCCTCTCTTTATAGATAGTAGAAAAGCAAACTTCAGCCCAGCACTTTTCTAAATTACTACATCCTCTGAACAAATGGGGTACAGATTAATGAGGTTTTACTCAAAGCTTTGAATTCACAGGAGCCTTAAATGAAGCGACACATCTTTGTTTCCATTTAATGAAAATAACAATCAAGAAATGTAAATCTGTCTTGAATGCAGGGTAACAGAGCTGGATAACTACGTGCCAACATTGAAAACACCCTCAAAGTCTATCCCCTGGCAAAATGCAAGGGCTCTGATCATCCACTGAAAATTTCAACTACACGACCATTTGAAGAGGGACAGAACGTCACATGTGCTATTTCCCTTTCCTATTTGCAGTCAGGCTCACGATATCACGTTAGTACTTAAAACGTTACTGCATATTAACCACCGAGGGTTTCTGATTTTCAGGACTTTAGTTCATTTAAATCAACTAAGAGTTTCTCCTCCTCTGAAATGCCAAATATTCCATTTTATTTATATCACCAAAAAGCAAATGAGTAGATGAGATAACATAGTTACACAAAATATTTTTACTCACTATTAGATATGAAACAGATAACTAATGAGGACCAACTGGGAACTCTTTTCAATATTCAGTAATGACCTAGCTAGGACAAGAATCTAAAAAAGAGTGGATGTATGTATAACTGCACCTGATGCAAAGAACTGACTCACTTGAAAAGACCCTGATGCTGGGAAAGATTGAAGGCAGGAGGAGAAGGGGATGACAGAGGATGAGATGGCTGGATGCATCACTGACTCAATGGACATGAGTTTGAGTAAACTCCGGGAGTTGGCGATGGACAGCAAGGCCTGGCGTGCTGCAATCCATGAGGTCACAAAGAGTCGGATACAACTGAGCAACTGAAATGAACTGAACTGATGTATAATGATTCACTTTGCTCTACAGCAGAAACACATTTTAAATCAACTATATTCTAATAAAAATTTTTAAAAGATAATCAAAATTATTTTCTACCATGTCAGCATATCATGTTCAAGCTTTTCAATAACTCTTTGGTTCTGGGAATTCTCTGTATAAGGTGCAATTAATTTCATTTCAACAAAACTTGTGTAAAAAAATGTGAACTTATGAAACCAACAAATATGCATTTTGAAATGACTGCTCATAAAGTAGTACTTAATTACAATAATAAAAAATTCAAATCTAGGAGAAATGAGTATGTCAGTGAAAGAGAGTTATGACCTCAAAGAAGGAAAACAAATATCCAGCTTCTTTTCTGTGTTACTAAATTATTTGGGGGAGAAAATGTTAAGATTTTAATTGTAGCATCTCTACTCCTGAATGTGATACTCATGAATCCATCAAACTCAGAGTAAATGCTACTATTACTTTACTTTTAATCTTCCAGCCAACCAGGATGTTATTTAAAATGGCATAATATCTTTGTGGGTTTTTGTAATGATGCAAAGTGACAATAGGAAGGGACTGAAAACTACAGCATTTTAGTAAAGGCTCAAATGTGAATTCCAAACCTTTTTTTTTTTTTTACCTGTAAAATGAAGAAATAGTGCTGACCTAGACATTCTACTGGTATAATCTTAGTCAGCAACCCAAAGGGGAAAAGCTTAATGTCTGCACTGCAATGCAAGATCAAGGTGCCAGATATTCTGTAGATTTGAAAGGTGCATCATTGCTATGCAAAACTGGGTAGAATAGTTTCCTCTTCCCTTCATAAGGCATTATATGCCTATAATAAATCAAATCACTAAGGTTAATGATGGATAGAAGTTTCTAACTGTACACATTATCATAGGAAATTAAATACTTATAGAGGAAAATGATAGACCTATTTATATCCCAGAAGAGAAGGCAAGATTTCTAATGAGATCCCAAGTTTCCCAAAATTGTTGGGTAGGCTGAAACAGTTATCATAACTCTCAATATATGGCCATTAAAAAAGATGGAGGGAGGCACTATGGACACAGTTCAGTTCAGTTGCTCAGTCGTGTCTGATTCTTTGCGACCCCATGGACTACAGCCTGCCAGGCCTCCCTGTCCATCACCAAATCCGGGAGTTTACTCAAACTCATGTCCATTGAGTCGGTGATGCCATCCAATCATCTCATCCTCTGTCGTTGCCATCTCCTCCCACCTTCATTCTTTCCCAGCATCGGGGTCTTTTCAAATGAGTCAGCTCTGCTCTGACTTTGTATGGACACAAGAGAAGGCCAAATAGTCTTCAAGTGACTTTCCCCAAACTGACATGATCATAATTACTTTTTATTTGAGTACAGATTCAGTACTGCGTGCTTTGTCTATACTGAGGGCTACCCTGGTGGCTCAGATGCCTATGATTAGGGTATGGCATCACTAGCTGGCAGTAAGGGTTTACTAAGTAAGTAAGTGAAGGTCACTTGGTCACGTCCGACTCTGCGACCCCATGGACTGTAGTCTACTACCTTATTCTCCAGGCCCGAATACTGGAGTGGTTTACTACTGGGGATAAAATTCATTAAGAAATCTCTGAGAGTACCTACTAAAAATTATGTTTATATTATCAACGTATTACATAAATCTTTACATTACCACTAGGGTTGGGAAGATGCTCTAGAGAAGGGAAAGGCTACTTACTCTAGTATTCTGGCCTAGAGGATTCCATGGACTGTGTAGTCCATGGGTTCACAAAGAGTTGGACACAACTGAGCGACTTTCACTTTCACTTTATTCACACAACAAATTACACAATCCTGGAGAACACTTTTTTAAAAAAAATTTGAATATTGAGATTTATCTTATTATTGATTTAATCTAATTTCTAATCCCAGGTAGCTCAGCTGGTAAAAAATCCACCTGCAATGCAGGAGACCCCAGTTTGATTCCTGGGTTGGAAATTTTCTCTAGAGAAGGCATAGGCTACCCAGTCCAGTATTCTTGGGCTTCCCTGGTGGCTCAGATGGTAAAGAATGCACCTGCAGTGTGGAAGACCTGGGTCTGATCCCCAGTTGGGAAGATTCCCTGGAGGAGGGCATGGCAACCCACTCCAGTATTCTTCCTGGAGAATCCCCATGGTCAGAGAAGACTGGAGGGCTACAGTCCTTGGGGTTCCCAAGCGTTGGACATGACTGAGAGACTAAATGCACACACTTTCTCTCTTTCTCTCTCTCTCTCTCTCTCTCTCTCTCTCTCACACACACACACACACACACACACACACACACACTCATTCTTATATGTTAATCAGAATAGCCTTAACAACTATTTTGAAATTTTCTTTTGGCCCTTCCTATGATTGATTCTCAAACCTGGGAGCAGATCTGAAACAGTGTGTTTTGGTGTCTAAATCTATTTCTATCAATAATATTCTATTTCTTTGAAGTGTTTTTCCCTATTACCTACTGGATTTTTATACTGCTAAAGTTGGGTGTGTGCACACACACTTTAATTCATCCCACCTTTCTTATTTTCCTGTTTTTCCTTTCTTGTTCTTTGATTACATCTTACAATTTCACTTTGTTTCCCATTGGTTTGGTAGTTTCCATCTACTTTACATGTACTCCTTTAGTGATTTAAATGGAAATTTAAATATGCCTATTTTATTGACTTCTTCCTTTCCAGTTCTTTTATTTCATTCCTTCTTCTTGCCAAAGACCTCTACTAGTGAGTGAACAGAAGTAATAAGAGATAACCCTTTCTTCCCAATTTTAAAGGGAATGTATTTAAATTTTTACCGTAGAATGGTATTTGTCACTAGCTTTAGGTAGATGCATCTTGTTACAGCTACAGAGCCCCTTTCTATTCTTAGTTTGCTTGGTGAATTTTTAAAATAATGAATCAAGGCAAAATAGTATCAAAGGTTTTCTTTATCTAATGAGATGACCACATTCTTTTCTCCATTTAAGATCATGGCATCCGGTCCCATCACCTCATGGCAAATGGAAGAGGGAAAAGTGGAAGCAATGACAAATTTTGTTTTCTTGGGCTCCAAAATCACTGTGGATGGTGACTGCAGCCATGAAATTAAGATGCTTGCTTCTGGAAGGAAAGTTAAGACAAACCTAGCCAGCATATTAAAAAGCAGAGACATCACTTTGCCAACAAAGGTCCATATAGTCAAAGCTATGTTTTTTTCAGTAGTCATGTACAGATATGAGACTTGGGACATAAATAAGGCTGAGCATCAAAAAATTGATACTTTTGAATTGTGGTGCTGGAGAAGATTCTTGACAGTCTCTTGGACAGCAAGGAGATCAAACCAATCAATCCAAAAGAAAATCAACCCTGAATATTCATTGGAAGGACTGATGCTGAAGCTGAAGCTCCAATACTTCGGCTACCTTATGTGAAGAGCTCACTCATTGAATAAGACCCTTTCCCCGCATGAGCAGGGAAAGATTGACGACAAAAAGAGAAGTGGAAGGCAGAGGATGAGATAGTTAGATAGCATCACTGACTCAGTGGACATGAATTTATGCACACTCCAGGAGATAGTAGAGGACTGAGGTGCCTGGTGTACTATAGTCCATGGGGTTGCAAAAAGTCAGACACAATTTAATGACTGAGATTTAGTGACTGAATAGTAAATTATGAATAATCTTACCCAGAGAGCATTAGGCTAAGAACTTTGTAAGCTTCAGCCCTATTATACATATCAAGTTGAGCCTCTACTATATGTTACAAGATTTTCTTGCTAAAGAAAATGTTAGAAAATTGGGGACAAAACAATGTCACATCCCTGCCTTTCTGAATATAACTGGTGTAACATATACCATATATACATGTGCATATATATATATATATATATACACACATATATATACTATTTGAATAATACCAGTTACTCAGATGCTGGTATAGTCCCTTCAGTTATAGAATGAATTCAGAAAATCATAGAATTGACTTTGTTTGTACCCAATTTTCTAACATTTTCCCCAGCAAGAATTAGCTGCTAAACATATTTAAATATCGTTACTGTGACGACACCCAATCATCTCACTCAGTCCTTCCTAATTCACGTTGGCCACACTGCCCATCAGAAGGGCTTACTCTTCACCTCTCCCACACACTGCTTCATTTTGTCTTTTTTCATAGTTGAACAGCCTCAGTATTTTCTTTTGCCTCTTACATCAAGCTACCTTCCATTTTTCTTTAACACCAAGTCCTGGATATACTATAATACTCAAGTATTTATGAAATTGGAATTTAACAAGTCTTTTAAACTAGTATTCTTACTAGATTTTTTAAAAAAATTGCTTTTGATAGTATTCTGGTTGCAAAGTTGTAAAAGTTTTGAGTGGTCTATCTCAAAACTATTTTTCCCCATAAACGACTATTTTCAGTGTATAGTTTTGCAGACTGTGGGTATTATTAGGCCCATGTATATCACCTTATGGTAGAAATTCCATATTGCTTGGCTATAATTTATTTGCCATATAATTATTTGTTCCAAAAATTTTATTAAATACTAGAATTTTTTGTGACTGTATTGGCTATTGAGTTACCTACAAGTGGAACAAATTAAACATTTCCAAATAACATGGAGATTACATAAATGAATTAATTGGTGAAACACAAGCTAAAGGTAGGCTTGTTCGAACTACTTTTTACTAAATGTATTTGATTCCAATCTTAAAGGCTTTATTTGTCAAGTATTAATAAAACAATACATTGCTAAATGTATGTGACCTAGAAAAGTAGTGTTTAATTCTTATTTGGGAATATAAGATTTTACAGTGGGGATGGAGATTGGGAATAAAAATCACACTAATTTTTAAATCCCTTCGAATTATTTTTTAATCCTCATGAAAGTTGAGAATCTACATTTCATTGTTTAGTTCTTCAAGAGAACATGCTTAAAACCTTGATTTCTAGTCTCCTATAAAGAAAACACAATCATAACTAATTAGAAATTCTGATGAACTTGGAGAGTTATAATCAGAAACTTTAGGCAGTAACTATTCAGAGGCTAAGACATGTTTGAGTTCTAGGTGCTTATGATGAAACTCCTGGCAGTTTTCATGCTTAATTGGGCCATTGGATCCTGTCTGTGTGAGGGAAGGAAAGAAGGTCTTGTTTCTTTGGCATTTAAAATGATTTGATTAATAATTACCTGAAAGTATTAACATTAGCATCATTATGATGCCATCAGCATTTCCTGTTTTTCTTGTGCTGAATATTTATTTTGCAAGATGCAACACTGACCTTTCAGTCTGTCATGTAATTTATTTATCCTATTAAGCCATATTGTTGTTGCTTGTGACTCAGGGAGACTTAACTCAAGGTAACCTTGTCTACTACAGGACAGTTTACCTGTTTCAGCCCAGTTGAAAATTAACCGGAGACAAACAAGCAGACAGACCTAGAAAGAGACTTCACACAAAGGTGAAGCTTCTCAAACCTAAAATTTTTTAATTACTTTTAATATGGGTTTACATTTTTTAAATTTCATTTTGAATTTGTATGCGTACCTCAAGATTTCAGTGTCAACCCTCTCAGTCTCATTCTTGCCACCCTCTCCCTCAGCACGCCTGCATACTCACGTCTATTTGCTGGTGACTCTCAAATCCAGATATCTCATTACATCTCTTTCTCTCTGCTCAGTTATACAAGAAAAATGCCTGGATATCATCTTGACTCCACCTCCTCCCTCTTATGCCTATCTAATTAATCATCACACACAATGTAGAATTGAGCCCTGAACAAGAGAGGAGATGGAGTGCCAACCCTCCATATGGTAGATAAATACTGTATGACCTCATATGTGAAATCTAAAACATTGAACTCATTGAAACAGAGTAGAATAATGCCTTTCAGAGGCTAGAAGGTGAGGGAAATGGGAAGATGTTGGTCAAAGGGTTCAAATTTTCAATAATAAGATGAATAAATCCCAGGGATCTAATATACAGCATGGCGACCATGGTGGTTAATAATACTGAATTGTACACTTGAAAGCTGCTATGAGATTAGAGCTTTAACGTTCTCTCCTTAAAAATGACAAAATGATAATAATGAGGTGAAGAATGTGCTAACATTACGTGGTAAACATTTCACAGTATAAAAATGTATCAAGTCATCACATTGCGTTCTTTAAATTTGACTTCCCAGGTGGTGGTGTGGTAAGGAATCCGCCTGCCAATGTAGGAGATGAAGGTTTGATCCCTGGGTCAGGAAGATCCCCTGGAGGAGGGAATGGCAACCCACTCCAGTATTCTTGCTTGGGGAATCCCATGGAGAGAAGAGCCTGGCAGGCTAAAGTCCATAGGGTCACAAAGAGTCAGACACAATTTAGCAACTAAACCCCACCACTACCACCATCTTAAATTTACATAGTGTTCTAGGTGGATTATATTTCTACAAAGCTGGGGGCAGGGGAAATCTGAAAGGATTCCCTTCAGTTTTTTCCACTTCTTCCTCTCCCCTCTTACTCTTCTGTAGCCATTTGGTGTCACAACGCTCCAGTGCTCGTTCCCCAGGCTTGTGCACATGCTGCTCCCTCTGCCTGGAGTATCTCTAACTCCATCAGTGCCACCCTTACTCTATCTCTCCCTGCTGGCTTCCACTTAGCCCTGGTACCTCTCAATGCAGACATCCTTGCCTGGAGGAAGTCTTCTGCTCCCTCCCAGACTGAGACACGTATCCCTCCTTTATGGTTTCAAGTTTCAGCTGCACAGCAGTTATTCCAACATGTTGAGATTGCTTAGCGGTCTATCTCCCTCACTAGATCACTTCTTGAAAACTCACATTGCCTAGTCAATTTCTGTTTATTCTGCACCAGTGCAGAGCCTCTCTCACCAGTGGAGAGCAGGCATTCAAAATGTTTTCTGAATGAATAAAGCGGCTTTTTAAAGTAATAGTGGCTATTGAGTGCTTACAGGTAAAGATGGTTTTATGGAAACAAGAATACAAGTAGGTGTGCTTAAAATGTTTCAAAGAAAATAAACAGAGTATGCACCAAAACTTCTTGTAAATGTCCTGGTATCTCTTTGTCTGATACCACAATTTCTTAAGTACCTCGATATCTTTGATCCAATCTTTTGAATGCATTTTCATTTTCTCAGCACACATTTCTTAAGTGCACACTGTATTCTCCCACTGATCTCTACTATTTTTCTAAATTATTTTCCTGATTACCAATCATCTCTCCTTGCTATTTTCTTTACCTTCCTCACTCTGGTTGCATTTCCCATTTTAAATCCAGCCTCTTAAGTTCATGAACTGCCACACTGACTTCTGAACCACTCCATATTCATCTGGCGTGGCAAGAATGACCTCTTGCAGAGAACACTTGCCTGTTCCCTACCACCCATCATTTGCATATTGGCTTGTACTTTAGTAGTGAACTTATTCCTCGTTAAGATCTCCTTCATTTTCCCACTTCATTTTCCATCTTCTGGCCACAGCATGTTTGTATTTTCACTAAATAATATGCAGAGGTGAAGACAGACTGTGAAATGCAAATGAATCCATTCTGATCATTTTTGAGTGGGCTCATAATAGGATTTGGTGGAAAACGATGAAATGAGGGGTTTAATGCAGAGTTTTAAACTGTCGATTGACGTCACTTATCCATGCTATTTCTGGTCATCGTTCAATGTGGATAATTGTAAAGGAAATGGACAGAATGTGGAAACTAGAGACAAATAAAAAGAAACAGCAAGACGTGAGAAAGAAGTTAAAGTGCAATAGAGCTCAGCCAAAGACTGGGTGGAGACTGCCCTGGACTTGAAGCAGTTTCCACTGTGTTTTCTGATGGGGAAACAGCACAAACCTGTGGATAAACACCCATCTAATATATCATGGATCTGATGTACTGAGTATGTACTACACTAAAAATCCAACAGGTTGACTATCTGAACCATTTCACTTTATAACCATTCCAGTGGAGATGAGCCACTGAAGACACCCCAGTCCACAAATACTGGCACAAACAGACCCACATACACATACATACACAACTCAATGACATATAATTAGTGCTCTCCTAATACCAAAGGGACCTAGAGACTTGCACTTTTCTTTTAAGAAAATTTAAAAGAAAAAACGGATAGTGCTATGAAGGCTTGGGCACTTACGCAGAGCAATAGCTAACTATTTTCTATGGAGAAGTCAGGGGATGGAGGGTCTAATCCTTAATTCCAATATAGCTAATGTGAAACCATCTGCATTTATGCAGGGTCATTCCTGCATTAATGCAATCCTCTGTGTGCAATGTGCCCCTCAATATAATGGTACTCATTAGGGAATGTACATTTCTGTGAATATATTAGAAGGTTAAAAAAATTAGCCTTTGTTTATAATTAGAAAACATCAGTGAGAATGTATTTTAATTCACGGACTTCTTTGAATACATTAAAATTACAATGAAGTACCCCCTCTCCCACCTCCCCATCAGACCCCGTAAAAGTTCAAGTCCTTATACCGACAAGAATTATCTTGTCCCTGTCAAAATCTTTTTGATGTGTTTGGTTGCAGTAGATATTTCCGATTATTTATATATATTGTGCTGTGTGATTAGTTGCTCAGTCATGTCTGAATCTTTGCCAGCCCGTGGACTGTAGCCCGCCAGGCTCCTCTGTCCATGGGGATTCTCCAGGCTAGAATATTGGAGTGGGTTGCCATTGTCTCCTTCAGGGGATCTTCCCAATCCAGGGATCAGAGCCAGGTCTCCTGCATTGCAGGCAGATTCTTTACCATCTGAGCCACCAGGGAAACCCACGTTTACATATATATATACACGCAACATGTTGAATGTTTCTTTTGAGCCACTCTGTATCTTCAATGGAAGATATTGAAAGTTATGCTTATTTGGGTAATTACTATCTTAGGGGTGTATAGAAAAAGACAATTGTTGGATGAACGAGTTTACTTGAAGGCATTATATTATTAGGTGGATAGAATATTCCTGGAATATGTGCCCCCACAGATGATATTATAGGAAAGTTTGGGACTTCTTGCAACACACATCAATTTACGGTGAAAAGAATATCACTATGGCAAAATCATCATGTATTAACATCTTATTAACATGTAGGATTTGTAATAACAAATGGATTATTGGTTATTACAAATTTGCAATAACAAATCTTACAGAGTCAATTTTGTCCTTTGTAATATCTACACACTTGCTCCATGGACCTGTGTTATACTTCTGGGCTCCATCAGGGACACCTAAAGTTGGCTTAACCATTGAGACCTGGGCAGGAAACTGAAGGCTAATGGTAAGAAGGGGAAGAAAACATGATAACGGCCAGGGAAAGTTCATCTCTGGAGGATCTCAATGGTAAATAACTTGAATTTCCCCAAAGACGGGATTGCTGTTCATGTGCTTTTAGAGCAAACTTACTTCAGGGAGGTGAAGTTAGGTCAAGAAAACCTGTGGGACTGAGATACTGGATGAGAATCTCCTCGAGCAGGATCCAGTGGAGCAAAACTGTTGATACCGTTGGTAAGATGGATGAGGAAGATGTCCAGGGCCTCCTTGCTAGGGGACAGTACCTCCAACCAATTAGGCTATATCTTTGAGAAATAAGAAAAAAGCAAGGCTCATCCTAATACAGGACAATATGTGTATGCAACATGTCTGCTAAGTTACTTCAGTTGTGTCCAACACTATGTGACCCTATAGACTGCAGCCCACCAGGCTCCTCTGTCCATGGGGATTCTCCAGGCAAGGATACTGGAGTCAGTTGCCGTGCCCTTCTCCAGGGGACCTTCCTGACCCAGGGATCAAATCCACGTCTCTTATGTCTCCTGCACTGACAGATGGGTTCTTTACCACTAGTGCCATCTGGGAAACCCAGTAGGAGTATATAGGGCAGCTAAATAAATGCAAAAGACTTGAAAGTGGAGATTTAGAATAGCAGAATGGTTAGGAACAGGGACCACCAGACTGCCTGACACCCAGATCTGCTGCTGTGTGTCCTGAGGCGAGTTACTGAACCTATCTAGATCCCAGTTTCCTCATCTGAAACAAGGACTAACACCAGCAGCCACCCACTTCTCTTAACCCACAGCTGTTCCACAACTTACATTTTTATCATTTCACCCCTCACTGGCCATGGCCAGCTTGGCTGGGTGTCCATTCAATGCATGTGATCCTGAGGAGTCAGCAAATTCTTTCGAAAGATGCTGCTTTAACATTTATGGGTACTGTTAGGGGGGCATTTTGTTTGGGATTCTAGGCTTTAGACAAAGCTTACCAAGTTTCCATTCAATAGCCAGGGCTTCTTGGCTGCTTTGAGATAAGACCAAGTTGATCTTGACTCCCTTGCTCCTGTCACTTGTAAGCACCACACAATCCCTAGGGTGTAGAGCACTGGGAGAGGAAAACTCAGACTTCAGTCATCACACTGGTAGGAGGCCTCAAGCGTTGCCTTGCAGGGACTAACTGCAGTGTATTACTTGCAGAGAACTGTGTCAAGAGAAACCCTAGAACTAGAAGAACTAACTGCCACTCTTAATTCTTTTTCCCTCTGTCCTTTCAAATGTGTTGTTACTCCTGAAACAATTACAAACATAGAATCTTAAAAAAAGTAATTCAACTAACATATGTGTGTCTCTGTGCTCAGTCATATATGACTCTGCAACCCCATTGTCTACAGCCCACCAGGCTCCTCTGTCCATGGGATTACCCAGGCAAGAATACTAGAGCACGTTGTTATTTCCTACCCTGGGGATCTTTCCAATCCAGGGATCAGACTCACGTCTCTTGCATCTCCTGCACTGGCAGGCAGATTCTTTACTACTCCGTCACTTGGAAAGCATATATATACATATATGTATATGTACATGTACATATATGTACACACATACATACATGTACATGTACATGTACATATATGTACACACAAACATGTGGACATACCTATGTACACA
Source organism: Oryx dammah (assembly GCF_014754425.2). Lineage (NCBI taxonomy): Eukaryota > Metazoa > Chordata > Mammalia > Artiodactyla > Bovidae > Oryx > Oryx dammah. The sequence goes on along the minus strand of NW_024070202.1, from coordinate 57,971,654 downwards.
CATATATGTACATGTACATGTTTTATATCAGGACTAAGTTTCAAATAACAAGAGCTAAAAATTATTCTTGGTCATCTTGGAGCAAGGTTTCATAAGAGACTATTAAGCAGGAAATGTGGCATTATTAGTCTAGTGTATGTTAGAAAATCAAGGATTTTCAACTGTATAAACAAATGAAAGGATGAACCTTTCAATATTTCAAGGTCTCTATACTGACAAAGTGTTCACAACCTGCCTGAGGCTATAATCTTGCAACTGTTTTAAGGAAAGAGCACTAAATCTACCTCTTAATAGGCTGAGACGCACAAAAATTTCAGGTGTTTCAGAAAACAGTAAAAAATGATTCATTAGATCACTCTGAAGATATTCTGAATGAGCATCGCAACTGAATATTATGGAATACTTTACATTGAGGGTCTCGTCTACAAAATTAAATATCAGTCATTAAGTGTCGGGTGCAGAAATAGATTACATTTGGAAATTTGGCCAAATACTATCTTGTATTATAATGCTTTAAGATTTTCCTTCAACTATATTTTCAAAGATCCATAAATATAAAAATAACAATCACAGTAAATCTATGATAATATTATTACATCATCTAACCTGGTTGTCCAGAAAGGTATCTAGCAACCAGGCCATCCAAACTAAGAGTTACAGGTAAGAAAGATCAGCATGATTCAATCATCCATCTCACTTGGGGAGTAACCAATTAATTTTTCTCATTTTTTAAATTTTCTAAAGATTCTATACTCGTATTTTTAAAACTATTTTTTTGCTAGAGTCCAAATCATAACATTGGGAAAAATAATCTAAAAATCTCTATGAGTAGCCATTTTAAAAAGGATAGTATTAGAAACAGATACATTTATTTTCTATATCTTTAGAAATGAAATTATTTCCCTTTTGTCTTTGATAAACTGTTGCTGTTTGAGATTTTTTTTATATTTAACTACCCTTTGAGAGAACACCAAGTTGAAATATGGCATGTATGTCCCATAAAAATTGTGTCGAGAGTTTGGGAGTTTCACCAAGTTCAAAGATAACTAGTCTACAGAAGAGTGGAAAACATTTTGCAAAGGAAAAGAAAGTAGAAGTAGTGATTGGTAAACCTTCAGTTACTAAAAATTTGATCATACTCTTTGGTTAGCTAGAAGTAGCAACTGATAGAGACAGAGTAATGCAGGAAAGTAGGTGATTAAATAGTAAATCCTACTAAGGGATCATAAGTAAAGAAAAAAGTATGGGAGACCCCTGTAAGTTAATGATTATCTAGAAAGCAGGCTTGCCAAACAGCAAAACTGAGCAGACTTGCTTAGCCAAAAAAAAAAAACAAAAAAAAAAACCATGGAACAGAAGCATGAGAAATGACCCTAAACAATAACACAATGGTAAAGAGAGACCCATAACCTGTCCAGTGAGGTCAGTAAGTTAATGATTCATAATACATACTCCTCTGTGTTCATTAAAGACAAAATATAGGGAAAATACGGTATTATAATATTAATAAAACCTGAGATGATTAACAATTTTTACCATATGTTACCACCCTTCTGTTAATTTAAATAGCACTGTAACAGTCTTGGCTTGACCATGGCAGGACACAAAAACTCCCCCTGCCTGATATGGAGGAGAAAGTGATCATGGAAACTTGGCACATGTTCAAAAATGAGGAAGAAGGCGGTCTTCCTCCTTTCCCCAATTTTCCTTTGATTATAAAATTGTAAAAAGTTCTCAGGGTACTACCCTCTTGCCCAACTGCTTGTAAACCTCACAAGCATCCTATCCTAATAAACCATTTCTTATCTACCACCTTGCCCCTTGTTGAATTCTTTATGCCCTGAAACATAAAGAATCAGAGCTCCTCAGAGCCCATCCCTACCCTGAGATGCATTTTTGCAGTTTCAAAACTGTTTTTCAGCATTGCAAAGCTCACCAAGCAAAGATGGAAAGGGCAAAATTCATATGTAAACATGGTGCAAAGTAAATATCCCCAGCTGCTTTTCCACATCCCACAGCAAATGAAAACCTATAAAAATATTTATCTTGAGATAAATTTTCATTACTTTTACTAAGATGTAAACAAACTAACCATCACTACATCATATAATAATTTAAATCTGTTTCAAAAACTTTTTTTTACATTCAGTTTAAACACATATAAATATACATGCCCACATCTTTAGAGATTAACTTTTAAATTGTAAACAAAAATTCTAAGTGTCAAGAAGAATAGACAGAGTAATGAGGGAAAGTAGGTGGTTAAATAGTAAATCCTATTAAGGGATCATAAATAAAGAAAAAAGTATGGGAGACCCCTGTAAGTTAATGATTATCTAGAAAGCAGGCTTGCCTAACAACAAAACTGAGAAGGGAATAAATAAATCATGGGAAATCCATAGAATAGAATATTATGCAGCCAATAGAAATCATACCTTCACTGATTAGTGATAAAAGAAGATGCTCATAGCAGGTAAAATGAAAGACATAAAACTTTACATATTGTATTACAACTTTGAAATAATAATGTATGCATATAGAAAAGACTAAGAAGAAACACTAGTGTTAACATCTTCTTGAGAGTGAGATCATGCATGTTTTCTTATACTTTTTTGATTTTTCCAAAATTTTTACTATGAGCATGTAATGCTTAAGTCAGTCATGTGTTATGTGTGGTTCTGATCTAACATTAGCTTGTTTGTTGCTTAAACGTGAACAGTTTCAAATATGAAAATGACAGAGGGTCGAGTTCAATGTTAAGGTTAGTGTCACCTGAAATAGAAATATTCTATTTAGATTCCAGGTACATATCTGATAGCAATTGGAAACGTAAAGGAGGCGGCAATTGTATGAAATGTCTTCTAGGCCTGAACTGGTAGAGAAAATGATTAGTGGAGAAAAGGCCATGCAGGTTTCATTCTGTCATTCCAAGATATAAAAATATATCTTGAATTTAAACTTTCAAATAAAGACATTTGTCTCTAGTTCAAAGGCACTCCTGGAAAACCCTCAAATACTTTCCCTTTTGCTATATCTAATGCCATTCTTCTTCATTTGAAAACAAAATATTTAATGTAAAGCAAATACAATTAAAGTAAAGCAGCCGCCAGAGATGAAGGGAACTCAGTGTTTTTCTATGGGGTTGTTGGGGTGGGGGGTGGTGAGGGGATTAGGAGAGCTACCCTTAAGAAGGAAAGGTGTGTCTCCTTTAGTATATTACATCCACACACTACTCTGGTTCTGCACAAGCCTGGGGCAACAAAGTCAACTTGCTGTTAGAAAAACAAAAACAGGGGCTTCCCTGGTGGCTCAGCGGTAAAGAATCCGCCTGCCAATGCAGGAGACATGGGTTCGATCCCTGATCTGGGAGGATCCCACATGCTGCTGAGCAACTAAGCCCCTGCACCGCAACTACTGAGCCTGTGGTCTAGAGCCCAGGAGCCGTAACTGAGTCCACATGCTGCACCTACTGAAGCCCCCACATCCTAGAGCCTGTGCTCCGCAACAAGAGAAGCCGTTGCAATGAAAAGCTCGTGCACTGCAACTAGAGTAGTCCCCATCACCACAACTCACAACAACGAAACATCTACAAAAAAATAACTTCTTGAGGAAAGAACTTATAAACCTCGGAAGAGAGCTAAAAGTCAGACTCTGACTAATAAGAAATTATCTGTATTAATAATTTACAAAATAAATTTCATGATAAATAGTGCCTGTGCATTTGTAAATTATCTTTAATCTATACCATGGGTAAGTTTAATGAGCACGTAAGTACGCCAATCAGAATTCACACCCCAGGATAGTTAGCATCTGAAGATCATTATCAAGAGTTCACATTCTAGGGATGGCTATGTCATACATTTCAAATATCACCATCTGTACCACAGGGTTGGAGTAATGGTAAAAATAATTATTCTTTAAAAAATGAGTGGTATTTGAGAGGTGGTTTCCTAGAAAGATTACACAGTTCTCTCTGCCCTTCCATGTATGAAATAGAAAAACTCAGCAGGACAAATAGCACTCAAGGTGTAGAACTCCTTTTAACTGTGTGTCCTTTAATGGAAGACCTTATCAGCTATTTGAGAAAGACAGAGGGCTTCCTGTCTTGCCACCTTAATATCCTTGCATCTTCTTTAGAGGGAACCTTGCATTAAAGCTAATTGTCAGGAGTTCCTAAATGGACAAAGAGTAGACTAGTTTTGTGCCTGCATGCTACTAAAGGTCTGGCAGGATACAGATTAACACTGCTTTTATTTTAACATAGGGGTAAAGACCTGTATCTTCCATTTACCCTCAATTTCTAGAAGTCACTGGTATTTAACACAAAAGCCTGACAACTACATAACTCAGTTCAAGGGTCACTTTCTTTTTCAACATCTTGCTTTTCTCCTTTATGTTTCCTACCATACAGGGTACTGTATTTATTATATCATACTGAAAAGCATTTACTTTTTTTTGTATGTATATCTTTTCTGATTGTGTGTTTCTTTATATTTAAAAGTTTAGAGTAGGGAACATTTTAACTTCATCCCAGGATGGTGCTTTTTAATATTTGTAGCTATAAATTTAACAGTGGCTCTATGTTAAACTTCAGGTTACAAAAAAATAGTGGGGGCTTAGCATCACTGGAAATTCCTGGGAATGTCTCAAATTCTGTTCTGTGTGCCTTCTTCTCATTAGCACACCATTCTGGGCTGTGGGTTTCTTGGACAAAATTCTGCATCCCTGTGCAAACATCATAGGGGCCCATCTTAGTACATGTGTCTGACAGTCACCTGGTCAGGCCACACTTGGAAGCTAAAGACAAAAAATATATGACTGTAACTCCTCTAGGCTATTGCAACCCCATAGGCTATTGTTTTCCATGAGGGGAAGAATGAGTTTTGTAGCAATATTAATAAGCAAGACTCAGTTATTTGGGAGAATTTGGGAGCTATGAAACCTGCCACTTACACGTATTTCCTACACTTATTTTTTCCCTAAGAAAAATAGTTTTAAACTTGCTGCTCCAATAAGACCCCGTAAATCACATAGTTCCTTTATCCCATTAATTTAGTGTGAACATTCTATATCAAAAGTAATATTGAGGAATAATGCTGAAAAGTTGATGATGGACAGGGAGGCCTGGCATGCTGCAGTCCATGGGTTCGACTGAGCTGAACTGAACTGAATGCTGAGAAAGCTGCAGAGCTAGAGAATGAATACTGTTTCTAGAAAAGGATGTCTTACATTATATAAGCTTCATTCTATAAATATGTTTGGCAGAAGTGTCATTCTGCATTATTTTTGCTACAATATGTTATTCTGAGGATCTGTTAGAGTGGTGACTTGCAGATCCACTAAACTAAAATTTCCATATTGACAGTTACAAGAGAGAAAATAATCTAAATACCAAATAAACTGTCAAAAAAGATATGGTTCAGTGGTTGTGGATACACTCTCTTATTTTAAAATGAATAGATTATTTTAATTTTAAGAGGCAGAATATAAGTCTTTTCTGTTCTAAGACTTTGACTTGTTTTTCATTTATTGTTCTGCTAGTCTAAAAAAGGAAGTCTAACATTTTGTAACTGATGGACAGCAATGAATTCTTTTTCACTGAAACACCCACACTTAAAACTTCTTGCAGTTTTTAAGGCAAGGCTGGATTAGAAAGAAGATGATGAGAATATGTCAACTTAACTAAGATGAACATCTGGCTTCTAGAGCCACGGAATAAAGGCAAAAATGTAGGATGTAAAACATATTTCATCATATGAAAGTTTTCTGATGGAAAAACCTAATGGACAGAGAATCTGAAAGCTTTTGTAAATAAACAAAAATGCAGAGTTGAAATCTGTGTTTTTACATGTGGGTAAATATACATCTTAAAGAAAATAGTTTTTTAAACAGAATTAACAAATAGAAGACATTGAACAATCTAAAATGTTGTCTTCTATTCAAGAAAGACCTACTTGGCACCTGTGCCATATATTGAAAGCAGTACTGGTAATATAAAGATGAAGACAATCTCCTAGGGTACATATGTATATCATTACTTATTTCTGTTGTAAGTTAGTCAGCTTTTATCCTCATTGCTCTAACTTTACTCTTATTGACCCAGGGATTGAACCCAGGTCTCTTGCATTACAGGCAGATTCTTTATCATCTGAGCCACCAGGGAAACCCCCACTCTTTTTGAAGTTACCATTTTTCAATGCAAAAATAAACTAAAACAGAACAAAGCAAAATTATTTTCACTTCCTCCATAATTTAGAAGCCTCTATGACAAAGGTTCTTAAATTTTAGTGTAGAAAATACCTTGCTTAGACAAAACAGCTCTATTCAGAGACAGGGGTGGGTACAAAGAGACTAGTTTTAAACAAGCCCAGGAGAGGGCTGAAACACAGGTGCTATAAAAACCACCAATTGAGATACAACCACTGCCCTAAGAACTGTAACAGCATCTATTCTTTTCCAGCATGTTAGATGACATTCCACAGGCTTACACGGCCTGCACTTGCCTATTTTTAAGACCAAAGAAAGAGCCTGGGGATAGCAACAGAGACGTCAGTGGTTTAATAGATGGGCAAGCTTACATGTCTGAAGCAAAATCCTCGAGCAAGACCCCACCATGTGTGGTGGATGGTGGGCAGAACATGGTGAAAGTCATTGCTCCCAAGTGGAAGGGGAGATTGATTACCAGTTATAGGGAAACCGACATCAGGTGGGCTCATTAGTTACCAGGAAACCAGTAGAGAGACACACCCCTCACCACCTCTGATAAGAAGAATCACTAGCTGGGGCCTGAGGAAAGTGTGTAGGAAGATCAGTCATGAGCATAGGGTAGGGATAAAGAATCTGCCTGCAGTGCAGGAGACCAGGTTCTATCCCTGGGTCGGGAAGATCCTCCAAAGAAGGAAAGGGCAATCCACTCCAGTATTCTTTCCTGGAAAATCTTATGGACAGAGGAGCCTGGTGAGCTACAGCCCACTGGGTCGCAAGGGTCAGACATTACATAGTGACTATACCACCACCACCATAGGTGAAGCAGGCACTGGTCAAGCAGGAGATGTGCAGAAAGAAAGACAATAGCCATCCTGGGTGGTCTTAACACGTAAAACAAAACTCTGCTATTAAAAAAAAAAAAAGTGTGCTGGAAAATTTTCAAAAACTGGCTCTCAGGGTACAGTGAAGCTGACTTGTAGGGTCTGCCTACTTCCATGGTGTAAATACTCCCAGCATGGCTAATTTCAAGCCACCAACATGAAATTCCTCGATGTGGAATTGGCAAAAGATACTTAGTGGCACATCATTATGTTCACCAGGTATAACAGTAAACTGGAGCAAGAGAATTAGAAAGTGAGGTTTGGGGAATTTATTACCTTCATTTTAATTATAGTTATTTTCCAAGTTTATAAAATTTTAACAATGGCTTCTTTTTTTTTAACAACCACTCACAAAATTCCTGAAAATTTTAATAATTGGCTCCCAAAACCCAGTATAAGTCAGCTTCAGCACATTGGCTAGACGAGTCATTTTATTTTGACTCTTTTATGTAACTATTTCACATCAGTTTGATAGACATGTAAAAATGAAGAAAAAGATTCTACCAGTTAACCTTATAGCTATGGCTATATGCAAATAAAATCAAGTCAAAGTTAATACTTTTATATGCAGTGACTAGAAAGCATCACTATGAACAAAGCTAGTGGAGGTGATGGAATTCGAGTTGAGCTATTTCAAACATGAAAGATGATGCTGTGAAAGTGCTGCACTCAATATGCCAGCAAATTTGGAAAACTCAGCAGTGGCCACAGGACTGGAAAAGGTGAGTTTTCATTCCAATCCCAAAGAAAGGCAATGCCAAAGAATGCTCAAACTACCGCACAATTGCACTCATCTCACATGCTAGTAATGCTCAAAATTCTCCAAGCCAGGCTTCAGCAATACGTGAACCGTGAACTTTCAGATGTTCAAGCCGATTTTAGAAAAGGCAGAGGAACCAGAGATTGTCAACATCCGCTGGATCATGGAAAAAGCAAGAGAGTTCCAGGAAAACATCTATTTCTGCTTTATTGACTATGCCAAAGCCTTTGACTGTGTGGATCACAATAAACTGTGGAAAATACTGAAAGAGATGGGAATACCAGACCACCTGACCTGCCTCTTGAGAAATCTGTATGCAGGTCAGGAAGCAACAGTTCGAACTGGACATGGAACAACAGACTCGTTTCAAATAGGAAAAGGAGTACATCAAGGCTGTATATTGCCACCCTGTTTATTTAACTTATATGCAGAGTACATCATGAGAGATGCTGGACTGGAAGAAACACAAGCTGGAATCAAGATTGCCGGGAGAAATATCAATAACCTCAGATATGCAGATGACACCACCCTTATGACAGAAAGTGAAGAGGACCTAAAAAGCCTCTTCATGAAAGTGAAAGAGGAAAAAAAAAAAAAAGAAAGTGAAAGAGGAGAGTGAAAAAGTTGGCTAAAGCTCAACATTCAGAAAACGAAGATCATGGCATCTGGTCCCATCACTTCATGGGAAATAGATGGGGAAACAGTGGAAACAGTGTCAGACTTTATTTTTGGGGCTCCAAAATCACTGCAGATGGTGACTGCAGCCATGAAATTAAAAGACGCTTACTCCTTGGAAGAAAAGTTATGACCAACCTAGATAGCATATTCAAAAGCAGAGACATTACTTTGCCGACTAAGGTCTGTCTAGTCAAGGCTATGGTTTTTCCAGTGGGCATGTATGGATGTGAGAGTTGGACTGTGGAGAAGGCTGACTGCTGAAGAATTGATGCTTTTGAAGTGTGGTGTTGGAGAAGACTCTTGAGAGTCCCTTGGACTGCAAGGAGATCCAGCCAGTCCATTCTGAAGGAGATCAGCCCTGGGATTTCTTTGGAAGGAATGATGCTAAAGCTGAAACTCCAGTACTTTGGCCACCTCATGCGAAGAGTTGACTCATTGGAAAAGACTCTGATGCTGGGAGGGATTGAGGGCAGGAGGAGAAGGGGACGACAGAGGATGAGATGGCTGGATGGCATCACAGACTCGATGGACATGAGTCTGAGTGAACTCCAGGAGTTGGTGATGGACAGGGAGGCCTGGCGTGCTGCAATTCATGGGGTTGCAAAGAGTCAGACTTGAGTGAGCAACTGAACTGAACCGAACCTTACAAAATGTAAGGATAATTTTGATTATGATCTTATAAGAACTCATGGAACACTGAAGAGGCTTTTAGTTATATATACCAGGTTTAATATTAATACAGGGCAAACCAAAAAGCTGTAAATTTTCCTCAGTAATGTATTTGATCCTGTGCTACAAAAACCATTCATTTACTAAATGAGCAGGTGAACAAATTAACTCCTTTCTTTTCTCTAATAATGTAGAACATCTATATTCACTACAGATTTTCACTGAGATTCACTAAGTAAAAATTCTCAGCCTAGTGCAGCCTATGTTTTATTCCACATATTGCAAATATAAACTAAAAAAAAAGTACACTTTTCAAATAATTTTTAAATGAATTAAATGCATTGTTTTCCCCTTAATCTCCAGTTTCAGAGACTGGCAAAAAAATAAATGGCAAAAAATAAATTACCAAATTTTAGTTTGCCATTATGGTGTTATTAGTCATCTATAATATCAAATATCAGTTCAATATATTATTTTTCTTTCTAAAATAAAGACATTTTATAATTTATTTTAAGAAACCTATGCACAAGATATGTTCCCAATATGAACTAAAATATTCATTTTGTACATTCAGATATAATTTAGGTAAGATATAAGTGGAACTTATCTGACAACATGCTATGAATTGTCAAAAATCTTCATCCAAAATAAAACAGACCCATATAAAATATTAACAATAGCCTGTGCCTGAAATAAAACTTTAAAGAGATAATTATAAAGCAAGTCAGCCTATCCAATTGTACTTATTTTAATAACAAAAAGTACATATAAAGTTTCATTATAATTATATAGCTAAGGTGATCTGCTATATACCCTTAAACTTCTTTGAAAAATTAATAGGCAATCAAAATCAAATTCTTTTTTCCAACAAAGGAGAATGATCACCTTATGCAATTAGTTTAAAGACACCTTCTTTGAATATGAAGTAGGAAAAGATTAGCTTGTTATCCCAGTTTCTTGCTAACCTAGTTGTGGGTGGAAGAGATGAGACCTGAAGATAACTTATAGAGTTGAATCCATCCTATAAGCACCTCCACTCTGCCTTATTTCTTGGTCATTTCTGGCCTTTAAATCCAAACATATGCAAAAAAAAAAAAAGATTCTGAGACATTCACTAGACTTATAATTTATATCTGAAAACATACTTTAAGCCTCAGGTAGGCAGGGTACAAACTCCAACCCTCAGGAAGATTATATTTTCAAAGACAACATACATAAATACTTTAAATTAGAACTAACAATAGTGGGAAAATCTACAAACAAGGTATGAGAGTCTATCCTGCCAAGCGATTCTAACAGTTTTGGGAGACTTTACCTTAGCATTTCCAATTTACAGCTTCCTTTCCTGACAAGTTATTTGCTTACATATATTGATGCAACTTCAATAGGAAAGGGGAAGAGATTAGCAATGGAACCATACAGGTTCTTTCCAAATTCTTTTTTAAATGATGTTTTGATAGTTTTTAGGCAATCTGACCTAGTGTTCCCCTTAAGGTGTGTTTATTTCAACACATAATGTCTTTCAATTTTAAAAAATGTATGAGGAAGTTCTATTTATATTGATATAAGCATAACACTTAAGCTAACAATAGGTACTTAATATGTGCTGGGTACTCAGCTAGATATATTTACCTAATCTGTTTTTGAGTACCAGGTCCAGGCCAGAATACTGGAGTATTCTGTTTTCTCCAGGCCAGAATACTGGAGTGGGTAGCTTTTCCCTTCTTCAGGGGATCTTCCCAACCAAGGGATCAAACCCAAGACTTGTGCATTGCAAGCAGATTCTTTACCAGCTGAGCCACAAGGGAAGCCCACAGAAGAGGAATAAATTAAGGATAATTGTGATTTCTTTCTGGGAGGATACGGACTAGGGGAGGAAGTGTTGGAAGACACTGGGGTTGGCATAGGGACAGAGAATTTCATAGGAGTATATGGTAACAAGTTTCCTTGTTCTCTATCTTGGGTCTAATTAGCTTAAACTCAGCTGTCAGGAATAGACAAAACAGGGAACACCATAACATGCTCTAACTCTGGAACAAATAAATCTTCTCTTTACAAGGACCTTAATGACTCATGAGTCTAATAACTGAAGAATTAACTCTCCAATCTGCCTTCCCCGGATGACTTACTTTCAGGTAGCAAAAGTAAAACAGATAATAGTCCTCTTCAGTGATACAATTCTTAAACTCATTCAGTGTTACAGTTAGTGAATAAACACTTTATGGCAAAACCTATAAGCTCCTTTAGCAATGGAAAGGTCCTGTACATTTTTAAGTATCTGGATACACAGACTTAAAACTCATGATATGCAGAAACTTTCATGTTTGCCTTTTAAGACCCTCTCTTCATAATCTCCCTGTGAGTGGAGAACAGAAAAGAAGTATGCATAGCTCCTTTCAGGTCTACAAAATGAACAAATGACTCCTGAAGACAGCATTTAGTCCAAGATGGTGGCATGGAAGGACATTTGCTCATCTTCTCCTGGGAGGACTCCAAAATCACAAAAAGAGATACCCCACATCCAAGGGCAAAGGAGAAGCCCCAGCAAGACAGTAGGAGGGGCAAAACCACAATTAGAATCAAACCCCATACCCGCCAGAGATGCTCAGAGGGCTCAAACAAAGCTTGTATGTACCAGGACCCAGACACCCCACAGAGACTGAGCCAGAATGGTAACTGAATGTCTCCTGCGGAGGTGCGGGTCAGCAGTGAGCTGCTGCAGGGGCAGAGGCTCTGGGTGCAGTAGACCTGGGTGTGGCATATGCCCTCTGTTAGGAGGTCTCCATTACCCCCACCATAGAGCCCCCAGAACTTACACAGGACTGGGGAAACAGACTCTTGGAGGGCACAGACAGAACCTTGTGTGCACCAGGACCCAGGAGAACAGAGCAGTGAGCCCACAAGAGACTGACCCAGACTTGCCTGTGAGTTAGTGTCCAGGAGTCTCCGGCGGAGGTGTGGGTCGGCAGTGGCCTGCTGCAGGGTCGGGGGCACTGAGTGCAACAGTGCCTGCTTGGGAGCTTTTGAAGGAGGTCACCATGATCTTCATTACCTCTACTGTAGTTTGGCCTCAGGTCAAACAACAGGGAAGGAACACAGCCTCGCCCATCAACAGAAAATTGGATTAAAGATTTACTGAGCATGCCCATCAGAACAAGACCCAGTTTCCCCCTCAGTCAGTCTCGCCTATCAGGAAGCTTCCATAAGCCTCTTATTCTAATCCATCAGAGGGCAGACAGACTGAAAAACACAATCACAGAAAACTAACCAATCTGATCCCATGGACCACAGCCTTGTCTAACTCAGTGAAACTAGGAGCCATGCCATGTAGGGCCACCCAAGATGGACGGGTCATGGTGGAGAGTTCTGACAAAACCTGGTCCACTGAAGAAGGGAATGGCAATATTCTTCCCTTGAGAACCCCAAGAACAGTATGAAAAGGCAAAAAGATAGGACACTGAAAGATGAACTCCCCAGGTCAGGAGGTTCCCAATTGCTACTGGAGATCAGTGGAGAAATAACTCCAGAAAGAATGAAGAGACGGAGCTAAAGCAAAAACAACATCCAATTGTGGAAGTGACTGGTGATGGGACTAAACGTCTGATGCTGCAAAGAGCAATATTGATGGAAAACTGGCATGTAGGTCCATGAATCAAGGCAAACTGGTAGTGGTCAAACAGGAGATGGTAAGAGTGAACGTCGACATTCTAGGAATCAGCGAACTAAAATGGACTGGAAAGGGTGAATTTAACTCAGACGACCATTATATCTACTACTGCGGGCAGGAATCCTTCAGAAGAAATGGAGTAGCCACCATGGTCAACAAGAGTCCGAAATGCAGTACTTGGATGCAGTTTCAAAAATGATAGAATGATCTCTGTTCAAACCCAAGGCAAGCCATTCAACGTCACAGTAATCCAAGCTTATGCCCTGACCAGTAGTGCTGAAGAAGCTGAAGCTGAATGGTGCTATGAAGACCTACAAGACTTTCTAGAACTAACACCCAAAAGAGATGTCCTTTTCATTATAGGGGACTAGAATGCAAAAGAAGGAAGTCAAGAGATACTTGTAGTAATCAGGCAAATTTGGCCTTGGAGGACAAAGGGAAGCAGGGCAAAGGCTAACAGAGTTCTGCAAAGAGAACACACTGGTCATAGCAAACACCCGCTTCCAATGATACAAGAGAAGACTCTACACATGGACATCACCAGATGGTTAATACCAAAATGAGATTGACTATATTCTTTGCACCCAAAGATGGAGAAGCTCTATACAGTCAGCAAAAACAAGACCAGGAGCTGACTATGGCTCAGATCATGAACTTCTTATTGCCAAATTCAGACTTAAATCGAAGAAAGTAGGGAAAAGCACTAGACCATTCAGGTATGACCTAAGTCAAATCCCTTATGATTATACAGTAGAAGTGAGAAATAGATTTAAGGGACTAGATCTGATAGAGTGCCTGAAAAACTATGGACAGAGATTCGAGACATTGTACAGGAGACCATGCAAAAAGGCAAAATGTTTGTCTGAGGAGGCCTTACAAATAGCTGAGAAAAGACATGAAAGGCAAAGGATAAAAGGAAAGATATACTCATTTGAATGCAGAGTTCCAAAGAACAGCAAGGAGAGATGAGAAAACCTTCTTCAGTGATCAATGCAAAGAAACAGAGGAAAACAATAGAATGGGAAAGACTAGAGATCTCTTTAAGAAAATCAGAGATACCAAGGGAATATTTCTTGCAAAGATGGTCATAATAAAGGACAGAAATTGTATGGACCTAATAGAAGCAGAATATATTAAGAAAAGGTGGCAAGAATACACAGAAAAATATACAAAAAAAGATCTTCATGACCCAGATGACCACGATAGTGTGATCACTGACCTAGAGCCAGATATCCTGGAATGTGAAGTCAAGTGGGCCTTAGGAAGCATCCCTACAAACAAAGCTAGTGGAGGTGATGGAATTCCAATTGAGCTATTTCCAATCTTAAAAGAAGATGCTGTGATAGTGCTGCACTCATTATGCCATCAAATTTGGAAAACTCAGCAGTGGCTGGAAAGTCATTTTTCATTCTAATCCCAAAGAAAGGTAATGAGAAAGAATGCTCAAATTACTGCCCAATTGCACTCATTTCACATTCTAGCAAAGAAATGCTCAAAATTCTCCAAGCCAGGTTTCAGCAGTACATGAACTGTTAATCTCCAGATGTTCAAGCTGAATTTAGATAGAGGCACTCCAGTATTCTTGCCTGGAAAATCCCATGGGCAGAGGAGCCTGGTAGGCTGCAGTCCATGGGGTCGCGAAGAGTTGGACACGACTGAGCGACTTCACTTTCACTTTTCACTTTCATGTATTGGAGAAGGAAATGCCAACTCACTCCAGTGTTCTTGCCTGGAGAATCCCAGGGACAGGGGAGCCTGGTGGGCTGCTGTCTACGGGGTCCCACAGAGTCGGACACGACTGAAGCGACTTAGCAGCAGCAGCAGTGGAGCCAGAGATCAAATTGCCAACATCCTTTGGATCATTAAAAAAGCAAGAGTTCCAGAAAAACATCTACTTCTGTTTTATTGAGTACACCAAAGCCTTTGACTGTGTGGATCACAACAAACTGGAAAATTCTTGGAGATGAGAATACCAGACCACCTTATCTGCCTCCTGAGAAATCTGTATGCAGGTCAGGTAGCAACAGTTAGAACAAGACATAGAAAAACAGACTGGTTCCAAATTGGGAAAGGAGTACGTCACCCTGCATATTTAATTTATATACAGAGTACATCGTGAGAAACACCAGGCTCAATGACGGACAAGTGGAATCAAGATTGCTGGGAGAAATATCAAAACCTCAGATATGCAGATTACACCACCCTTATGGCAGAAAGTGAAGAAGAACTAAAGAGCCTCTTGATGAAAGTGAAAAAAGAATGAAAAAATTGGCTTAAAACTCAACATTCAGAAAACTAAGATCATGGCATCTGGTCCCGTCACTTTGTGGCAAACAGATGGGGAAACAGTGGAAACAGTGAGATACTTTATTTTGGGGGCTCCAAAATCACTGCAGATGGTGATTGCAGCCATGAAATTAAAAGACACTTGCTCCTTGGAAGAAAAACTATGACCAACCTAGACATCATATTAAAAAGCAGAGACATTACTTTGCCAACAAAGGTCTGTATAGTCAAAGCTATGGTTTTTGCAGTAGTCATGTATGGGTGTGAGAGTTGCAGTACAAAGAAAGCTGAGTACTGAAGAATTGATGCTTTTGAACTGTGGTGTTGGAGAAGACTCTTGAGAACCCCTTGGACTGCAGGGAGATCCAACCAGTCCATCCTAAAGGAAATCAGTCCAGAATATTCATTGGAAGACTGATGCTGAAGCTGAAGCTCCAATATTTTCACCACTTGTGAAGAACTGACTCATTGGAAAAGACCCTGATCCTGGGAAAGACTGAAGGCAGGAGAAGCAGGGGAAAACAGAGGATGAGATGATTGGATGGCATCACCAAAGTAATGGACATGAGTTTGAGTAAGCTCCGGGAGTTGGTGATGAACTGGGAAGCCTGGTGTGCTGCAGTCCATGGGATTGTAAAGAGTCGACACGACTGAGCGACTGAACTGAAATGATAGCATAATTTAACTATCAGTTTTATAAATTATTAGGAGTACTCAAGCTGTTTTTAATGTTTCCAATTAAAACTAAAAAAAAAAAAAAAGTATAGAAAAATCCTGTAACTTTTACATCTTTCTTTTTGCGGCATTCTCTGTCCACAGTGAACAGCATCTCTACCCTCCTACAGCATATTCAATCTGTAATCAGGACTCTTCATCTACTAAATAACTCTTGATTCCATCTCTATATACCACAGAGTCATCATCTCTGAGCTGGGCTACTTCTAAATGCTCCTAAAAATTGGCTAGCATTTATATCTACTTTATTTCCCTCACTTCTGTTTTCTGTGATTTCACCAGATTAAAAAGAATACATTTGAATCAGTTCTAATGAGGTGGATGAAACTGGTGCCTATTATACAGAGTGAAGCAAGCCAGAAAGAAAAACACCAATACAGTATACTAACGCATATATATGGAATTTAGAAAGATGGTAACAATAACCCTGTATGCGAGACAGCAAAGAGACACAGATGTATAGAACAGTCTTTTGGACTCTGTGGGAGAAGGAGAGGGTGGGATGATTTGGGAGAATGGCATTGAAACATGTATAATATCATATAAGAAATGAATCGCCAGTCTAGGTTCGATGCATGATACTGGATGCTTGGGGCTGGTGCACTGGAATGACCCAGACCGAAGGTACGAGGAGGGAGGTGGGAGGGGGGTTCAGGATTGGGAACACATGTACACCCTTGGCGGATTCATGCTGATGTATGGCAAAACCAATACAATATTGTAAAGTAATTATCCTCCAATTAAAATAAATAAATTTAAATTTTAAAAAATGTAAATATAGGCATGCCCTATTCCTGTTTAAAACTCTTAAAGGTTTATCATTGTATAAAAGCAAAACATCTCAACAAGGTCCTCAATCCACAGAGTTGTGAATCACTCAGAAAACTGTAATAATGATCCTGATGCCAAGGCCCCACCCTCAGAGATTCTGATGTAATTAATCTGGGGGGTTACACACTGCTATATTTAAGATGGATAACCAATAAGAACCTACTGTATAGCATAGAACCTACTGTATAATTCTTGCTCAATGTTATTTGGCAGCCTGGATGGGAGGGGAGTTTGGTGGAGAGTAAATACATGTATATGTATGACTGAATCCCTTTACTGTCCACCTGCAACTGTCACAACATTGTTGATCGGCTATACTCCAATGCAAAAAAAAAAAAATTAAATAAAAAATATAAATACAATCATGCCATATTCCTGTTTAAAACTCTTTTTAAGGTTCTTCATTGTTCTAACGCCTCAACAAGGTCCCCAATCCACACACTGTTCCTCATACTTGGCTGCACATTGGAATCACTCAGAAAACTTTAATAAAAATCCTGATGCCTAGGCCCCACTCTCAAAGATTCTGACATAATCAGCCTAGGCTGGGCCTACGCAGCTGGGTTTTTGCAAGTTTCAGTGAGAGCTCTCCCATTAGACCAGGGCTGAGAACTAGTGATCCAGAGTTGCATCATCTGATGTGGTACGGTAATCTCTTATCATATGTGGCCATTATGCACTTGAAATGTGGCTGGTCTAAATACTGACGTGCTGTGACTATAATACATATAGTATATTTTAAAGACATTGTAGAGCTACTCTGGTGGCTCAGTGGTAAAGAATCCACCTGCCAATGCAGAGACACAGGTTTGATCCCTGATCCAGGAAGATCTCACATGCCACAGAATGACTAAGTCCATCTGCCACAACTACTGAAGCCTACTGTGCCCTACAGCCCATTCTCTAGAACAAGAGAAGCCACTCCAATGGGAAGCCTGTGCGCCACAACTAAACAGTAGCCCCTGCTTGCTGCAACAAGATAAAAAGCCTGTGTAGCAATGAACACCTAGAACCGCCAAAAATAAAATGAAAATATTTTTAAAAATAAAGCTGCTGCTGCTGCTGCCAAGTTGCTTCAGTCGTGTCCAACTCTGTGTGACCCCATAGACCCCACCAGGCTCCCCCACCTCTGGCATTCTCCAGGCAAGAACACTGGAGCGGGTTGCCATTTCCTTCTCCAGTGCGTGAAAGTGAAGTCACTCAGTCGTGTCCAACTCTTCTCGACCCCATGGACTGCAGCCCACCAGGCTCCTCCGTCCATGGGATTTTCCAGGCAAAAGTACTGGTGTGGGGTGCCATAGCCTTCTCCGAAAAAATAAAGACAGTATGAGAAACAGAATAAAATATATCAGTAATTTTTAATATTGATTAAGTGCTGAAATAATATTTTGGAAATATCAAGTTAAATAAAATATTATGAAAATTAATTCCAAGTTCTTCCACTTTTTAAAGTGGCTGCTAACAAAAACTTAAAAATTACCTATGTGGCTTGTATTCAATTTCCATCAGACAGTGCCATAAGAGCTCCAGGCAGCACCACACTCCCCTCTCCTGCTTTGCCCCTCACCTTCTCTTCACTTCTGAGATTTTCTTCCTCCTCACCACAAGGTCTTTGTATGCGCTCTGTCTGAGCTGCATTCTTTTCCTCCTTTTTTCCTGGTTAACTGCAAATTATCCTCCAGATCTCATCTGAAGGGGTAACACACTGGTACACACCCTTCACACAGGCATCTCTCTCTCACATGCACACATTTCTGAGACTATATAATGTCCATTTCTCTTACTAGTAAGCTCTGTAAGCACAGGTTAATATATACTTTTGCATGATGACTCTGATTTAAGTATGTGCTGAATAAATTACATAATACCAGAAACAAAAGTATAGAAACTGTCACATTAGAAATACTGAATCTACAAAACATTCATCCATGTGCCAGACAGTCCGTTGCTAACACATAAAATAAACTTTAAACTTTGTGGACTAGGACATACACAATCTTCACTTGTCACAGTGACACCCCAAGAATGTAAACTAATTATATATGTTTATATATGTATGTCTATATAAACAGACATATACACATATATACATATACACATTTCTTTACTCAAGTATACAGGTAAATATATATGTAAAGAAATGTGTATATGTATATATGTGTATATGTATATTAAATACACGTACATGCCAACGTAATTTTGGGCTTCCCTTGTGGCTCAGCTGGTAAAGAATCCACCTGCAATGTTGGAGACCTGGGTTTGATCTTGGGTTGGGATGATACCTTGGAGAAGGGAAAGGCTACCCACTCTAGTATTCTGGCCTAGAGAATTTTATGGACTATATAGTCCATCGGGTCACAAAGAGTTGAACACGACTAAGTGACTTTCACTTTTCACTTTCAAGGTAATTTTTCATATTTTGATATTGCAAAAAATCTATTCACAGGTATAAAAATTCACTTTTAGCATGGCAACAGAAACTATATTTTTAATAAAGATATTAAAGAAAAATATTACTATCTATAGGAACAGAAGAAAATCTCTCAAAGAATGCTTCTTGATACTTCAGAAAGTCTGTAAACATTTAAAAGTGGGAAGCATATAATTCTCCAACATTTTAACAGATAATCCTTTTTGCCTGAGTAAAATTTACTCAAGAGTAACCTCCTTCTATGTTCTTTTTCAGTGTATATCATTATTAAGTCTGGTAGTTTACTGCCAAATATATATATATAAAAGTATAAATCCCATTTTATTTTAGTCTGAAGAGGTAATGATGACACTCAATGCAAAAAGAGATTTTAACAAGAGCTAACATGACCCTCATACCCAGTCTTACTCTACAAACCCAGCTGAGGAATCTTAATCAGCTCCTTTCTCTACTAAAGTAAGTCTCCCCTAAGGGAAGCGAATGAAGTGTAAGCCTTCTTCTTTTTTTTTTTTTTTTTTGTATTATAAAGGTATCTAAAATGATCTTTAATAATAATCATTGATATAATGCATTACTACAAATAATTTTTAAAGCTCTTTCATATACACAGTGTTACCACACCTTGCAACAATCCTGTGAGATAATAGTAAGCCTTCTTTATTTCCTTCTTGATTTATCAATCTGCCAAGATGCAACTTTTGCTATTTTAAGAGTGTGTGATATAACTCTCAGGAGGGTGATCATGGCAAAAGTATCAAACTATATACTCACTGACTTGGGGGAGAAATACTTTGTCCTATATAATCTCAAATAACTGAATTCAAAGTCTCTTTTGAATATCAGAAAAATTAAGCTTCCAACAGTCTATAATAAATGAAATCCAGCTAAATATGATGATTTAGGTCAGAGGTCAGTGAAATTTTTTCATAAAGATGCAGATGGCAAATATTTTAGCCTGTGAGGGCCTTATGGTCTCAGTTGCATATATTCATCTCTGTTGTCATGGCATAAAAGCTGCCACAGACATTGTGCTAACAAACAAGCATGGCTGTCTTCCAATATAACTTTACTGCAGTATAGGTGGTGGGCCAGGTTTGGGCTGTAGGGTATTATTAGTTAATTCCAGATTCAGAAGGAAAGTAACTGGCTCTATAAAATTAACCATGGACTCATCAAAAGGAAACTATGAAGATGACTTTCCAGTTGAAATTTTACTACAGTACTTTAATTCTTTTTTAAATTCTTCTTAGAGGTTGCTGTTTTTTCTTATAACTGCATCTTGCTTTGCCGTTTACATTTTTGCATATATGTGACCTGATGAATTCTTACAAGAACTTTGCAAGGTAGCTCTCACTGATCCAATTCAATAATTGAAGAAATTGAGGTCACTTATATGAAATGATTCTCTTAAAATCATACAGGCATAGAAAGCAGAGCAAGAAGTCAAACATAGTTCTAACGTCAAGGAGCTGGAAGAGCTCTAATACATAAGATTTTCCACTCGCCTCCCCATTTTATTACTAGACAAATAATCAGAAAATAAATGACTTCTACTATTTATAAAATAGGTAACTAATAAGAACCTAGTATACAACACAGGGAACTCTGCCTAATACTCTTGTCATGAACTATATGGGAATAGAATTTTAAAATGAATGGATATATGTATATGTACAACTGATTCACTTTGTTGTACATTATAAACATTATAAATTGAGTATACTCCAATAAAAATTAAAAAAAGAAAAGAAGTGATTTCAAAGCAAAGATATAATCACTGTCTTCCATCCCTTATTAGTCATTTCAAGATAATATCCTTGGGCAGAAATGCAGATACACCAATGACAGAAATCCATATTTATCAATATAACGTAATTGTAAACCATATAGGCTTTATTTTATCGTAACAATGTCTTATCTGTCCAACAGGCTACCACTGGGTACCTATTATAACTAAAAACTTTTAACGATGGAAATCACTGCAACAAAATGTCTTTATTTTGATCTGTAATAACACCTGTTTGGTTCTGCATAATTTTATCAACTACACATTGATAGTTATCTTTTTTCATACATTTGGATCTTTTTTTCAAAGACAGTTTAGATTCCTTGAAAGAGAGTGGCTATCATAAGTGTGTGTGTGTGTGTGTGTTTTTTCCCACATTTTCCACAAGGCAGCCCAGACCTCAGCACATAAGTCCTTTTAGAAATGAAAATTATGAACTCAGAGAAGAATGCTTATTAGTATGCTTTATTTCCTTGTATATTTTTGTTGCCAGTATATTTTATTACCATCATGCCCCAAAATAAACTCAAAATGGCTTAAAGACTTAAACAGAAGACATAACACCATAAAACCCCAAGGAGAAATCACAGGCAAAATGTTCTGATTGTACCCATGTTTTCTTAGGTTAGTCGCTCAACATAAAAGAGACAGAAGCAAAAATAAACAAATGGGAACTATCAAATGTACAAGTTTTTGCCCAGCAAAGGAAATCATTTAAAAAAAAAAAAAAAAACCTAAAAGACAACCGATGGAATGGAAAAAAATATTAGAAAAGGATGTGACACACAGGAGCTTAATCTCTAAAATATACAAACAGCTCACACAACTCAGCAACAACAAAAAACAAGCCAATTGAAAAATAGACAGAAGACCATAATAGACATTCTCCAAAGAAGGCATACAGACAGCCAGTAGGCAAATGAAAAGATGCTCAATATCACTAAATATTAGGCAAATGCAAATCAAAATTAAAATGAAGTACCACCTCACACCCGTCAGAGTAGCCATCACTAAAATGTCTACCAAAAAATAACAAATGCTGCAGCGGGTGTGTAGAAAAGGGAATCCTCCTACACTGTTGATGGGACTATAAGTTGGCACAGCCACTGTGGAGTACGGTATGGAGGTTTCTTAAGAAACTAAAAATAAAGCTACCATACAATCCAGCAATCCCAGTCTTAGGAATATACTCAGACAAAACTATAATTCAAAAATATACATGTACTGCTACATTCTACATTGTGTGCTGCTGTGAATAGCAGCACTATTCACAATAGCCAAGTCATGGAAGCCATCTAAATGTCTATTGGCAGATGAATGGATAAAGGAGAAATGGTACATATAACAATGGAATACCACTCAGCCATAAAAAAGTGAAATAATGTGATTAGCAGCAACAGATGCAATTAACATACTTAGTGAAGTACTTTGGAGGAGAAAATGGCAACCCACCCCAGTATTCCTGCCTGGAGAATCCCGTGGACAAAGGAGCCTGGTGGGCTGCTGTACACGGGGTCACACAGAGTAGGACATGACTGAAGCGATTTAGCATGCATGCATGCATTGGAGAAGGAAATGGCAACCCACTCCAGTATTCTTATCTGGAGAAGCCCAGGGACAGAGGCATCCAGTGGGCTGGTCTATGGGGTCGCACAGAGTTGGACATGACTGAAGAGAGTTAGCAGCGGCAGCAGCAGTGAAGTACTTAACATACTTAGCTAAAGATGAACATACTTAGTGAAGTAAGTCAGAAAGAGAAAGATAAATACCATATGATATCACTTATGCATGCATATGTACTAAGTCCCTTTCCTTGTGTCTGACTCTGTGTGATCCTATGGACTGTAGCCTGCCAGGCCCTTCTGTCCATGGGATTCTCCAGGCAAGAATACTGGAGGGGGTTGCCCTCCTCCAGGGAATCTTCCTGACCCAGAGAATGAACCCGTGTCTCTCATGTCTCCTGCATTGGCAGGTGGGTTCTTTACCACTGGCACCACCTGGGAAGTCGAATATCACTTATATGTAATCTAAAATGTGGCACAAATGAACCTATCTACAAAACAGAAAGAGGCTTATAGGCATAGACAACAGGCTGGTGGTCAGCAAGGTAGGAGGATGACAGTTGTGGGCTGGAGTTTAGGGTGGTAGACACAAACCATTATCTTTATAATGGATGAACAACGAAGTCTTAGTGTATAGCAAGAGAACTATATATAATGTTCTGTGATAAATGATAAAAGAATATTAAAAAAGAATATATGTGTGTGTGTTTGTGTAACTGAGTCATTTTGCTATACAGCAGATTTTGGTACAGCATTGTAAATCAACTATACTTCAGTAAAAAAAAAATAATAATACTAAATAAAAATGGAGAAACAACAACAAAAGAAATAGTCTTTTTTTAATGTTATTTCCTACTAATATGTTTATTTTAACTACTGTTAAGTTCTCATGTTTAATTTTAGTCTAAACAAAATGGCAACCCACTCCAGTATTCTTGCCTGGGTTACCCCATGGACAGAGGAACCTGGTGGGCTAAAGTCCTTGGGGTGGCAAAAGTCCTAACTTAGCACCTAAATAATAACAATAATGTTTTAGAGTTATTTTTCTAATAAACTATGTTGAATATAATGCATGATTATTTGAATCTAAAAGTATATCTTTCAATTAAAAAATCAGGTGAATTTTTAGCTGCAATTTGGTATTTAAAACCATTTACATGCTAGCAAAACATTATAATTTGCAGGAATATCATGCCTCTGGAAACACATGAGAGTTCAAATAGAATCCGTTCTACCTTTTTCCAGAGTGAAGTTGCCAAAAATAGAGTGGGCTTAAGCTGGGCCACAGTTTTGTGAAATTGCCATAACTTCACAGGAAAATGGAGGAAATGAAACAAGTCTGCTTTGGTGAGGAGGAGCAGGGAGGCTGCTGTAGACGATGGATGGATGGGCCTTCACCTGCCAGCGTGTTAGTACTGTTATACCAAAGGTCTTTTACAGCTTATAGTTAAACTTAATGCTAAGTATAATCTGAATATATGATACCTCATTGTACTTGTATTACTGTATGCAAATATAAATAAAGTTAGCACAAATTGGTGAACAATTAATGAGATTCATTGCAGGGATATTTCATCACTGAACACTGTTTTCCTGCCAACTGAGACATGATGTATTTAATTCTAAATGACACCACCTGCTCCCACCTCTAAGTGAAATGAAAAAGCTGCCAAAGGGCATGTTGGGAATTCACTTGCAGACTTCCTTTTAATCAGGCATTTCTCCATAATATTGAAAGCCAAAAACATCATGAAAAATAACACAGCTTTGTAAGTCGATAGTTGAATTTGGAGGGCTCACCAAAGAAGAGAAAGTTAGTGTGTGTGTGTGATGATATTCCCTGACAATAGTATTCATTTCTTGTTGTGAAATTACTTTCTTACTCTAAAGGGGAAAAAAGAAAAAAAGATAAGTATGAAAATACAATATTATCTGACATGACAAATCAATGAGAGGTCTTATAACAGGAGAATGGACTGAATGTTTTCATTTGTCATAGTTACCTAGATAACAATCCTGTGAACTTACAGATTGTCTAAGCAAAGTGTTTCTCTAACATCATTTCAAAATGTTTCAATACCCTCTTGCCCCAGTGAACTATCAACATATTATCAAGCATTTTCCTAGCAGGTAGGAGGAGTTAGAGGATGGACAGTTATTTTTTTAAGAACCTTACAGGACCTTCCTTACTGCTTTCCTCTAGACATTCCCCCTCCCCTGAGCCACTGAACTGCTATTCAACATGAGAACTGGAGGATGTAGGAGGGTATAAAACAAGTGTATATACCAATTTCTCTTCTAGCATGTCTATCAAATGAAGATTCATTTTCCAAAGCCATCACGTTGCTAAGGATAGTGTAGACAGTATAAAATCTGTCGAATTAGTTTCCCATTAACTCATGCTTTCATCCCTAGAAGTTTCAAAATGATGTCCTAATTGAAAAGTGATGTCAAAATCACATTTGAACAGCTAATGTTTATAAAATAACATTTAAAGGCCCTAAGCCAAAACAAAGACTCACATAAAAATAAGTCACTCTTGCATTCATTTAGCAGTCATTCACCCAAAACACTTTTTAAAAATATCCTCTACATGCCAGGTTCTAGGTGCTAGGAACAGGTCAACAAGCAAGACAGGCAAAATTCTTGCCCTCAGAGAGTTTACATTCTGAGGGGTGATAGGAAACAAACATCCTCCCATTTGTTCTTTTTTAAAAAAATAATTTTATTTATTTATTTATTTTTTGGCTGTGCTGGATCTTTGTTGCTGTGCAGGCTTTTTCCCTAGTTGCAGAGAATGGGGGCTACCTTCTAGTTACAGTACACGGACTTTTCATTGCAGTGATTTCTCTTGTTGTAGAGCAATGTCTCTAGGGCACTTCTGCAGCTGTGGCACACGCGCTCAACCGTTTTCATTCCCCAGCTCTAGAGCATAGGCTCTAGAGGCATAAGCGCATGGGCTTCACTGTTCTGAAGCACGTGGGACCTTCCAGGATCAGGGATTGAACCTATGTCTCCTGCACTGGCAGATGGCATCTTTACCACTGAGTCACTAAGGAAGCCCCCTCCTGTTTCCTCTTGAACCCACACAAAGCTGGTTTTGATCTCAACCACTCAAAAAGATAGCTCTTCAGAGTCATCACTAGCTTTCATATTGCCAAAGTTAATTTTTTCTTCTCTTGGTTTTGAGCACACCACTCTGTTAGCAGGACGGGCAACCCACAATCTTCTTGGCTGGTTCCTTCTCGTCTTCCTGACTTGGAACTATGAAGTGGTTTGGGCCTCAGTCCTGGGACCTTCCTTTCCCTGTTTATCCCCACTCTGTCTCATCCATGTTTTTAAGTAGATGAATAACTTCCAGACATATCAGCAGCCCATAGAACCTCTTCAAATTCAGACATTCGACTGCTTTATTTGATATTTCTGCTTTGTTGTCCAATACATATCACAAATAAAATGTTTCCAAACTAATTCTTATCACACATACTTGCTACTCTCACAGTCTTCCCCATTGAAAAAGACAGTGGATTCGAAAGTGGCTGCCACCATACCATCCATTGCATGTGCCCTTCTTGCCTTGACATAGCTTCCATTGAGTGGTAATGTGTCTGTCCTCTCTTCCTTTAATCTGGGTTGTGACTGCCTTATCTAATAGAATATGGGGAATGTAACATTATGTGATTTCTAAGACTAGGTTATGAAAGTTTCATGTACCTCCATTTGGCTCTCCTTGGTCACTCACTCTTAGAACCTAGCTGCTTTGCTTTGTGGAAGCCGGAATTGCAGATTACCTGCAGAGGTCATGGGTAGGTGTTGCAGCTACAACAAAGCAGAGGCCCTAACCAAAAGCTGTACGTGAATGAAGACACTTCCAGATAACTCTAGCTTCCCATCATTGAGTCAACTCCAGGTTTTGAGTCTTCCAAATAGAGGTACCAGATATTGTGGAACAGAGACCAGGACTTCCTCCCAGGCCATGTTTGAATTCATAACCCAGTGAACCTGTGAGCAAAATAATATGGCTATTTTATGCCACTAAACATTACAACACTAGTAACTAGGATAGCTTTACCAACTGCTTAGGACAAAATCCTTAGAACTGCCTTCAACTTTCCCTTTTCTCATACCCACACCCAAGCTCTCAGCAGACCCTATGATATCTAGCTCTTCCTTTGAAATATATCCAGGATTTATGACTTCACACCACTCTCTCTCTCATCTCAACTATTACAGTAGACGCCTAGTCCTTTCTTGCTTCTATTAACACCTTCTTTCTTATCCTGTCTACTCTCAACACAGTAGGAAGAATACTCTTCTGAAAGCATAAGATCATGTCACTTCAATGCTCAGAACCTTCCGATGGCTTTCTTTGTTATACAGCTAAAAAGTCAAAGTTCTTAATGGCCTACAAAAAACTCTTCATGAACTGGAACTCCACCACCTTGCTAGCTCTGATTCTTCTACTACTCTCCCTGCCTTGATGTTTTATTCTAAGTATGTTGGTCTCCTAGCTCTTTTTTGAAAATATCTGGCATATTCACGCCCCAGGGTCTTTGCATTTGCTGTTCTCCCTGCCTGGAATGTGCTTCCCTCCAAATAGCCATGTGGCCACGTGGTCTCTATTCTTCTTATACTGATTTACCATCACCTAAACTATTTTACATTTGGGTTTTCTTTTTGTGTGTGTGTGTGTGTTTTGCTTATTTTCTGTCTCTCTTCTACATGAAGAGGCTTCCTGAGGACAAAAACTTTGTCTTGTTAAAAACTCTAGTTCCTAGGACTGTAGTAATACCTAGAGATAGCAGGAACTTGGCAAGTTAAAGACCATTCCAAGCGGAGGGAAGATCAAGAGCAAAGATCCTGAAATAGGAAGTAGCTTGACATGTTAGAGAAACAGGGTGACTATGACAGAACGAAAATGAGAGACAGATGAGGTAGCAGAGAAAATCAAGGGCCAGGCAGTTCCTTATGACAAAGACTAGTGGGCAAAAGCCGAAAGGCAGTGATATGATCTCATTGGCATTTTAAAAATAAAACTTTCAGGGAGACTATTCCAGAGGATTTTGCAGTAATTTAGACAAATAACAGATGACAATGCCTTGAATTATGATAATAATGACAGAGAACTCCAAGGTGACCAGATACATTTTGAAAGCAGAGCTGAAGAGACTTGATGATTTACACATAAGATAATAAGAACAATCAAAGATTACCCCTAGGTTTTTGCCTTGCAGGCATGCTCAGTAGCTTCAATCATGTCCAGTTCTTTGCAACCCTATGGACTGTAGCCCAGCAGGCTCCTCTTTCCATGGGATTTGCAAGTGGTTAAACATGGCAGAAAGTGAAGAGGGACTAAAAAGCCTCTTGATGAAAGTGAAAGAGGAGAGTGAAAAAGTTGGCTTAAAGCTCAATATTCAGAAAACTAAGATCATGACATCTGGTCCCATCACTTCATGGCAAATAGATGGGGAAACAGTAGAAAACAGTGTCAGATTTTATTTTGGGGGGCTCCAAAATCACTACAGATGGTGATTACAGCCATGAAATTAAAAGACACTTACTCCTTGGAAGAAAAGTTATGACCAACCTAGATAGTATATTCAAAAGCAGAGACATTACTTTGCCAACAAAGGTCCGTCTAGTCAAGGCTATGGTTTTTCCAGTGGTCATGTATGGATGTGAGAGTTGGACTGTGAAGAAAGCTGAGCGCCGAAGAATTGATGCTTTCGAACTGTGGTGTTGGAGAAGACTCTTGAGAGTCCCTTGGACTGCAAGGAAAGCCAACCAGTTCATTCTATAGGAGATCAGTCCTGGGTGTTCTTTGGAAGGAATGATGCTAAAGCTGAAACTCCAGTACTTTGGCCACGTCATGCGAAGAGTTGATTAATTGGAAAAGACTCTGATGCTGGGAGGGATTGGGGGCAGGAGGAGAAGGGGACGACAGAGGATGAGATGGCTGGATGGCATCACCGACTCAATGGACGTGAGTTTGAGTGAACTCCAGGAGTTGGTGATGGACAGAGAGGCCTGGTGTGCTGCGATTCATGGGGTCACAAAGAGTCGGACATGACTGAGTGACTGAACTGGACTGAACTGAAACAGTGGCATCATTTTAGTAGTAGTTTTACTCTAAACAAGGGTCCACTTTTTATAGGATGAATTCAGAATTGGCAAGCAAGTTCCAGATCAGTGCTCAACTGTATGATGGTTTAGGTCAATAGAAGTTCTAAGAACCAATGCATAAATTCTTCAATTCTCAGAGAGTCCTGGACATAATACCTAAACTTGAATAAAAATATGCCAAGAGATGAATAGAGACCCTCACGTAATGGAGACCAATATGTACCACTGCCTTGAAGAAGCACCCCTGACCCCTGCATGCACAGATGGCCTAACTAGATGCCGTGAAGACTGACAGGATTGATATGCAGCATGCAAGTCATCAAGAAAATTCCACAGACAGACATCTGTCCACAGAGACATATCTCTTCAGAACACTTACAGATACTCTAGAGGGAAAAAAATCATACTAAAATCCTAATACAATAGAACCACGCACATAAAGACTTAAGTACTCCCGTGTCTTTCTTCCAACATGTACATAAAAGAAAACAGATTTGTAGGACAGCTGCTGACCAGAGTTTAAAAGGAATATAAAATATTGAAAGAGCATAAGAAGTACAGCTCTGTAGGGAGCACCCATAAAATGGGCTCTACTGACTTGGTGCTATCCAAATAGAAAAAGCAAGCTTATCTGGACATCCCTTCTTTTCCATAAGTTAGTAGCTCCTTTAACATTGTCAGTCAGTGTCCCTAAGATAATTTGGCAGTGACTTTCTCTCTCCTCCAGAAGCAGAAGTGAAAATTATTGCTATATTATCTTTAATGATAATTTATATAAAACATATATAAATATATACATGTGCACTGGGCATAGTTACTTCAGTCTTGTCTGACTCTTCGTGACTCTATGGACTGAAGCCTGCTGGGCTCCTCTATCCATGGGATTCTCCAGGCAAGAATACTGGACTGGGTTGCTATGCCTCCTCCAGGGGATTTTTCCAACCAAGGTATCCTGCATTGCAGGTGGTTCTTTACTGCTGAGCCACCAGGGAAGCCCATAAATCTATATAAAAATGTATAAAACATTTTTAAAAACTATTGATCCTCTCTACTTTGTCCTGTCTATTTTTGAAGTTTCTGGTCACCAAAAGAAAAATTTCTATTTTCCCAATTTGGAACTAGCTGAGAGATAGACTAAGAAGAAAATCAAAATGTCAGCTTTATTACTGATGAAGGTGATCAAAAAATGGGACTTGGAGGTGCCACTCTGGTGATTTCCACTAATAGTGCCTAATACCCCTGAACTGCACAGTTCCCAGTGACGCTGGAAATCGCCAACCACTCTCTCAGAGGAAACCCTGGACTGAAAACTCCCGGAGCAGAGGAGCAGAGATGTCTGTGTCACAGAGAGGAGCCAAAGGGGTGACATAGGCATGGTCATTTCTTTCTGCAAAGCTCTGCTGTGAAAAGAAGCCATTCCTCCTGTCCTGGGAGCAGCACATGATGAGGTGGAGAGAAGAACATATCTTCTTCACATGCATTTCCCTCCTGGACAGAGGAGTGGAAATTACTTCCCTCCATGAAAATGTAAGGAGTTAGGGATAAATGTTCCTTCATCTCACTCTCTGAAATTGGAGGAGGGAACTGACTTTTATCTTTAATTGTGGAGCTGAATTTTTACCAACATCTACATACACTTCCCCCTTTCATTTTTCTTCACATTCATGAATGAGACAACGAACAGTTTGGACAGAGAAGCATGAAAGCTACTTCTTCCATCTGTAACTTATGGGATTTAGCAAAAACAAAAGGGGGGGAGGTACTAAGAAGACAGTTTAACCTGAAAAGTGGCTATACTATCTCCTAGGGTTTTGTCAGAATTCGATGGAAATAAACTTGAAGGGGTGGGCATGAGTACTGACTTAATTTTCTTCCTTTCCCTACCTGATCAGTCCTAAGACAGGGATTAAATTTTGTATTGAACAAAAAGTCCACAACTTTTTTCTAGATGCTGCCACTTGGTTGATCTCCATAGTCACTGGGAGTAAACCTGAGGCTTCTGTGGTCTTGTTTTCAGTGCTAATAAAAGCTTACTTTAAGACAAGACATCTTCCATTGTTTTCATCTAGTGCTTAAACTCAGTCAGCTGTTTCTTTCTTCTTTTTTTGAAAAAGAAACAGCATGAATCTTTAAAGAAAAAGTAACAGGATGAATCTTTAAACAAAAAATAACAGGATGAATCTAAGGAAAAAGTAACAACCACGAGACAAACCACTACCATGAAACACACCTCCTCAGCACCCTGTGACTACCACGGTAGATGAGCATTGCCATTTCCACCTTGGGACAAAGGACTTTCCAGGTTTACGTAGTGGGCAGGCACAAAGGAGAACGTTTTGCTCGTAAGATGAAGATCCTACAGAATCATACATATTGAGTTAGAAAGAACTTTATTATAATTCTAGTCCTTTAATTAAAAATTTATATTCATATAAAGATCGAGTTTGAATGACTTGAAATTACACAATTAGTAGTCAATGACAGGACTCAGCCTTCTGACTCTCGGCTCCATGTTCTTATCTCTGGTTCAGACACAGGGAGGAAAGCAGAGTGGATGGGTTCAGGACTCAGGGAGACAAGTACTTTGGAAACAGAGAGAATGAGAAAAGGGATGACTGCCAATAGCAGCTAGAATATGCTGAAAACAAAAGTGGCTAACTTCACGATGGGGTTCCAAACAAAATATGGTTTAGGATTATATTGTGCTCCTGAGTTTGCTGTTTGTACCTGGCCCTGCTTCTTGTCCTGAGCACAGAAGCAAACTAGTACAGTTGCCTGGCTGTTGATTCAACATTTATCACCTGATTTCATATTCTTCTACTTACTATGATTAAAAACCTAAAGCAAGCACACCATTTGTAAAAACAAGCAACCTAGGATGGGTTAAATAAGAGATATTGAGCAAGTAGGCCAGAAACAAGCATGAGACTTCCTTGCCTGCGTCAGTTATGATGAACACTGTCATACAAGTCTCTCTTGAGGACAAGGCAGTGTGTTGACAGTGCTTTTTCCCAACAGCCCTGACAACCAACTCAAGCATAAGTATAGCAGCCATGGAGAAACATCTGCTAAACCAGAAATATGAAGACACATTACATCTATGACCAAAAGAGAAGATGGCTTTGGAAATAAGGGCTCTCTGTAATTCAAGTCTATCCTGTTTTTCAGCCCCAGAACTGAGGCTCTGTGCATTGAATCAGTCTAAGACCAGTAATATATCTGGGAATCCAATAGGAATTAACTAATATTCAGAAAATAGCGACTAAATTCCAGGGTCTGGGATACAGAGTGTAAGGCACCTTTCTAACCCTCAAGAACAGCACTACGAAGTACTTAGCCTTGCAGTGAGGCAGAGATAGATGAACTTACAATTCATCTGATGTTTCCCCTAGAAGCCAAGGCATGGAAAGGTAATGAGTTCACGGCAGTGGCAGAAATTGGCAAAGCTCCAGTTTTCTGAATCCTGACTTAGCGCTGTTTTTAAAACTCAAAATGAAAATGTACTCTGTTTGACCATCCTTTCTGCTCTTCAGGGTCCAAGATCTTTGTTCCTAACTTTTAGAAGGAGGTTGGCTAGTCAAAACGTTCTCAGTGAATACCATTGAAACTTGCTTTCATCCTTGATAGCTTAAAACATAATTTCAACTTGAGAGATTCCCCCCAATACTAAAAACATACCCTATCTTATATCACAGAATACATTTAAAAGAAAGAGGAACCCATTTAAGCTAGGTAAGAAAGAATCAGAACAGATTCTGCATACTAACAGGAATCTGATGTCATAAGCTTAGTTACTTCAAAAGCAAGATTGCAGGTAAAAAGACAGGCTTTCTTCATGGAATATTTGATTAAAATTATTGATTTATAGAGTATTACCCAAGACCTCCAGAAAATATCCCGTTTGCAATATATAGAGAGAGTTAAGTGCCTTAAACCACACCGTGCTCTCTCAGTCCTGTCCGACTTTGTAACCCTGTGGACTGTAGCCCACCAGGCTTCTCTGCCCATGGAATTTTCCAGGCAATGCAGTGGGGTGCCATTTCCTACCCCAGGGGATCTTCTTGACCCAGGGATCAAACCCATGTCTTCTGCATTGGCAGGCAGAGAAGGCAATGGCACCCCATTCCAGTAGCTTGCCTGAAAAATCCCATGGATGGAGAAGCCTGGTAGGCTGCAGTCCATGGGGACGCTAAGAGTTGGACACGACTGAGCGACTTCACTTTCACTTTTCACTTTCATGCATTGGAGAAGGAAATGGCAACCCACTCCAGTGTTCTTGCCTGGAGAATCCCAGGGACAGGGGAGCCTGGTGGGCTGCCGTCTGTGGGGTCGCACAGAGTTGGACATGACTGAAGCGACTTAGCAGCAGCAGTAGCAGCACCACCTAGGAAGCCCTAACCCACATTAGCTGCTCTCTTAATGAGAATCACTAAGAGCTCAGCAAATAATAAGTTAATTCATTACAAGCCCTTCCCCCAGAAAAGTTCCCTTCAGTATCTCATTCTCCTTGCTGCCTATATGTAAACAACTCCAGGTAAGTATTAACATGCAGGAATGTACAGAGCTTGGCTTCTCAGTTTCAAAGGTGAAGAGCTAGGTTATCTTTCATGATCCTTTTGCTCAGGGAATAAGTTCTGTCTGCATCAGTTTCAGCTCATGCAAAAAGAAGAAAAGATACTATGCAACTTAAATTATCATTATCTTATTTCAACACACTGAAACATCTAAGTGGGGGAAAAAAAAACCACCAAAAAACCTCTAAATGGACCAAATCAATTAATTTGAGTCCTCACCAAAATCACATGATATGCCATAGGGAAAATACCAGAAGCAGCCTGAGGGGGGAAATAATAAATAATGCTAGTTTTAAGAAACTGCCATTATATAAGGATAAAAGCTAACAGGAAAAAAATAGTTTAAAAGTTTTGCTTGAATTAAAATACAATTTTCATATCTTTCTTGTCCTTGCTGTAATTCAGAAAAGTAACATTAACATTATTTTGAAACATACAAGTAAATCAAGCCTGAAAAACAGTTAAAAAGCAATCGGTTAGATAACACATTTCTGTTGCCCCAGAGTAACTATGTACATGTGTGAGCTCACTAGGTACTAGTATCTCTTTCTCTCTTCAGTTGCTAAGTTGTGTCCGACTCTTGTGACCCCATGGACTGTAGCCTGCCAGGCTCCTCAGTCCATGAGATTCTCCAGGTAAGAATACTGGAGTGGATTGCCATTATGCCTTCATGGGAAATAGATGGGGAAACAGTAGAAACAGTGTCAGACTTTATTTTGGGGGGCTCCAAAATCACTGCAGATGGTGACTGCAGCCATGAAATTAAAAGACACTTACTCTTTGGAAGAAAAGTTATGACCAACCTAGATAGCATATTCAAAAGCAGAGACATTACTTTGCCGAGTAAGGTCTGTCTAGTCAAGGCTATGGTTTTTCCAGTGGGCATGTATGGATGTGAGAGTTGAACTGTGAAGAAAGCTGAGCACCGAAGAATTGATGCTTTTGAACTGTGGTGTTGGAGAAGACTCTTGAGAATCCCCTGGACTGCAAGGAGATCCAACCAGTCCACTCTGAAGGAGATCAGCCCTGGGATTTCTTTGGAAGGAATGATGCTCAAGCTGAAACTCCAGTACTTTGGCCATCTCATGCGAAGAGTTGACTCATTGGAAAAGACTCTGATGCTGGGAGGGATTGGGGGCAGGAAGAGAAGGGGATGACAGAGGATGAGATGGCTGGATGGCATCACTGACTTGATGGATGTGAGTGTGAGTGAACTCCGGGAGTTGGTCATTGACAGCCAGGCCTGGCGTGCTGCTATTCATGGGGTCACAGAGAGTTGGATACGACTGAGCAACTGAACTGAATGTTTTACACACCTATATTTTACATTAGGAACTAATTTATATTTATCTGATATTTGTTGGTTACTCACTATTTGAAAGACGCTGTGCAAGGCCCTGTCAAGTTATAAGGCAATCCTTGACCTGTTCGAATTTGAGATTTATTAACAGAAGTAAAGTTTATATCTGAATGTTTACAATGCATCACTGTATAAGCATCATGTCTGCCTCAAGAAATGCCAAATTATGTAACATAGTTTATTTGTGTTTAAATGAATTCCTGCATTTGCCTGTGAAAAATTCAATGATGAAGAAGACATTTAAAGAATAACTACCATCCCTGAGAATAACAGAAGAACAAACTATGGTTATTTAAGCAAAAGAAATATCAAAGTATAAGGTATGCTTTGCAATTAACCACAGTCTTAAGAATTCTTGGAGGTCATGGAGTTAATGGCTAATTTTATTAAGCAAAATATAAAATATTGTATTTGATTCTAATCCTACTATGACAAAATCACAGAAAAAATGCACACACATTTTAAAGTTTAGGTGCTATAATTAACTATTCAGACATGTGAAAATTCATCCTATTTT
The DNA here is from genome assembly GCF_014754425.2 of Oryx dammah. Lineage (NCBI taxonomy): Eukaryota > Metazoa > Chordata > Mammalia > Artiodactyla > Bovidae > Oryx > Oryx dammah. Next base: position 57,936,587 of record NW_024070202.1, on the reverse strand, counting down.
AAAATTCCCAAAGAAAGCAGGACTGAAAGATGATTACGAGAAGACTCAATCAGACAACGCATTTCTGGTGAACATTCGCCCAGTGCTTGGCTTTATGGAGGTACAGAGAAGAATCAGAGGGGAAGCTGCTTGTTGTAGGGAGTACACCTCTTCACAATTCTATTCATAGTGTTTAGCACTAGCCCAAAGGGGATCATCAGTTAGTGTTCCTATTTTTAGGAAAAGAACTTAGAGGAATGACCGACTGACTGATTGACTGAATCCTTAACTTGGTCTCAATCTATTCTTAGAAAAATATTGTACTAACTTGCAATTGGAAAGCTACGAGCAATGCTAAAAAGATAAGAACACAAATATAAAGGGCTGAGAAAAACCACTCAGAGCTGAGGAAAGATGGTTACATCAACTGAATATCGTCTTTCTTTCTGAGATCCCTAGCAGTCAAGGAAAGAAGGAAGCAATTTTGTAGTTCTTATTGTCTGGCTAAAGGAAAACACCAGTCTTCAGAGAAAGACATTTTCTTAGAACTATATTACAAGTAAATTTTTTTTTTCTTATAGAACCTTACATAGAAGGAACTCTGGGTAACTTAAAGAGCAGTGATGTTAAAAGCTTCTTGGAGAAGATGAAGAAAGGCTCTTGCGATGTTCATGTATTTTAAGTGACTTTTGATAAAAACTAAAAGAATGGTAATGAACTGTAACCCCCAAAAAGCATTTTTATTGGTAGCTAAGCTTGTTGCTTTCTGGCGATGGTTTTAACATAAATTTGGGGACAGTGGAGAGGAGTAAGTGATGAATATCACCAATCTCAAATGCCAGCAGTTTCCCTGAGATTCTATTGGCAAGATATTGGCAAAGAAAGCTCAGAGAGATGACTCCTGTGTTTGTTAATTCAGTGTTTACCACATGTACATCTAAAGCTTAGAGTTAGAAAATAAAGGCCTGAATTTGAGGATGTTAGAACAAGTTTTTAAAAAGGGGACCCTCACTAAAACCAAGTGAAAAGGAACTTTACAGATAATTCAGTACATTTTAAGTGAACAACTTCCTTTTATTTCTGAAAGTCAGGCTAGAATATATTTTTAAGACTAATTTATTGAGGATATTATATAAGAAATTCAGACTTTAGGTTTTTTAAAGATGTTAAACATTTTTTTCTATTTTTATATATCAGTGAATGTGTTTTTAGAAGCACTTCATGGGAAGTATGAATTATCATCCATATTGAATTATATATTTGTCTGAATACTTTAGTAAAGAGGAGCATACCAGGATCATGTTTACTCAAACAACTATGCCTATATAATTTCTTGAAGAAAAAAATAATGATGAGAATTTTCCTTTTTTCTTTACTATCAATAATTTTATTATACCAAACTAAAGGGAGAAAGTGTGCAGGCAAAGTCAAGATACCATAGGCCAAGAAAACTGTTAATACCGACGGCTTTGTCTGAATTACCAGTTCTACTGGTTGATGCTTTGCTGCAGTTCATGTAAGAGTCTCTAAAATATGCAACTTAGCAGTGATAACTGCTAGTCCAACTCCACAGTACATCATCCATGACAATGAGGGTGGATTCTGAAATTCATTTCCATAACAGTTCTGTGAAGTTGTGCCATAAATTATTTTAACACAAAACTGACCTTAAAGGTGCCCTAAAATATTAAATACATAATGTTTAAAATATTTATTAATCATATATTCTTTATTGCAAAGTCGTATCTGTTCAAACAGAATTCATGCACTTGAAAGAGAAGCCTGATGGTTTCTTCCCTGATCCCTATTTTCTTTTCACTTCCAAGTTTCTAATTCATTGTGGGTGTTGTTTGTTTCACAAACAAAGCATTTAGCTTTGAAGATCATCGTAGAGAAGATCATCAGGAAATGTGAGGAAGGATCAAACCAGTCAATCCTACTGGAAATCAACCCTGAATATTCATTGGAAGGACTGATGCTAAAGCTGAAGCTCCAATAATTTGGCCATCGGATGCAAAGGGCAGACTCCTTGGAAAAGACCCTGATGCTGGGAAAGACTGAGGGCAGAAGGAGAAGGGGCTGACAGAAGATGAGATGGTTGGATGGCATCACTGACTCAATGGACATGAGTTTGAACAAACTTTAGGGAACAGTGAAGGACAGGGAAGCCTGGCGTACTGCAGTCTATGGGGTCACAAAAAGTTGGACACGACTTAGTGACTGAACAACAACTAAGTGAGAAATCTGAAGAAACAGATACAACTGTGGGTTAGAAACAGTTTGAGAATGAATATGACATTGTTGTTCAGTCGTCCAGTTGTATCCAGCTCTTTGGAACCCCATGGACTGCAGCACACCAGACCTCCCTATCCCTCACCATCTCCCGGAGTTTACCCAAGCTCATGTCCATTGCAACAGTGATGCCATCCAGCCATTTCATCCTCTGATGCCCTCTTCTCCTGCCCTCGACCTTTCCCAACATCAAGGGCTTTTCCAATGAGCTGTCTGTTCACATCAGATGACCAAAATACTGGAGCTTCAGCATCAGTGAATATGCAGGGCTGATCTCTCTTAAGATTGACTGCTTTGATCTCCTTGCTGTCCAAGGGACTTTCAGGAATATTCTCCAGCACCACAATTTGAAGGCATCAATTCTTTGGCACTCTGCCTTTTATACGGTCCAGCTCTCACAACCATATGTGACCACTGGGAAGACCACAGCCTTGACTATATGGACCTTTGTTGGCAGAGTAATGTGTCTGCTTTTCAACACTCTGTTTAGGTTTATCATTGCTTTCCTGCCAAGAAGCAATCGTGTTCTGATTTCATGGCTGTAGTTACCATCTGCAGTGATTTTGGAGCCCAAGAAGAGAAAATTTGTTACTACTTCCACCTCTTCCCCTTCTATTTGCCATACACAGTAATGGGGCCAGATGCCATGATCTTAGTTTTTTTAATATTTAGTCTTAGGCTGTACTCTCCTCCTTCACCAGCATCAAGAAGCTCTTTAGTTCTTCTTCACTTTCTGCCACTAAGAGTGGTATCATCCACATATCTGAGGTTGCTGATGTTTCTCCTGCCTATCTTAATCCCGACTTGTAACTCATCCAGCCCAGTATTTCTCATGATGTGCTGTGTATAGATTAAACAAACAGGGGGACGGCAGAAAGTCTTGTTGTACTCCTTTCTTGATTTTGAATCAATCAAATGTTCCATACAGGGTTCTAACTGTTGCTTTTTCACCCACATACAGGTTTCTCAGGAGATAGGTAAGATGGTCCGGTATTCCCATCTCTCTAAGAGCTTTCTACAGTTTGTCAAGATCGACACAGTAAAAGGCTTTAGCGTAGTTGATGAAACAGAGATAGATGTATTTCTGAAATTCCCTTGCTTTCTCTATAATCCAGTGAATGCTGGCAATTTGATCTCTAGTCCCTCTTCCTTTTCTAAACCCAGCTTGGACATCTGGAATTTCTTGGTTCACGTAATGCTGAAGCCTAGCATGAAAGCTTTTGAGCATGACCTCATTGTCAAGGAAGACAGAGAGCACATAATCAGACTCCCTCTCATCCACAGCTGAATGGCATGTGCACCTGATCTAATGATGTTTCTTTTCTGTGTAAACTGATTTTTAGAGTTTCCCATGGATCAGTAGAGAATTTCTGAATGGCCTAGTAGGATCACAACAAAACCAGAAACACGCAGACAAACCTTAAGCAACACAAAATACTAAATCTACAAAATTCATAAAGTATCTCCTGGATGTGCACACCCACCAACCCCTTGAGAAATTATAAAAGGAATGAACCAGTTTCTGTCCACAGAGTTGATACTCTTGTTTGAATGAAAATATATCTATATAAACTATTTTTCTCATAATGAACTTCCCTAAGATAATACTTTTAAGATTATCATGGCATCTTTACTCATTGTTACAAAGGGCATTTGTACACTTTCTAGAAAATGATGACAGGCTGGCACCATTTGGCCCCAACTACATTACCCTTACAAGTCTCATGTAGCTGGATATTAACCAGTCATAACTTCTTTACACGGTGCAGTTGGTAAGGGTACAATGCCTATGATGCAGGGTGAAGAAGTGCTCCCAAGATGAACCTGATCTGTTCCACAGCTTTAGCCCACTGCTTTGAAATGGGAGCCATTGAGCCTAGAGCTTACCTTAATAGGGAATGTGAATCAAGTATTTTAAAAAATCCTAATAAAACCAAAGCACAAGGCTTACGGTCTATGCTTTGATAGATTCATTTTTTATGTATGGATTCCTTTTAGCTTATTGACTTTGCTGTGCATAGTTGAAAATGATGCCAGACCTAAGTTTCCACCAGCTTTCTAGATCCATCCAGAAAAATCAAAGCCATGCACATCCTGACATAAAGCCCACACATGTTACCTGCTATTTACATAGCTGATACAGTTGCCCTTTTAGGGTTGTCTTCCTGTCTGAATCTAATATTCTGCTCGGATTGAGTTTTCCCATATGTTGCTTAACTTTATTCAAACTGCCCAAATTAGAAATGAATGTATGTATGTGCTATATATCTCAGTCTCAAACATGGATTTTTCAACTATGTGCTTGATTTGTACTGTATGCTGTTGAAATTGCTGTTCTTATGTGGACTAACTTGGCTGAATGAGATTCTGAATAAGGACTGTTAAAAAAAAAACAAAAAAACAGCAATGCCCTTTAATCAGATCCTAGAGCAGGGGGCAGGGGTCTCCAACCTCTGGGATCTAATGCCTGATTATTTGAAGTGAAGCTGATGTAAGAATAATGGAAATTAAGTGCAATAAATGTAACGTCCTTGAATCATCCTGAAACCATCATCTGGTCCCCAGTGCCAAAAAGGTTGGGGACTGCTGTTCTAGAGGATTGGGTAAGAGAATAACTGACATTCCTGCTTATCTATGCTACTTAAAATCTAGCTAGAATGAGAAATTGAATAGGACTGTAGAATGTGAAAATGGACTTCATCTTCAATTATTTCAGCTGCAAACCCTCTGAAACTAATATAGGTGGAAGGTCAGAGTTAGACACAACCAAAGTCCCTTTATGGGTATAAATGGAAGACAGCTAGGCCCTGGACACATGCATTTGTAAAGGACAGTTTCCCAGGGTGACACAGCAGGGTTGTCAAGACCTGAAAGACAGGATAACATACTGGACAAGTAGCAGATCCTGGATGGCTTTACTTGCTGACTGATAGAATGATTGCCTTATATGTGCTCTCTCTGGCATTGACTTGCTGGGACGGATAAAAGACGGCAAGCCCACAATCTTAGGATCCTCTTAGTTAATAGTGAGGTCTCATTCTATGCAGCACCCAAGATCACCAAACCTCGGGTGTATCTCTTCTAAATACATGAAGCCCTGGGGATACACTACGACTCTGTGATGTATATTCTTCATTGTGTTAGGAGTGAACATAAGTAAAATCAAATTTCAAACCAACTCCAAGTCAATGTTGAATCTAGGTAAGATTCCTTGGTCTAGCCTAGCACAGATAGAAAGTATAATTTAGAATGAAAATTAAAGCCAGCTTACATTAGTAAAAATTTGTTTCTGAATTTTCTTGAAAGTGGAAGATTTGGGATTAACTTGGTGGTATGATTACGTTTAAAAGGAATTTTTATTTTAAAGATAATTTATGTATGTAGTTTCATAGGCATAACACCACATTTTTAAATTCTATTTTTTCTACATTGTTAGGTGGAATGCTGTAGGTTACTTCAAGTTAATATCCCATAGCATTATTTTGTAATTTTATTTATAAGTCTATCATAAAATATTCAAATTATAAAAGAGCTCATTATCTTGGGATACTATAAGGATTAAAACATAAAGAAAAGTATAATAAAATTGTAAAATATGGTCTTCTATTCAGAATACATCTTATCAGCATGTTCTTTCTTATGGGCCATAAAAACCACCAACTATATACAAGATTTCTTTATCCAGTAAGTAGTAATGGAACATCTGCTTTCTACAAAGCATAGCACTAAGAACCATGAGCACATAAAGCTAAAAAACAAAAGCCTGTCCTTGAGAAACATGCAAAGAGAATAAAGTGCAAAGATATATATGGAGAAATAGTAGAGAAATTACAAGGCAACATGAGCAAACTGCAGGTCTATGTAACAGGACACATTTATGGATCAGTTATGTGTTCAAGGATGACTAAAGGTATGATCTTTGCCCTCAGGGAGTTCATCGTCTGGAAGGATAGACAAATGAATATTAAAAATGTTCATTTTTCAATACCACATAATGTTATAGGAAATATGCACAAGTGCAGATTATAAATATTTACTAATTTATAATTATAAATAATTACTAAGATATTCTCAAGATCAGTACTATAGTGCTTTTCTATTGAAGGCTTCTTAAAATAGGTAAGTTTGAATTTGAGCCTTGAAAGACACAAGGATTAGGACAGGTAAAAGGACAGCTCTCCGGAGGTATTTTGGGTGTTAAGAACAAAATGGATAAAAACCTTAAGGCAGGAATCTGTAGTAGGAGCTGTGGAGGGAATGGTGAAGATCAGACAGACAGGAGATGCGGGTTAGAAAGTAGCTGTGAGCCATGAGTTGCAGAGCCTAGGGATGGTGAGTGGACTTCAAACTTGAATACCAACTCAGAGACGGGACTCAATTTGATGGGCCACAGAGAAACACTGGAGGCTGAATCACTCCTGTTACAGACTAAGGTCTCTAGAAAGGCAGGCTCTGAACAGTTTGGTGTTCAGAAGGTTTATTAGAAGTGTCCTTGATGTTAACACTTAGGGAGGATGAGAAATCAGATTTAAGCCCAGGGAGAAGTCAGCTGACTCCACAAGGAGCTCTGGAGCTGAAATAGCCAGGAAGCCAGGAAAAGTGGTGTTATGTCTTTACATTGCTTCTGCAAGAAAGCACTACCTATGGGCCATTCCAGGAAGAAATGTGAATAGGACCATGCAGCTATCTGTCACCAGGGCAATCCCTGAAGTGGCTGACATGCTGGCCACTGGTAGTAAATCCATGCAGGTGTGACTCCTGGACACAGAAATCTTTCTGTGTCCTTTGTTTCCTTTTGTAGGCACTAGTTTTCAGCCTTCAAGACCTTCCCTGAGTTCCAGAGAGAAGTTTCTAATCAGGGAAGAGATGAAATGCAAAGAAAAGGGAGGAACAGCCAAAAAACAATGGTGCAGCCTTGGGGCAGGGTCCTAGGACTTTCCAGGTGGTGCTAGTAGTGAAGAACCCACCTGCCAAATCAAGAGACATAAGAGATGCAGGTGCAATTCCTGGGTTAGGAAGATCCCCTGAAGAAGGGAATGGCAACCCACCCTAGTATTCTTGCCTGGAGAATCCCATGAACAGAGAAGCCTGGCAGGCTACAGTCCATGGGGGTCACAAGGAGTCAGACATGACTGAAGCAACTTAGCACACATTCATGGGGCAAGGTCCTGGTTCCACCTCAAGGGATACATATATAACAGTATCTTTGAGTTGTTTTATGGAACTAAAAGCCCCAACAAGTGAAAGACGTCAGTATTCTTCATTTCAGAGAAGGTCACAGTTAGACAACCTCAAGAAAAGGAGAACACCTGAGGCCACAATAATAATAAAGTACAGGCCTTGCACACTCCCTGATCCTTATCAACCCTGCCTTGAGTAGTGTGTTAGTCACTCAGTCGTTTCTGACTCTGCGACCCCATGGACTGTAGCCTGCCACTGCCAGGCTCCTCTCTCCATGGGATTTCCCAGGCAAGAATACTGGAGTGGGCTGCCATTTCCTTCTCCAGGAGAACTTCCCAACCTAGGGATCGAACCCGGGGCTCCTGTATTGCAGGCCGATTCTTTATCATCTGAGCTAAGGAGACTGAGGCCTGTCCTTGAACTAGTGCTCAAAAATTCCGCACCAAATCCTGCAGTGTTGAGACACAAAGTTTTGAGAGGCACAAGCATGCTGTGTTCCCTTCTTCGCCTGGCAAAGCAATAAAGCTGTTATTTCTACTTCACTCAAAACCCTGTCTCTGATATTCGCTTTGGCACCAGTGCACAGAGGCCAACTTTTGGACATAGGTAGCACTTTCAGCAGCTGGGACAAATCATTCCTTGAAAGAAAATCTGAGTTATAATTACCAGTTTCATTTAACAGTGCAAAAGGCAGTGGTTCTTAAAGTGCAAGAAGGAGCAACTCGTGAAGATGGAAGTACAGCATTTAAGGAATTGGGCCTCCAAATCACCTAAAAGTACAGAACAAAACTGTCATGCCAGGACAGAACTGTCATGTGAGAGAGAAACAAACCTCTATTATTTTTGTTTGACTGCTTAACCTTTACCTTTAATTGTACATCCACAGCTGTGTCAGAAGTACTTCTAGTTAAGGAAATTAGGTTATTTACGTCCTTCAAGCTCCTGAACTGCTTGGAAAGAAGTTCAACTTAATTTTAAGTATTATCATAGATGCATATTGAAATATTTCCTATTCGTGAAGATAGTGCAAACAAAGTCAAACCAGTTTTAAGATAGGTAATTCAGATGTACTGTTAAAGTATGTAGGAAGTGCTTTATCTATTCCTGACATAATGTCAATTACCTAAAGTTTAATAGAAAACTTACTAAAAATTTTCTGTAAGTAACATTTATAACACCAAGCCTTACCAGCATGATATCTGATAACTTTTGGTTAAGTATAAATCACTTCTAGAACATAAGCTTCATGAAAGTAATTAATGGTTTATTTGCCAAATACACAGAACCTAGAAAATATTCCTGGCATGTAATAGGTATGGTATAAGACTGTAGAATGAATGAGTGTAATTTCTTTCATGGTCTAACATTTGTTTAAAAAAAAAAAAAAAAGACCAGATACCTACAAAATACTGAAAGACTTTTATTTATCCTGAAACATATCAAACCTTCTCAAAAATCAACCACAATGAAGTATTTGTTTAAATTACCTAAAAAAACCAAACATGATTCTATAACAAAACTTTCAGTATTAGACTCACTGATAAAATTCAAGGTTTATGAACAGTTGTGTCATGGGAAAATATAAGCTCCTAGAACTCAAGAAAAATGTAAAATATATGAAATTGTATTCTATTAAATAAACAGTGAGTTCCCTTATAATAATGGACCAATACTGGACTTACAATCCTGGCACTTTTTAAACATGGCTTTTATTATCTACAGTTATGTTTTAGAAAGAGTATTTTGAAGCTTTTCTTAAATCTACAAATGATTGAAGTGGTATAATGCTAAACCCAGTGTGCATACTTTGTACCAGGCAAAAAAGATCAAAAAGACTTTAGGTTTGGCATTATCTAGTCTAGGGCTTCAGTCAACTACTCTAGTTGGATCAGCCCTTTAAAGTGGGCAAAACTATTAATTCTATAAGTCAGTCAGTGAACCAGGTATCTGTGTTCCACTTTAAGGCCAAAGAATACATTCTTAACTGGGAATTCTTGCCATTTGATTGCAGAGGGATCCTACTGAGTAATTTGATAGATAGGTAATCTATAAAACTACCTGGAAAACAGCTCAGCTCCATTGCATACGTGTAAGGCAATGAGCTCAAGTGTCAGTATAAGTTGAAGAGTTGGCTCATGTTCTGGCTCTGTGGTTTATCATTAAGGGTGACGCTGTTTAGACTTCACTGTGACATAATTTTTCAATATGTTTACTGCAGATATTATTTTCCATCCATTTAACCTATAGAAACATTAACGGAATAACATGACAAGATGCATTAAAATAGAATAGGGAATATGGAAGAAAGATACAGTATGAATCCAAGATGGCATTAAACTTATTTTATTACCAGTGAAGATCTATGCACAGTTTCAGAAGTATTTTATGTCTCAGTCATTATTTGTGGGCTTTAGAAGATAATCCTCTTCATTATACATTAAGAATGAAGAATTTTCTACGAATTTTCCAAAAAGAAATGGCCTCAAGAAATATATCCACTGCAATGTATACTGCACACTAAAATAGCAGTTACGATAGTAAAATATTTCTTTGCTCAGACATCTGACTGCTAATTTCTGATTAATGTCCTAATAGAGAAATATGCTCCAATTCAAACGCTTTTTTTAAAATCCCCTCTTCAAATACTCTGGCATATTCTGAGAATGGTAATATGAAAGATGAGAAAATCTTAAATCTTGCCAGAAAATATAAAGGAATCTTAAAAAGTAAAAAGCAGTCAGAAAAAAAATGTTAAATATTTTCTTAGGACCAATTAGCTAGGTAATCAAGTAGTCCCCACTGAGTTTTTAAGTCACTGTTGACAAGGCTTGTTTTGGGTCTTGGTTTTATAATTTTGCTGGTGTGTACATTAAAGCCAAGAATGTTCCAGTTTTATATATCCCGCAACATCTGGGGCTTCCCTGGTGGCGCAGAGGTTAAAGTGTCTGCCTGCAATGTGGGAGACCTGGGTTTGATCCCTGGGTCGGGAAGATCTCCTGGAGAAGGAAATGGCAACCCACTCCTGTATTCTTGCCTAGAGAATCCCAAGGACGGAGGAGCTTGGTGGGCTACAGTCCATGGACACAACTGAGCGACTTCACTTTCACTTTCTGTAGACTCTTACTTTGGTTTCCCTTTTCTGAGCACCTTTCTTCTTGGAGCTGATTCTTCTAGTCATCAGGGAGTTCTGCCCCATTTTAACACTGATATAGTTAGCTCCACTCTAACATAGGATCCTCTTTCTTATTCTCATCCCAGGAGGACATTTCTTTGTTTGGCCATGGAAAACTCAATTTGAAGAGTGTATCTGAATTTCCTGTGTATTATAAAATCCTGTGTTTGTTTTAACTATCTCCATATCAAATAAAACAAAAAAGAAACAACCCCCCTCCCTCTTCCTAATGATGTCCCTTTGTTAGTTGCACCTTCCTTCTTACAGTCAATCAGACACAAAGTCTAATTTCTGCCAAGTAAGTATAAGATTATTTGAAATAAATTACTTAGGACTTAGCATGAAAGCTACTTGTATTCCGCAAACATTATTCAGGAAAATTATTATAATACATGTATACATATGTCTTTAAAATGTCTCTATGTGTAGAAATATAAATTTATCCACCTAAATTATACCACCTTATTAATCTTAGTTATTTCAGATATCATCCTATGTAGGAAAAAGCAAAATTTTAAATTTAATATGCAAGTCCTGTCGTCCTCACAAAACTGACCCCCAGCTACACCACTGATTCATTTTCAACTTTCCTTCAAAACAGATTTAAGTTGCAAGAAATGAGTGCAACTTCTGCCCCAGTTGATGATATGCATTAACTTAATATCCATGTGTTAAGACTGCAATGTTTTCTAAAGCTACACACTGCAGAGAGGTTTTTGCTTAAGAAAAAAGTTACAAGTGAGTTAGGTGCAATATTTTCAAGGGGTTTTAATTTCACCTTAAAATAAAAGATTGTTGATGTAAGGATGATAAATTGTAAAAATAATGAATTTTCACTATAATAATGACATTTTACTACGTGTCTCTCAGTCAATTCTGCTTAAAATATATATTTTGACAGACAAAAGCGATCTCAAGATATAGTAAGGACTGTAAAACTTCATTTACATATGTTCCATTGAGAATAATTTCATTTTTAGGTTGTGCCAATATCCTATACACACCTAGGAATTTGGCACGGTGGCATAAGGCTGTATAACTCAAGAGCATCCACCAGGGACCCAGGATCTTACTACACTTGCTGTCATCTAACACTTCAAATCTTTAGCCTAAAATTATAATAGGGGTAAGGAATAAAGAGTTTCTTTATTTTAGGCAGCACAGTCACGAAAAGGCTAATTGTATCTTCTGAGCTATTAATTGACTTAGCTCCAGGATGACTATATAAAACATATGGTGTAAGATTTTAGCAACTGTCCAGAGCCATGCACAGAGGGCATTTGGCTTCTTTTTGTAGAGAAGAACCGAAGGTAATCCCTTTGCAGCTGCAGTGCAGATGGTTTTCTTTACACCATTTCACTGAATACTAAACAGAAACTGGAAAAAGTTTGAAAACATAACAAACAAACAGCTGAGTGTTAGTTTAAATGCTCTTTGCATCCATCAGAGAGAAGCATTCAGAAACTCTGGATGTTTACCAGATAGTTTGAAAGGAAAACAGAGATGTGAAAATGGAATAAAATGATTTTGAAATTGTACCTAAATATGGTTCTGTGTGGTTTTCTTCAAAGTAACAATATAATTAAATCTCTCTGAAACTTCAATTATGGATGTCATGATTCATAATCCTCCACATCATCAAAAGTTTAGGTTTCCCTAAAAATAAGCTGAGATGAATAAAGCTGAAATCACCTATTGCTAAAGGAAGTATTTGAAAATCATGTCATCTGTTAACCTTCATTCTTGCTCTCTGGTGTAGCAACCTAACATGCTATCTTCCTTTTAAATTAAATTGTACAGTGAAGCTCACTTGCCATTTCAACTTCACATCATTTATTCTACTGTGACAGAAAGAAAATGCTACATCAAAGACTAGTCAGTAGGGGAAAAAAGCAGTCATGTCAACAAAGGGGTTTGGCCTGTTAACATGCTAGGAAATAATAACAGTATATTAAGTCCACTGGAAAGCTTTACGATATTAATACACAAAAAATTCAGTTATATGAATGTGCTTGATATTCTTCTAGACATTTTGGTTATTGCAGTAACAAAATATTGTCATATGCTTAGTATTTCATGGGGCTTCCCTGGTGGCTCAGACGGTAAAGAAACTGCCTGCAGTGCAAGAGACCCTGGTTTAATACCTGAGTTGGGAAGATTTCCTGGAGAAGTGAATGGCTACCCACTCCAGTATTCTTGCCTGGAGAATTTCACAGACAGAGAAGCCTGGTGGGCTACAGTCCATGGGGTCGCAAAGAGGCAGGTATGACTGAGTGACTAATACTTTCAATTTCATACATAACTAGGAAGAACATTGCCAAAATACTGCCACTTTTAGTTTCTAATTATGGATAAGATTATGGCGAGTATTTATGGATAATTTTTCTTAGCTAACTTGTTTCAGTCAGATGCTGTCTGGACTTTCTAAAATAAACAACTTTCATATTTAAAAAGTTATTTTAAAAAATGATGTGATATTAATAATAAGCAGGCCTCAATCAAAAGTTGATATTTTATGTAAAAGTAAGTTATACATTTGGTAAACAGAATAATTTCTAAACTTCCTAGAAGTCAAGCATTACAATGAAGGTCTCCTCAAAACTGAAATAAACACTGCATTTCTCTAACAGAGCAACTATGGACTTCATCAATTGGACAGTTCTGGAGTTGTAAATAGCAATATGATTTAGCCAAATTATGTTCTGAAACCCTACTATCCGATGGCATCAAACCCCATGTAATCTAAATGAAAATGAACGCTTCCTCTTCTCCACTGCTCAAGTCTTCCCCATACTCGAGTTCCATAAGGCAAACAGAAATTGCCTTGCATTATGAAAAAAAAAAGCAAAGACACTGCATGCCAATGCCAGCTCTAAATGGTTGGTCGTTGGTGTGACGTCTTTTTTCCTAAATGTCTGCCATCTGGAGCAGGCATCCTCACTGCTCTGTCTTGCCAGCATCCATCTCATTCCCAACTTCTAGCTAAAACTGTTTTGCATATCCCTTGTTTAGTCCCCTGAATTCCTTTCTTCTCACTTGCTTGCCTTTCACTTAACTTGGTAAAACACTACAATGGCTGCATTTAATTATCTTATCAATGTTCAGCTAAAAAGGACAATACCAAATTCACATATGGCTGCTGCTATCACTTGCAGCCCAATGAGTAAAAAGATGCTTTACATTTGAATCCTTCAACCAGGAAAGTTGTGCTATAACACACTGAAGAAATAATTGCTTCCAACTTGATAGACTATGTTTCCAAAGAAGCTGAGAAGACGGTCTTAATATGCTGGGAGGCACTTTTTTAGATACATCAGTTACTAACCAGCCTAAAAGAAATGCTGAAGTGTTGGCATGGGAATGAATGCTTAAGTTTGTGACACGCAGCTGCTTGTCAGTCCTCTGGCCCTGTAGAGGGCTTTCATGGGCCTCAGGTATCCTGAGGAAGCTCTTGCTTCTCAGCAGCAGAGCCTGAAGCTGGAGGAGAAAGAGCCTATAGCTTGATTCAGCTTGAGAATGAGTTAGTCATGATGAGAGATACATGAATTCATTACATAGTACTGGGAAATTACTTGGGTCTCAAATAACATGGTTTCCCTGAAAATAATAATACAATTAAAACAATTAAATCTGTCTGAAACTTCAATTGTGGGTGCCATGACTCATTATTAAAAGCTTATGTTTCCCTGAAAAAGCACTGAGCTGGGTAAAGTTGAAACCATTTCCATTTCTGTGAAGACTCCAGTACAGAGCACCTTCTATCCTAGGATGAGAAGAGGGGCTCAAGTGCAAGCACAGGAAGCAGAGCCTGGGGTGAATGAAGGACGTTTCAGACAGGTTTCTGACGACACCACACCCCATATGTTTGGATATTTTTTACTCACTTGGCAGGTTGTGATGCTTAGGGAGCAAGACCAGTAAAATGTATCAGTTCTTTGTTGGATTATCAGTCCTTTTTCCTAAGGATTGCTATTACTTTTTAGCAGTTTTCTCTATTCCTAAAACATTGCAAAATATTTTAAATGTTCCATGACATCTAAAAGGACCATAAGGTTCAAAGGGTAGAAAGACTTTTACTTTGCCAGTTCTAGAATAACTTTAGTGTCTAATAAAGACAATGCCACAGAAAATCCTAAAACTCACCTCTACACAGCCTTAATGCCAAGCATCAGTCTAGTGAGAAATGTGATAAAGGGTAATATATTCATAAACAAATAAGGGGCACCAATCTATTATAAATAGCATACTGGGCTTTTTCATCAAAGTGCCTATATAGATGGAGGGCGGGTGTACAAAAAACTTTACCGTTTATGTTTATCCTTATGATCTGTCATAAGTATTAGTTCAATTCTATAAAAATTTAATTCAAATGGAAAATCTTCCATGTATTTTGTTTTATATATATAGTTTAATATTTATGCTATGTTACCTTTGATTACTATAGTGGTACATACTTATTATAAATAAAGAAATCTGAAGGGAGTATTATCATGCAGAACTGCTGTATTTACTGTTCAGCACCAGCTGTCCCATTGAAAAGAGCATCCTGGTGTTCCTCATGGAAAAACCACCCATCCCCAGCTGTTAAGACTGAGGTTTGGGTAGATCATCTCCTGGCTTTAGGGTGAATCCACCCAATACTAGTACTCTCATCCTCTGGGCAAAACAATTGGCACACATATAAGCCAATGTTTCAAATCCTGAAAGATGATGCTGTGAAAGTGCTGCACTCAATATGCCAGCAAATTTGGAGAACTCAGCAGTGACCACAGGACTGGAAAAGGGCAGTTTTCATTCCAATTCCAAAGAAAGGCAATGCCAAAGAATGCTCAAACTACCACACAATTGCACTCATCTCATATGCTAGTAAAGTAATGCTCAAAATTCTCCAAGCCAGGCTTCAGCAATATGTGAACTGTGAACTCCCTGATGTTCAAGCTGGTTTTAGAAAAGGCAGAGGAACCAGAGATCCAATTGCCAACATCCGCTGGATCATGGAAAAAGCAAGAGAGTTCCAGAAAAATATCTATTTCTGCTTTATTGACTATGCCAAAGCCTTTGACTGTGTGGATCACAATAAACTGTGGAAAATTCTGAAAGAGATGGGAATACCAGACCACCTGACCTGCCTCTTGAGAAATCTGTATGCAGGTCGGGAAGCAACAGTTAGAACTGGACATGGAGCAACAGCTTGGTTCCAAATAGGAAAAGGAGTATGTCAAGGCTGTATACTGTCACCCTGCTTATTTAACTTATATGCAGAGTACATCATGAGAAACACTGGACTAGAAGAAACACAAGCTGGAATCAAGATTGCTGGGAGAAATATCAATATCCTCAGATATGCAGATGACACCACCCTTATGGCAGAAAGTGAAGAGAAGCTAAAAAGCCTCTTGATGAAAGTGAAAGAGGAGAGCGAAAAAGTTGGCTTAAAGGTCAACATTCAGAAAACGAAGATCATGACATCCGGTCCCATCACTTCATGGGGAATGGATGGGGAAACAGTGTCAGACTTTATTTTTTTGAGCTCCAAAATCACTGCAGATGGTGATTGCAGCCATGAAATTAAAAGACGCTTACTCTTTGGAAGAAAAGTTATGACCAACCTAGATAGTATATTCAAAAGCAGAGACATTACTGTGACGACTAAGGTCTGTCTAGTCAAGGCTATGGTTCTTCCTGTGGTCATGTATGGATGTGACAGTTGGATTGTGAAGAAGGCTGAGCACCAAGGAATTGATGCTTTTGAACTGTGGTGTTGGAGAAGACTCTTGAGAGTCCCTTGGACTGCAAGGAGATCCAGCCAGTCCATTCTGAAGGAGATCAGCCCTGGGATTTCTTTGGAAGGAATGATGCTAAAGCTGAAACTCCAGTACTTTGGCCACCTCATGCGAAGAGTTGACTCATTGGAAAAGACTCTGATGCTGGGAGGGATTGGAGGCAGGAGGAGAAGGGGATGACAGAGGATGAGATGGCTGGATGGCATCACGGACTCGATGGACATGAGTCTGAGTGAACTCTGGGAGATGGTGATGGACAGGGAGGCCTGGCATGCTGCAATTCATGGGGTCACAAAGAGTCAGACACGACTGAGCAACTGAACTGAACTGAACTGATAAGTCAATGACCTAAGCCATTTTACCAAGATTCAATTTTATAACATGGCTGCTTCTTCTGCTTCTATTTCCATTCTCCAGGTATAATCATTAATATCAGTTTGGTATGTTTCCATCCAGACTTATTTCTCTGTTATATATATTTGACAATAAGCCTATACAGACATATGCATGTGTGTGTGTGTATATATATGTGTGTGTTATATGTATACACATACACACTGATAATCATGTATATACACCTACAAGTAAAGTTTTTAAATAGAGTGGTAAAGTGTATGAAACTAATTTACTTTTACTCACATCTTTTCATTTTAGGGCAACAGACATACATTACTTTGCTTAATCACAGCATAATACTCTATCACATAGAAAAGGCATACTTTATATCACTAGTAGGGTATTCTATCAGTGAGCTATGATAGGAGAAAAACACTGGCTAAAACAATAATCTCATTTGTGAATCTCATTTGCCACTATCATTAGTTGGCACCTCAGGAATGCCATAAAATGTAGAAGTAGCCAGGTGGCACAGTGGTAAAGAATCCACCTGCCAATGCAGGAGACACAGAGCAGGAAGATCCCCTGGAGGAAGAAATGGCAACCCACTCCAGTACTCTTGCCTGAAAACTCTCATGGGCAGAGGAGCCTGATGGACTACACAGTCCATGGGGTCATAAGAGCTGGACATGACTGAGTGACTTGGAATGCACTGCTAAGGGGACAGAGTCCTTCTGAAGAAATTGAGCCTGTGAAAAAGGTTAAAGAGACTCAGCAGAACTCAAGGAAAAAGAAAGATGTCATTTGTACCCAGTCTCACTGCTATCTTCCTCATGTTCTCATATGAGAGAGCAAGATCTAACATCAGAAGACTTTCTTTCTTTAACAGGGCAAAAAAAAAAAAAAAAAAAAAATCATGCTTTGCTTCTAGTAAAACCAGGCTTACATTAGCCTTGGAATTGAGCCCTAACTCCTGAATCAGGATTGAGAGTTTGGGATTGAAATCTCAATTGACTCAAAGGAGACAGAAGTTGGCAGTAATGAATGCAGATCTGAGGAAATTACAAGTATGCAAAAACCAAGACCCAGGGGACCACCGGCTGTTCATAGGTTCATAAGCAAAAATATGTAAATGAGTTGGCTTTATCAAAGTCCAAAACTGCATGTGTCCATTTAATTGATCATTAAATAAAAAGTTTCCATATGTGGACCATAGCAACTAGTATATCCTAAGTATTAATTCCTTAGATCAGGAATCATAGTCCCTCAATATTCCATATACAAAACATTTTTTTATGTGTACAGTATATTATGTTCAGAGAAGTTACTGAAGATTGATATCTTTACTTTTTCATACTTACTGAATATTTAATTAACTGTAATGATTTGCTTAAAGACTTTTGTTTATGAGATTTTAAGTTCCTTTGGGAAAGAAACCACATCTGTTTTATTCTGTAGTATATCTCTGGCATATATGCCATGTGTTTACCCTAGCCAGTGCATTTTGTTCAGTGTGTTTGTGAGCAATGAGTAGGAGAAAAAGGAGGAGAAAAGAGGGAAAGAAGAGAAGAAATGAAAAAAAAAATGGAGATGAAAGATAATGAAAAAGCCTAAAGAAGAAAACAAAAAAACCTTATTTCTAAATCATGCATATAGTCTGCAATATTATCCCATGAAGACAAGATCTTTTTGCAAAGTAACTAAGAACAGGATGGCCTGAAGGAAGCAGATTACAATGGCTCCCTTTTGTTTTTCATCTATTCATACCTAAAATTCTATATATAGACTATACATTCCTTACACATTTCTCCCTTCTCAAAAAGGCAGGTCAAGCAAATGTCAAGTCTATTTTTATTATACCAAAGTACATGTATACTCACATAAGTGGCATTTCAAATGGTACTGAGTCTTTCCTATGCCAGCTAGAATACTTAATAACCCCCAGAACATCTAAAGTCGCACAAAACTGAACAAGAGTTATATGAAATCACTCTGCAGTTAAGTGTTTTTCCCTTTATTAGGCACTATCCTCTCTTTTCAGGATTAAGCACATTGTGGAAAAGTTGTCATAAAATCAAAGGATATGAGTGAAAAGAGGTACATGAGTCTTCCTAACTTTTGAAATCATCTTATTTTTATATTTTATTCAATAACTAATTCTCATTCTAAATGGAAAAGTCTCTCATTTGAGCAAGAGAAAACAAAGTCAAAGTTTTTTTCCTTTTTGATTAAACCATTTTATCAGGAAAAAGTACCATTTTGCAACATTTACTTCATGTCTGTACTTTGTAATTCTTAAATGTCTGTAGAGTTTGGATTATCTAAAAACATCAATTTTATCAAAATGGAGCTGCCAGGGAGAATGGGAGAAGAATGTATTACTACAGTTAATTGTAGCTCTAACATAAGAAAGCTAAAAATTCTAATTTTGCTTAGAAAGAACAGAAATTCCAAGTGAATACTCAGAAATTTCATCATGTCCATATAGATATTTTCCCAAGATAATTTAATATTTATTAAGTCTCTAACTGGGAGAAACACAAGCTGGAATCAAGATTGCTGGGAGAAACGTAAATTACCTCAGATAGGCAGATGACACCACCCTTATGGCAGAAAGTGAAGAGGAACTAAAAAGCCTCTTGATGAAAGTGAAAGTGGAGAGTGAAAAAGTTGGCTTAAAGCTCAACATTCAGAAAACAAAGGTCATGACATCCGGTCCCATCACTTCATGGTAAATAGATGGGGAAAAAGTGTCAGACTTTATTTTTTGGTAGCTCCAAAATCACTGCAGATGGTGACTGCAGCCATGAAGTTAAAAGACGCTTACTCCTTGGAAAAAAAGTTATGACCAACCTAGATAGCATATTCAAAAGCAGAGACATTACTTTGCCAACTAAGGTCCGTCTAGTCAAGGCTATGGTTTTTCCGGTGGTCATGTATGGATGTGAGAGTTGGACTGCGAAGAAAGCTGAGCCCCGAAGAATTGATGCTTTTGAACTGTGGTGTTGGAGAAGACTCTTGAGAGTCCCTTGGACTGCAAGGAGATCCAACCAGTCCATTCTGAAGGAGATCAGCCCTGGGATTTCCTTGGAAGGAATGATGCTAAAGCTGAAACTCCAGTACTTTGGCCACCTCATGTGACGAGTTGACTCATTGGAAAAGACTCTGATGCTGGGAGGGATTGGGGGCAGGAGGAGAAGGGGACGACAGAGGATGAGATGGCTGGATGGCATCACTGACTCAATGGACATGAGTTTGAGTGAACTCCGGGAGTTGGTGATGGACAGGGAGGCCTGGCGTGCTGCGATTCATGGGGTCGCAAAGAGTCAGACACAACTGAGCAACTGAACTGAAAAAACATTTTTAGTACTTTTTTAAAAACTGAGTTTAAAATTAAAAAAAAAAAAACACTTCAAAATTATACCCATAGAGAAGTCATTTTATTGTGCTGTTTCTTCTGATAAAATAATTTCATCTAAACTAACTTCCCAGGCAGAAAAATATTTTCCACACTTAATTCAGAACATAAACTATCTTTTATGCATTTGAGTGTAGGTTAACTAAAGACTGCTGCTGCTGCTGCTGCTGCTGCTGCTGCTAAGTGGCTTCAGTTGTGTCCAACTCTGTGCGACCCCATAGACAGCAGCCCACTAGGCTCCTCTGTCGCTGGGATTCTCCAGGCAATAAAACTAGAGTGGGTTGCCATTTCCTTCTCCAATGCATGAAAGTGAAAAGTGGAAAGTGAAGTCGCCTAGTCGTGCCCAACTCTTAGCGACTCCATGGACTGCAGCCTACCAGGCTCCTCTATCCATGGGATTTTCCACGCAAGAGTACTGGAGTGAGTTGTAACTAAAGGCATTAATTCCCCCAAAACCAAATAGCACTGGATTAGACGGGCCAGATTGGGTTCTCTGTGCTTATACAACTAGCCAGGAAACTGTTACATTTCAATGTCACTTTATTCTTTCAAACCAGTTCTAGACAAAGAGTCAAGGAACATTCAAAATTCCATTCTGCTTTTCCTCCATGGGAAATTTTTCCAGTGTCTACAGAAATGATGGTACATAATACCTTTATACAAAATTCCCATTTTTGAGAAGATAACAAAATCATTAAGAAAGGCCCATTTGAATTTTATATTTTGATCAGAGTCTTGCATATATTGGCATCTAAGTTTATTTCATTATGTCTCAACAGAAATTAAATAAGATTCACTCGCAATTTAGTTCTCTCTAAGATTATGGCAGCAAATTTGGAAAACTCAGCAGTGGCCACAGGACGAGAAAAGGTCAGTTTTCATTCCAATCCGAAAGAAAGGCAATGCCAAAGAATGCTCAAACTACTGCACAATTGCACTCATCTCACATGCTAGTAAAGTAATGCTCAAAATTCTCCAAGCCAGGCTTCAGCAATACATGAACCGTGAACTTCCTGATGTTCAAGCTGGTTTTAGAAAAGGCAGAGGAACCAGAGATCAAATTACCAACACCTGCTAGATCATGTAAAAAAGGAAGAGAATTCCAGGAAAATATCTATTTCTGCTTTTTTGACTATGCCAAAGCCTTTGACTGTGTGGATCACAATAAACTGTGGAAAATTCTGAGAGAGATGGGAATACCAGACCACCTGACCTGCCTCTTGAGAAACCTATATGCAGGTCAGGAAGCAACAGTTAGAACTGGACATGGAACAACAGACTGGTTCCAAATAGGAAAAGGAGTACATCAAGGCTGTGTATTGTCACCCTGCTTATTTAACTTCTATGCAGAGTACATCATGAGAAACACTGGGCTGGATGAAGTACAAGCTGGAATCAAGATTGCCGGGAGAAATATCAATAACCTCAGATATGCAGATGACACCACCCTTATGGCAGGAAGTGAAGAGGAACTAAAAAGCCTCTTGATGAAAGTGAAAGAGGAAGACTGAAAAAGTTGGCTTAAAGCTCAACATTCAGAAAACAAAGATCATGGCATCCGGTCCCATCACTTCATGGGAAATAGATGGGGAAACAGTGGAAACAGTGTCGGACTTTATTTTGGGGGGCTCCAAAATCACTGCAGATGGTGACTGCAGCCATGAAATTAAAAGACGCTTACTCTTTGGAAGGAAAGTTATGACCAACCTAGACAGCATATTGAAAAGCAGAGACATTACTTTGCCAACTAAGGTCCGTCTAGTCAAGGCTATGGTTTTTCCGGTGGTCATGTATGGATGTGAGAGTTGGACTGTGAAGAAAGCTGAGTGCCGAAGAATTGATGCTTTTGAACTGTGGTGTTGGAGAAGACTCTTGAGGATCCCTTGGACTGCAAGGAGATCCAACCAGTCCATCCTAAAGGAGATCAGTTCTGGGTGTTCATTGGAAGGACTGATGCTGAAGCTGAAACTCCAATACTTTGACCACCTCATCCGAAGAGTTGACTCATTGGAAAAGACCTTGATGCTGAGGGATTGCGGGCAGGAGGAGAAGGGTATGACAGAGGATGAGATGGCTGGATGCCATCACGACTCCATAGACATGATTTTGAGTAAACTCTGGGAGTTAGTAATGGACAGGGAGGCCTGGCGTGCTGTGATTCATGGGGTCGCAAAGAGTCGGACACGACTGAGCAACTGAACTGAACTGAAAATTAAAACAGCCACAACTTTGAGAAAACAGTTCTATGTAGCCAAAAAAAATTACCAGAGTATAATATTCTAATAATTAAATAATATAATGCTTTTGCCTAAAAATGTCATCACAAACCAATAAACTATTTTGGTTGTTAACACATGTCCTGTATTTACCAAAAAAGTCTAATTTCTTTTGTCAACAAAAACATCTGTGAAGTATAGAACTATGTAAATTAAAATTTAATTTCACATAGATTTCCAGTAATTTATTGCTCAGAAAATTTTAATCTCATCATAAATGCATATTGTAAATATGTAATAAACCGTAAGACACAATGCAGTCACAGTACTTAACTTGCTAACATGCATTTATTATGATGTTTAATCTTTCTCCTCCTCATTGAGCTGGGTTCTATGCAGGTTACAGAAATGAAACACATGGTCCTTTTCCTATAGAAGATTAAAATATAATTGAGATGATAGCAAGCCTCATAAAACCACACTGAACCATAATTGCTCAACTGTGAGGTACCACGAAAAAGTGTTCTGGGAGTATAACTCAGTAAATCAGCATAGACTGGAGGAGTCCACAGAGGGTTCAGCCATTAGCTGAGATTGGTGTGGGCCCTTGCTGGAATGTAGGGTGTAGATGAGTAAAGGAAGAGAAGCAGCTTGGTATCTATATGAGCGAGGCTCAGAAAGCTGGGGGAAATAAGGCTGAGGTGGAACTGAGAAAGCCCATCAGGCTGAAGCCTTTGGGGTGTGATTTCGACCTTACTTTGTGTGTAAATGTGTAGCATAGGTTTTGACTGATATGCAGAAGTATGTTCAATTTGGAGCAAGTGAAGAGGGCTCAGGAGGTCTGGCAGAAACATGGTAAATGCAAGGAAAGGGACCTCTTAGATGTGCTGATGAAGGAAGTGTTGCTTCCATCATTTCCACTCTTTCATCCTTGGGGCAAACCAAGGCACCAAGATCAGAAGTAACAAAAGCAGGGACCATAGCCAGCAAGGTTGTTAGATTTTCATATTATGAACTTCTTAAACTACCCAGTTTATTTTTTAAATAAGCAAGTCCTCAATGATTTTACTAAATAAAATGCCCCACTGCAAAAAAAAAAAAAGAAAATCCTGGGAATTTTAGCACTAAAGGAGCTCAGAATGGGAATGAAATGAGTGATAGTACAAATTAAAAGGAAGAGGGTAAAACTTCCAGTTAAGTAATTATAACAAACTCCATCTTCCAAGCAAAGCTGTAACTAGTCATTTTCATGGTGTGCTTAAATTAGACTGGATAAAAGTGTGCTCCTTAGATCAATTCCATTTTTCCTCACAATTTCTCTATATCATGTAACTAATTTAGTTTAAGACTATAATTTGTTTTTATTTAATTTGCCATATTTATCTTAATTTTTCATATTTAGGGCCTGACGATTAAGCTATTGGTTTTTTTTTTTTTTTTTGATGACAGAAATGTTTTATTTGGCACCACTTATTATGGACAGATGATAAAAAGCTGTGGTCAATTTTTTTTTTTTTTAATCACCACAGCCTAACTCCTAGAGTAGACTACACAAATCCAAGAAGAATCCAAATCTACTTATCTTCAGGGTACAATACAAAACCTATATATTTATTCAAGTCTTTGACTAACAGCATTTATATTTATAAAGTTCTCTGGGCTCTGCAGGTTGAAAATATTTTATATGAAACTCAAGTATTATTAAGTAATATTCTATGATGTTATCACAGTGTTTTTAGCACCTATGTGCAAATATTCAATAACTTTAGCCTGAGGTATAATATTTTAAGTTTGTGAGTTTACAACACAGGAAATTGTCCTCTGAAAGTATGAGTGTACCTAATAAATCAGAAAAAAATATAAAATTGAGGGTGTACCAAGAAATTACTTTATGGTATCTTGTTATTTTGTTTCCCATTGAATCTTGGGTAGTCTGCAAACCACTACAGAAAAACTATTATGTATAATATTATAAACATACATATAAATACACATGTACATAATGAATTTTATGAATAGTTCATTCTAATGAGTGCACACACACATACACACATGTACATAACAGTTAATGTCCAACTTGAACTAATATCCACACACTTTGCACTTTTGGATATTAGTAAATCATTAATAAAGAATAATATTCATATTAAAAACATACTATCAACTGAAATTATATGTTTTCTCAACCTTCTCATGAAGGCACAAGGTCCTACTTTAACAGAGAGTGACAAGAAGGACATGGAGCTGGGGAGGACTACATCTTCTGGCTTGTCTTTTTCTAGGTGATTCCAGGCTTCCTCTTCCCTCATGTACACTGATATGATTATCTCCAATATCCCCTCACTGACTAAAATCATGCCATTTGATGATACGAAATGATTATGATGCTGCTACTGCCTCTGATGCTCTCAGTTACACACTGTTGCACAATTATTGGTCAGTCACTACCCTATATTCTTTATAGGTGCTCAGTCCAACTCTTCATGACCCCATGGACTGGAGCTGTCCATGGGATTTCCCAGGCAAGAATACTGGAGTGGGTTGCCATTTCCTTTTCCAATAGTTTATATACACTCATTTAATTTTCACAGCAACCTGTGAGGTAGATAGTCTGATTATTTCCATTTTAGAAAATTGGTTAAACAATTTGCCTGAAATCAAAGAGATAATAAATGGCTGATATTCAAATGCAAGCAGTTTGACCAGGAGCCCACACTCCTAACTGTTATGCTATTGCATAATATCTGATCATGCTTTTCAATGTAACTATTGAGTCCTTATCAATGAATTTACTAATAGCTTTATTTCTGCTAATATTAGTCTAATTTAAATCTTTAACTGCTATATCTGAACTCTCTACTTATATATGCAATATTTTAAAGGGATTTCATAGAAAAAGCAAGAGAATTCCCAAAAAAACATCTACTACTGCTTCATTGACTATGCTAAAGCTGTTGACTGAGTGGATCATAACTGTAGAAAATTCTTCAACAGATGGGAATACCAGACCACCTTTCCTGCCTCCTGGGAAATCTGTATGCAGGTCAAGAAGCAACAGCTAGAACCGGGCATGGAACAATGGACTGGTTCAAAATTGGCAAAGGAGTACATCAAGGCTGTATGTTGTCACCCTGCTTATTTAACTTATATGCAGAGTACACCATGCGAAATACCAGGCTGGATGAAGCACAAGCTGGAATCAAGATTGCAGGGAGAAATATCAACAACCTCAGAAATGCAGATGACACCACTCTCATGGCAGAAAGTGAAGAACTAAAGAGCCTCTTGATGACGGTGAAAAAACAGTGAAAAAGCTGGCTTAAAACTCAACATTCAGAAAACTAAGATCATGGCATCCTGTCCCATAGCTTCACGGCAAATAAATGGGGAAACAATGGAAACAGTGACAGACCTTATTTTCTTGGGCTCCAAAATCACTGCAGATGGTGACCACAGCCATGGAATTAAAAAACACTTACTACTTGAAAGAAAAGCAATGATAAACCTAGACGACATACTAAAAAGTAGAGACGCTGCTTTGCCAACAAAGGTCTGTCTAGTCAAAGGTATGGTTTTTCCATTGGTCATGTATGGATGTGAGAGTTGGACCATAAAGAAAGCTGAACATGTGCTGCGATCCACGGGCTTGTGAAGAATCAGACACAACTGAGCGGCTTAACTGAACTGAAAGGGATTTCAGTTACCAAAATATGTGATTCTTAAAAAAATCCCTGTGAAGAATATTGAATGGATTTTTTTTTACATTTGCATTTCATTTATGATAATTTTGAGCTAAGACCCAGACATTTAAAAGACCTCCAAAGTTAAGCTGCATTAAATCTCTAACAGAACAGGGAAAGGTATAACTTGTAGCAAAGTCAATGGATTATGCAGCCCAGTTATAAACTTCAGATTCCTGGCTTCTACTCTTGCCTAAATGTTTAGCATTCTCAAATCCTTTCTGCAATGTAGGCCTCTTTCCTGCCTAAGAAGCAACAAATCAGAATTGATAAAATGAAATAAAGTTTATCGTTTTCTCCTCAAACCTACTTTTTCTCCTAAACTCCTTCTTTTGATTAATGATGTCAACAATTATTAATCCAAAGCAAAATCGAGAAGTCTTTCTCTCTGTTAATCCCACATTGTCATTCATTTCCACAAATTCTACTTTGAAAATATTGCCCAAATCTATTTATATATCTCATTCCCATTGCTACTGCTAAAAGTCTTGAATCATTTGCAGGCTGTGAAAGATCCTCTGTGTCTGAGGACCACAAACTCACCATTCTCATTTTTACTCTTCTGTACCCTAGGCATCGCCTCATCAAACTATATTCAGAATTCCTTATATTTTTGCCACAAGTTCAAACCTCCTGTGCATAAAATTCTCTCTGCCTGGAATTCTCTTGGTTATGCACATTTCCTTATTCTAAACAGCTCCTGCTCTAAGATATTTTTCCTTACCTGTCCCCACCCCGAAATGAATCACTTTCTTTTTTGTCCATGCCCATATTATGGGGCCTTTCATATTGCAGTTTTAGGGTAACACATTCCATTCGATGAGATTTAGTTCTAGGTCTTGCATTTTGAATATGTTGAATCCATAAAACAGCATGCAATGAGCATATTTTTTTCATTTTACAGATGAAATCCCTGAAATACAGAGATTAGAAAGCTATATAATTCAGAAATGAAGTCCAGAGTTAAATTTTTTTATTGCCCAAACTCTATTCTTTTCCTATTTACTATAGCACTTTATTATTTGCTTATATGTCTGTCTGCTTCACTGGCAACTGAACTCTTAAAATACAAGAAATATATCTTATTTATCACCAAGGCCTTAGTACCTGGTACACGATATGGCACTCAACAAATGTCTCATGAGTAAATGAATGAGCCCATGAACTGTTTGACTCACTATATAAAATCTTGTTGTTTTATTAAATACCATTTAAATAAGAATGCCAGTTTCATAAATGTGACTAATGGGGAAAGAAGATTTTAACAATGTTTATAAGTTTTTAATGTAATTTTTATTGAGCTCCTTACATCCTAACTCATTAATAAAAGAAATAAAGAATAATATTGCTATGCTTTATCTCCCTATATTATTAAAATGCAGTTTTTTCTTTCAATAAGATGTTTGGGATAAATTATTAATCTGTTCTTCCAGAAAGGTACATCCATTTTTCACACAATGACCTAAGCCCTGATTTAGAAAAATATATTTGCACGTACAGTCTATAGGTGCAATCATATGTTGACTCTTCAAAAGGCAGTACTGGAAACCACTAAATGATTTTTTTTTAATACAATAAAATCTGGAATGTTCTCTCTGCTCTTGGCTCTATGTTCTCTTAAGGCAAAATGTATCACTTGTTTCCTAGCCTCAACCTATTGCAAAGATAAATTTATCCTAAGAATAGGGGAATTCTACTAAGTAAATTATACTTTATGGGACTGGCAATTGTGAGATAAAATTCTTGGCATAAGATTATGAAAGAGTGCTTCCTGCCATGGTATAGTACAAAATTAAGTGAATGGTGGCTTATTTGTCCCAGTGGCCCTTCTATACTTTGAGAATAAAATTGAATAGGAAAAGTAAATGCTATAAAAATGGCCAAAAATGAAATTCTGAAAAATTTTAAAGTTTCTGAGGGATATGGAAGACATTTGCTGTAGAACTTTCATTTTCAAATACTGTGGCTATTCTTTCACAAAAAAAAGTAGGATCAAAAGTAATCAGAATTCAACACTAGAGGTCAATTTGATAAACTCAGAGACAGAATTCTTTCTTGAGACAGAATCCTTTCTTGTTTATGATATTTTTATCAAGCTATCCTTCAGTAATTGTTTGGAGAATGCTCTACCGATGGCACCACACAAATTCATGACGCTGTCTTTTACTCACCCACCCACTGCTCACAGAGCAAATTATTATAGGTCAGGAGATTTAACATTATCTCAACTAGTTTTCATTACAATTCTAAGTATTATCACCTCAATTTTTCATACAAAAAAGTGAATGTGGTTAAAAAAAATCAAATTTGGAAAGGTGTGAAATGAAAAATGAATTTCCCTGCATCCTTTAAAAAATTCTTTAATATTTTAGTATCTTGCAGTATTTTCATAGTTCCACACATATATATGAGAATGTCTGTTTCCACCACATCTGCTCAAGACCTCTTCCTATTCTTAAAAATGGAGAAACTTAAAGAGCTTTCATTATGTGAATTCTATCCATTCAAACTTCTCATATTAGAAATTAAAATTGAGAAATTAAAAATGTTTAACATTCAATTTTTTCATATTAACCATTTTTAATGGTACAACTGATGTATCATATTATATAAGCTACAGGTGTATAATATGGCAATTCACAATCTTTAAAGGTTGCACTCCACTTATAGTTATCATAAAATGCTGTCTATATTCCCCATCTGTACAACATATCCTTGTAGCTTATTTTGTATCCAATAGTTTGTGTCTCTTAATTTCCTATCCCTCTTGCCCCTTTCCTTTTCAATTGCCCCACTAGTAGTTTGTTCTCTACATCTGCAAGTCTGGTTCTCTTTTGTTATATTCACTAGCTTGTTGTACCTTTTAGATTCCTCATATAAGAGGTGTCATTTAGTCCTCTGACTTTCTTCACCTAGCATAATGCCCTCCATGTTTATCCACATTGTAATGGCAAAATTTCAATCTTTTTTATGTCTGAATAGTATGGAGTGGGTTGCCATTTCCTTCTCCAAGGGATCTTCCCAACCCAGGGATCGAGGAGCCAGGGTCTCCTGCATCACAGGCAGCATATTCACCGACTGAGCCACCAGGGAAGCCGTATACATACGCATGTGTATATATACATGATACATCTGCTTTATCCATTCATCTGTTGATGGACATTTAAGTTGCTTCCATATCCTGGCAATTATAGATACTTTAAAATATTTTAAATGTTATAAATATTTTCAATTAAAATGATCATTATATATATGTATGATATATGATAATATATGGTATATATTATATAATGATTATATATTAATATGAATATTTTTTGATGATAAGTAACCATAATCTGATCTTTGTATTGAAGTTCAAAGGTTAAGTAACCTACTCTAAAAACAAACAAACATACAAAAAACAGTGAGAGTAATGACTTTGTTTTACATTTTTTGTAAATCTTTTTAATGTCTATTTTAAGAAAAGACAGCTGAATTTTCATATCTGCATCCAATCTATTGCATTATGCTGTTTTGCTTCAAGTATATGAAAGAAAAGTTGGCCTCACATAGCAGCAGGTGTGTGGTTGAAGAGGGACGTGCACTTCAATAGTCCTTTCACATAATTGCAGATATTCTTCTTTGATAGCATACCAAAACGCAACAGTGGTAGCTTCTTAAAGAATAATTGCAACATAGAATCTGAAATCCTACCAAAGAACTTAATAATTTTTAATAAGAGAGTCATGATAATGACTCTCTTATATTAAAATCTATGTATTAGTCTTGAGGCATCCATATTATATTAACACATTTTGAATTGATCTGTATCTTTGTATGATTTTAACGCATGATTTTGTAACATTATATACTGGTCACTTGGAAAATCCTAGTTTACTAGATTATGCAGATGTTTCAAATATAGTCTTATTTCATTATATAATAGTTTAAAATAACTTATAATATCACTGATCTTTTCACAAAAGTCCTTAAGAACTGAACAACTCTAAAGTTTATGGTAAAAGATACTGTGTCCAACTCTTTGTGACCCCATGGACTATATAATCCATGGAATTCTCCAGGCCAGAATACTGAAGTGGGTAACCTTTCCCTACTCAAGGTGATCTTCCCAATCCAGGGGTTGAATCCAAGTCTCCCACATTGCAGGTGGATTCTTTACTATCTGAGCCACAAGGCAAGCTTTCCAAAATTAAAAATGGTGCTTAGAAGCATAATTCAATCATTGGAGACAAATACTGCTGTTGTTTTCCTTGAAGAGTTAAGTTCACTTTATCAACTTTTGGGAAGATATCTGTCAAATACCAAAGTCTGAATAACTATACTGCAATTTATCAGTGATTCGAGCAAAAACAATGTTACCATGTACAATAGTGGCTTAGTTCAGTTGGCAAGTCGATAATAGCACAAGTATCTTTACCCAAAACAGCCATTATATTTCAAAATGCTGAAAAAATAGGTACTTCTAATTTTATCACACAAAATATTAAAAAGGACATTGCCCTCAAGGTTGAGACTTAATAAAACTAGTAATTCTACTCCTTCATCCAGGGCATTCATAAATGAAACTGGCATTTTTCTTTTTTTCTGACAGCATATAATGAAGAAAACATTAATGCTATTTCACATTTGTGCCTTGATTCATGCTAAACCACCAACAGTTTTCCCACCATTGCTTTTGCACCATCAATGAAACTAAGTGAAAAGGGTAAATAATGCCTTAGCATTCTTAAAACACAGTTTTGACAGTCACAAACTTCTTAAAAGGATCTTGGGGATGCTCAGTGTTCTGCAAAACATAGTTAGAAAACTGGTGCCTAATTCATCTCTATTTCAAAGTTAAGGAAACTGAGACATTAAGTAATCTACATAATGACAAACAGTAAAAACACAACAGGAGAAATTCAAACCTAGGAATTCTAACCCAATTGCTGCCAATATTATCACAAAGTTCTTTTTACTGAAATTGTGCATTGGCCCTTTCTTTGCCCTCTGGTATTATAATATACACTCATTCATCAAGTATTTAGATTGCTTCTACTATGAGCCAGGGACTGAGCCCCATGATGGGGATGCCAAAATGAATAAGGTAATGTCCTCACTTTCAAGGATTTCAACATTGACTGGCAAGATAAATGAATAAACAACTACCTGTAATGCAGTGTGATAAATGCTGTAATAATACTCTGTCCAACATATTTTGGAGGCACAGAAGAGACAGTGATCAATTCTGTCCAAAGAAGGAAGATCGGGGCTTAACAGAGAAATTACGTTTGAGTCAGACTTGAAGGACAAATACATCATCTAATCTTTTTTTCACAGAATAGTCCTTCCCATACTTGAATACAGCTATTGTGTGTTCTGCATAAGTTTTCACTACTTTGAATTAAGTATTTCCATTGCTTGAAGAATGTATTATGAGGATAAATATAGGAAACAAATCCCCAAATTATGGGATATGTCTTCTGAAAATACATGTCTATCATTCTTTTGCAAATATACTTTTACATTTGTTAACATCAACCTGTAATTAATCATGAGACCCCACTGATTTTGCCTAACATCTGAATAGCTTAAGCCAAACCACAGTTGGGACAAATGCACAAACCAAACAGACTATTCACAGAATGCTGCAAATCAGACTTTTTCAGTTATCTTTCCTCTAAGCCAGAGGTCAGAAAACTTTTTCTGTAAAGAACCAGACAACAAATATTCTATGCTCTGTAGGTCAGATGATCTCTGATATAACTATTCAGCTCTGCCTTACAATGTAAATGAATGGGTATGGCAGAATTCAATAAAACTTTATTTATGGAACAGGCAGTAGACCACATATGCCTTCAGGAGAACTGTAGGAGACTTGGAATCAAGAGAACCAGCTTTTAATTCGACCTCACTGCTAACCAGCTATGTGATCTTAGGCAAATTGCTTTACTCTGGCCTGTGTTTCTTGTATCATTTCAAGGATCTTTAGATTATATGATCACTCTTAAATTCTGAAGAATTGCCTCAAAGA
The DNA here is from genome assembly GCF_014754425.2 of Oryx dammah. Lineage (NCBI taxonomy): Eukaryota > Metazoa > Chordata > Mammalia > Artiodactyla > Bovidae > Oryx > Oryx dammah. Next base: position 57,904,454 of record NW_024070202.1, on the reverse strand, counting down.
AACTCTTGTACCCACAGTATTCTTAATCCATTACATCATGGAATAAACAGTGTGATTTTTGGTAATATTAATAGAAATGCTTACCTCAAATGAAAAGAGGGCAGGCCTACTTCACTCTGTAAAGTTCAACTATGAATAAAACAGTAATAAAATTGTGCAGGAGAAAGCAACCAGGGACCTAAAGACTCTGGAAACTTTAGCAAATCAAATATATTTGAAAGAACTGTATTAAACAGTAGAAAGCAGAAACATAGTGGACATGATATTCTTCATATACTTTGTTGTTGTTTTAGTCACTAAGTTGTGTCTGACTCGTTTGTGGCTGCATAGACCGTAGCCTGCCAGACTCTTCTGTCCATGGGATTTCCCAGGCAAGAATACTGGAGTGGGTTGCCATTTCCTTTTCCAGGGGATCTTTCCAAACCAGGAACTGAACCTGCACTTTCTGTATTGCAGGATTCTTTACCACTGAGCCACCTGGGAAGCCCCTCAAATACTTAGAATCAAACAAAGATTAGAACTTAAAATATCCTAGGTCTAAATAATATTTCTGAATTCTTGGTTCTGACCAATTTTAAATGCTGTGTCTTCTGAACCTTTGTAATATCTTAAGTCTGTAAAATTATTGCTCATAATAATGTTAAATTAACATCACTAACCTCATATTTGTACAGCCATTTAGTTTATATATCTTTGTGTAGCAGATCATTTGAACTTCCTGGCCCTATGAGATTGGCAAAGGTAAATATCGTAGTCTTTTTAGAAATAAGGAAGCCCAAATTCTAAAGGATTGTTCTCCACCTAGAGATTCTTGACATATGTCATAAAAAGTGGAGGGACTAAAGCTAAGCTCTCAGATCTGCTTTGAAAATATATACTAAACACTAAAAACAGACACTCACAAATATTTTGTAAAGCATCACCTCCTTTTTATTCTAGGAGGAAGAGAACTTGGGGGAGTGGGACTTAGCTTACCAGCATCAAAGCACTGTAAACTTGGAAATAGTTGCCGAGTGTTTCACTTTAGCTTTTGGTGTTCAATTTACCTGGTTTTTCTAAGTGCTTCAAGCAAATGTAAATGCTTTATGACTACAGCTCATAAAATGTACAAGGGGGAGGAGGGGTGTCCTATATTAAAACAACCTTGACTAGGAAGGATTCTAAAAGCAAAGAATATTCCTTTCAATTTGATTGGCTTCATAGATAAAAGCCATATTCTTATAAAAATAAAATACAAGCAGCTGTGAATAATTCAAATCACTAAATGGCATGAATGGATTAATATTTTAATGTTATACTTGCCTTTAATCCAGACACAGCTTTGAACATAATAAATTTGGTTTCAGAATGAAATCCTCAAAATTCTGAGTTTTTTTAAATATGTATAATTAAATTCATCTTTGAAGGCTCCTGAAGGTTGTAGAGGGCAGAAGAAATGTATTTTTATTCAAATAAGCCAATCTGTGGGAGGCCTCCACAGTTCCCTACACAGAAAACTACAAAGAGTTGAGAAAGCAGCAGCAATTTGAAGCTCAGTTATCCAAAGAGAAAGACTATCATGGATCAGGAAATTCCTCTCAATCAGCTTGTTTCCTGGACTTTGAGGATATCAAGAGGGAGCAACTCTAGGCAAGTCACACGGATGCCCTTTCACTCACCCTTCAACTGTTCATAGATTAAATCAGATTGCTAACACCCCAGGTTACCTTCTAAGGGAAAAAAAAGTAAAAAAAGAATAATCTGAGGAATCCTCAGAAAGGAGAAAGGTACATTCCACTCTTGCGTGGAGCAAGTTGGAGGAATCCATGGATGGACAGTGTGCATACGTGTCAAATGACTTGTAGCAATAGGGAGTGAAACTGCTCCACTTTTTCTTGCAGGCTGCCTCTTCCTGGAAGCTCAAGTTCTCCTAAGACTGTGGCTGGGAGAGGTGGTATGCAGCACAATGGTTGCATCTTCTGTGGGAATTGGTTTCTAAAATCAGTCTATTAGGCAAAAAAAAACCTCAAAGACTAAAATCAAAATCCCCTTGAAAAACTTGTATTTTCCTTGAAGTACATTAGGTATGGCTTTGGATACATAATCCACTAATTATGTATGTATATAATGTACTGGATATTATACAATTTATAAGCCCGAAGTCCATCTTGTAGCAGCCTCAAAAAAGCCTTTCAAAAATTTAAAGATTAGAATCAGTCTTGTGAGAAACTAATACCATCAGACATGCAAGAAGCCACTCAGGGGTCACATCTACCTAAAAGGAATGGAGGCAAATTATCCCTAGTTGGTAATGTTAGACCTCCTTCTCTCCTCTTTCTGTTTTCATTCTCTCTCTTTCTGCATTCAGCCATCTCTCTTCCTGACTAGGTATAGACGACTTCAAGTCATCCTGGGCACTAAGGCACTCCTAGGCATTCAGAGTTTTATTTGTACCAGGTTCTTAATTGTTGCTATAACCAATTACACAAACTTAAAACAATTAGATCATATGCAGGCTTGAAACAACACAGATCTATTACCTCACAGGTCTGTAGGTCAGAGGGTGGGACGGGCTGCTCTAGGTCCTCTGCTCTGGGTTTCCCAGGGTTGAAATCAAGGTGTCCACTGTTTCTGGGGGAGAATCCACTTGAAAGCTCACTCAGGTTGTTGACTGAATTTACTTCCATGCATCCACAGGACTGAGGTCCTACTTCCTCACTGGCTGTGGGGCAAGGGTCATTCTCAGCTTCTAAAGGTCACACATTGGCCCCAGCCCTTTCTCCATATTTAAAGCCAGAGGCAATGGATTGATTCAGTCTCTTGTTCCAAATCTCTCAACCTCTCCCCCTCTGGCTTCTCGTTTCTCCGCTTCCTTCTTAAACTGCATCTCTCTGACTGACTCTCTTGGCCTTTCTCCTGTGATTCTCAAGGCGCGTGTGATTAAACTGAACCCACCTGGAAAAATGCAAGTTCCTTGCCCTCTTTTAAGACCAGCTGATGATTAACCTTAACTATCTATAAAGTCCTTCCATAGCAGTTCCTAGGTGAGGGTTTGATTGAAAAATGTCCTCTTGAGAAGACACCTTTATTATTCTGCCTATACACTGTAATAACAGATTTCTGACCTCTCAAACACATTCCTTACATACCCTAAATTATATTACACATTTAGCCAAAAGTCACAGGTGGCCAGGTTGGCAATTAAGATTTCATTGCAAAATGAAGAACCAAATGAAAACATATCAAAGAGGACTATTATAAGACATTACAAATATTTGAATAAAACAAAAGAGTTGAAAGAGCAGATACAAAAATAAACATGCACTAAAGGAAGACTGACAAAAATTCTAGAGGGAAAGAGCTTGCAGAAGCTTCATTTGTACTCTAGATACTTGGGGTTAGATATATTGAAGAATGTTCAGCGCCCAGGTGAAAATCCTTAATTGAATCTAAAAATTCCAGCTGGGGTTTGAGATGCTTCCAAACTGACTTGAATTCAAAAGCACTATGTCATTCTGATTTGGGTATTTGCACTGTTCTATCTTTATCCTGGCATATTCTTGGGTTTTGCTAAATGACATTTGAGCAGAGTCAGCCATCCTGAAAGTCAGGATTCCTAAGAGTTAACATGTCAGTTGGGCTTCCCAGGGGGCTCAGTGGTAAAGAATCCACCTGTCAATATAGTAGACCTGGTTTGATCCCTGAGTAGGGAAGATTCCCTGGGGAAGGGAGTGGCAACCCACTCCAGTATTCTTGCCTGGGAAATCTCACAGACAGAGGAGCCTAGCAGGCTACAGTCCATGACACCACAAAAGAGTCAGACGTGATTTAGTGACTAAACAACAACAACAACTTTTTCTAGGCCCAAAGGTCAGAGTTTTCACCACTTTCTTCAGCTGACAAGCCAGCCTGCCTTAATTCTTTCATAGTCTAAAAGGGGGACTGCTGGTGGCATGTTTTGTAGCTTCTCTGTCACTTTACCTGGTCTGGAAGCCAAGGGTTGGCTTAGAGCATTGTGAAATCCAAGCATGCTCTGTACATCCCTACATCCACCCAGAACTGAATTTATATCATGTGACCTGCTGGTGAACCTTGGACAGGCATTTCACGGGTATTTGACACTGATGACGGTGAACAGGTCCCCTTCCCCCACAAAAGTACCATAAAGCAATTTAGAATTTTTCATAGGAATTCTAGAGACCAAAAATGACTAAGTAATTAGAAAATGGGGGAGAGATTAAGTTTATTCTCACCATTTAAAGGACATAACCACTTATGATACAAAATGACTTTTTGACCTGAGAAGCTGACTTTGGTAACAGGTCAGTAAGGGAAAGGATTCGATGTGTTTTCTCTGCTTCTTCCAGTGCAGTTTCTGATCTGTTTTCCTCTGGAAACTCTACAAATGATGCACAATGCCCAGCTCCTCCCCATCATTCCTTATTGATTATACAAGAGGTAATTAATAAACCTTGAATGGTGCTGCTCTTACTTAACTGAAAGGTCACAGAAAATTTTTCACATTGGAACTCAAAATCATGGGAGATATTCACTCCAAAACAAAGGAAAGTGGATCTCTTAGAAGAACTCTAATCATTAAATCAAAGTATCCTTAATTAAGTATGCCCTTCCACCTATGGGCATTGTTAACACCATTTGATGGCATGTCTGATTTCTAGAGGATTCATAGTATATTCATAAGGTAAAACATAACATTAAATCTTCAGCTTTTTCAGAAGTTCAGTATTAGACCTTTTATGGCAATGGGATTTCCCTGGTGGCTCGGACAGTAAATGCAGGGGATGCCAGCAATGCAGGGACCAGGGATCAATTCCTGGATAGGGAAGATCCCCTGGAGAAGGGAATGGCTACCTGCTCCAGGATTCTTGCCTGGAGAATCCCATGGACAGAGGAGGTTGGCTATAGTCCATGGGGTGGCAAAGAGTCAGACACAACTGAACAATCAACACTTTATAGTAATGGCCATTTCTGTGCTCTTTTAATAAAATATTTACATTATCCATTTATTTTATATTACAGAATGCCAAATAGACATATGTGATGTTTCTCCTGTATTTCAATTCTAGCTCAGGAGTTATTATTAATTAGTATCTATCCCTATCCCCACCTCTGGTCTTATCTGGACAGCAAAGACTCTGGTTTGGTTTGGTTTTAGTTTGAATTTCTTTGGATGGGGCAAACACAAGCTGTACCATTCTCCATGATTCACACCAAGCCTCATCCTCCTTTACCTACTGGCCTGAGGTGAAAAGCCCCTGAGATGAAAGCTCATAAATGAAAGCTCTCTTCAGTTCAACACGGAGAACTAGGTAAACCAAAATGTCTTTTTTTTTTTTGCTCTGGTTTTCAATAACTTGAGTTAGGTTTAGTGCTCATCTACATTAATAAATTCATTTGAAGTTGATTCTAACTTTTCCTCCTTATAATTTCATTGCTTGTTCTGAGTTTATTTTGAATTTCTTAGCTTTTAACTGCAATTTATAGTTTTAAGTCTTTCTCATAAACAATAAATCTTAGTTATATTTTATAAATAGGATCTTCCACACAAACATACTAGATATAGTCTCCTCTATAGTACACTCAATTTATTACAGCCCTTTTCCAGCCTAGAAACAGCCACCAGACATAAATCAGGCCTCATCTGCCATATTAACACAAAGAAGTTAACAAGGGCTTAAGCCAATATACACATTACATACTTAAGGAGACGAGAACATGCCACTCCAAAACATTCTGATCTGGCTATTGAGTATTTTGAGCTGAAGACACTTAAAAGATAGCAGATGTAGGAAGGGGTCTCCAACCTCTTCCTTTACACTTAAAAGCAGATCATAAAGTTTCCCATGGGAGAGATGAACTGCCCAGAAGAACATTCTTCTCATTGGAAACTGGGAACCTAGAAATGGACCTATAGAAACAAATCAACTAAAATAACTCTTGTCTTCCATTAGTTTCCCCCATATATTTCATAATCATATTCCCACAATTTACTGCCCCTATCTGAAACTCCTTTGTCTTGTAAATTTCTCCACAAATTTATTATTTGTTTTTTAAAAAAGTATATAAATTTTCAGTCCTAACTGCTTATTCGAGCCTCCCTTTTTCTTATAAGAAACCTCATGTGCCCATAAAGTATTTAAATGTTTTTCTCATTCATCTATCTTATATCAGTTTAATTCTCAGGCCCAGCCACAGAATCTAAGAGGATAGAAGAAGGATTGTCCTCCCCAACCATGCATATACAAATTAGCACAAATCAATTTTGCAAGGATGTGTCTAATTGTTCTAGCAACTGATTATAAGAGAGGCCAGTGACAAAATAGCACCTAGTCACAGGAAGGAAGGAAGGAAGTTTTGCCTCCTTCCTTCCTTCCAATTGTATTACCATCATTGGAACAAAGAACTAAATTTTTATGTTTAAAGCTTTTGTAGTTTAGTATTTATTACATAATGAAAAACATATCACTGAATTCCAGGTTGCAGAGTATTTACTGCATGTGACAGCACAGATTATGAAAACAGTCTAGAGTTGGGCCTGCTTCCTGCTACAGAGAATTGTACAGATTAATAAAAACTTAACAGAAAGCAATAAAAGAATTGATCACAGTCAGCGATGGTGAACCTCTCAGAGATCCGGACTTTGGGAAGCAAAACAGAACATGGTTCCATGTCACAGGTGCTTTTTGCATCTGCCAGAAGTCCATTCTCTTACCATGTAACCAGTCAGCCTCAGAGGAAGAGATGAGACATAAACACTGAGAGTGCAGAGGTGGCTTCAGTGAAAGCATTCATCTGGAAATTTCTTCTTGATTATGGACCAGTCATATCAGTGCCATGTGGGATCCTAATGTCACTGTATGAGTACCCCAAGAAAGAATAATCATGTAAAATCGATAACTAAGTCGCCTCTAGTGCTCAGAGCAGGAAACGCATTTGCTTCACCAAAGAAATAAAACATAACAATAAAGAAAACAAATCCTTACTGCTAAAGTATCAAAAAAAATATAACCAAGGGACCCATCTTAGTAATGATGAGAGAGAACTTCTCTGGATGGGAGTAGTATGACTCTATTATTGTGTGCTGATGAACAAAGGCATTTATTATGTGAGACCAGAGATCTGACCCACCAACCAAATATGGGACATGACAGTACTTTTTACAGTTTTTATACTCAAAAATCTCAGATTAGCAAAGAAAGACTCTTCGAAAAACTGTCAAGAAGTCCTCGCAAACATCTATAGAGCCTAGGACCAAGGGAAAACAGAAAGTAGAGAATATGACCAGGGGTAGCAGAGCCAGGAAAAAGAAGTTAGTTGGTTGTAAGTGTCAACTTATTTCCCTGACATATTTTCCTTTGTTCCCCAAAGACAGTTCGGAGCTAAACTTAGTAGCTATATTTCTGTTCCTAAATCTTTTTTCTTTCTTTGTGAATTTAACTGGGCAGAAATAAGATCTATCTATCATCATTGCATATATGAAACTATATTCAATAAATGTGAATAATAAAAGATTTAAAACCTTTTTATTATCCTGTGTTTTATTCTCAGTGTCTGTTTTTTCTTATTCTACTCATTTAACAAATCTTTTTCAAATGTATCACATTAGGGAGCTGCTGTCTACCCTGATGGGTCATTGACTTTGTAGAGCATGGCATATGTGGAATTGAACATTGTAATTACATTTAGACCCAGGGCAACACCCAATTGTTCACTCTTATTTGTAGCTGGAAGCACCTACAAATGACATGTTTTAATGAATTACAGATCCTGTGGTGAGTTAATAGGATAACAAATCTCAGTCAGTATTGCATCAGTTGGGGTGGGGAGAAGCTGATCTCTTTGTAAACATATAACCTGGCAGAAACAGTTAAGAAATGATAAGGTTGAGTTAATATTAGTCCTTGTATTCTCACTGCTGTGTCAACCTACTCAGTTGGTTAGGCTGGCTGTTTCCCAGAATTTCTCTGAGGGTAAGACCTGAATTTACAAATATTGTTGTAATTTGGAGAAGAGGTGTATGAATGTGTGAAAGTCACTCAGTTGTGTCCAACACTTTGAGATCCTAAGGACTGTAGCCCACCAGGCACCTCTGTCCATGGGGATTCTCCAGGCAAGAATACTGGAGTGGGTTTCCATTTCCTTCTCCAGAGGATCTTCCCAACCCAGGGACTGAACCCAGGTCTCCCACATTGCAGGGGAATTCTTTACAATCTGAGCTATCAGGGAAGATCTCCCTCATTGCAGGCAGATTCTTTACCAACTGAGGACCATGTATTGCCCTTGCACTTCAGGTGGCTGGTTTGGAAGAATGAAACACAAAGCATTAATGAGATTCTATTTTATTTTGGGGCTTCCCTGGACCTCAGTGGTAAAAAGTCTGCCTGCTAATGCAGAAGACTCAGGTTCAGTCCCTGGGTTGGGAAGACATCCTGGAGAAGGAAATGGCAATCCACTCTAGTATTCTTGTCTGGGAAACCCCATGGACAGACGAGCCTGGCAGGTTACAATCTGTAAGTCACAAAAGAGATGGACATGACTTAGCAACTAAACAATAATGATTTTATTTCTATCCATCAAATTTGAAAAATGGAAAAGATGGATAATATCCAGTACTAGTAAGGATGCCTAGGAATGCGATGGAACTCATTCACTGGTACAGGCCATGTTTAGAGCTATCACCTGTCTGGAAAGTAACATGGTAATGGAATCTTTCTGACCGAGGAATCAAATCCCTGGTCTCCTGCATTGCAAGCAGACTCTTTACCATCTAAGCCATCGAGGAAGCCCTAATATACATTACAACTTAAAGGTAAAGGTACCTTTTGAATTAGCAGTCTAAGGTTGGGGGATTTTTTTCATACACATTTGAAAGAGCATACATAAGGATTTCTGTACAAAGTCATTTACTATAGTATTGTCAGTAGTGGTATAAGACTGGAAGTAACCTGAATGTCGATCAATAGAGGAATGATTAAATAAAACATGTGACTTCCATATTATGGAATATTATACAAATATTAAAAAGAATGGATTGCATTTGTAAGTATTGACATCAGGGGAATGCACACGATACATTACATAAAAAGAAACAAGTGACAGAATATATGTATAGTATTATTCCAGTTTAGGAAAAGGAGGGAGAAATAAAAGGAGGGAGAAAGAAGAGTGAAGCAGGCATGGGGTAGGGGAAGAGAAAAAAAGAAACAGGAAAGTTAAGGGAAAAAGCAAAACTGTGTTTCTGTGAGTGCTTATCTATTTTTATAAGAGCATGGAGAAGGAATGCTATGCTGCAGATAGCTATCTAACAATGGTTATGTTAGGTAAGCATCTGAATGCAGAGTTCCAAAGAATAGCAAGGAGAGATGAGAAAGCCTTAATCAGCGATCAATGCAAAGAAACAGAGGAAAACAGAATGAGAAAGACTAGAGATCTCTTCAAGAAAATCAGAGATACCAAAGGAACATTTCATGCAAAGATGGACTCAATAAAGGACAGAAATGGTATGAACCTAACAGAAACAGAAGGTATTAAGAAGAGGTGGCAAGAATACACAGAAGAACTTTACAAAAAAGATCTTCATGACCCAGATAATCACGATGGTCTGATCACTCACCTAGAGCCAGACATCCTGGAATGTGAAGTCAAGTGGGCCTTGGAAACCATCACTACGAACAAAGCTAGTGGAGGTGATGGAATTCCAGTTGAGCTGTTTCAAATCCTGAAAGATGATGCTGTGAAAGTGCTGCACTCAGTATACTAGCAAATTTGGAAAACTCAGCAGCGGCCACAGGACTGGGAAAGGTCAGTTTTCATTCCAATCCCAAAGAAAGGCAATGCCAAAGAATGCCCAACTATAGCACAATTGCACTCATCTCACACGCTAGTAAAGTAATGCTCAAAATTCTCCAAGCCAGGCTTCAGCAATACGTGAACCATGAACTCCCTGATGTTCAAGCTGGTTTTAGAAAAGGCAGAGGAATCAGAGATCAAATTGCCAACATCTGCTGGATCATGGAAAAAGCAAGAGAGTTCCAGAAAAACATCTATTTCTGCTTTATTGACTATGCCAAAGCCTTTGACTGTGTCGATCACAATAAACTGTGGAAAATTCTGAAAGAGATGGGAATACTAGACCACCTGATCTGCCTCTTGAGAAACCTATATGCAGGTCAAGAAGCAACAGTTAGAACTGGACATGGAACAACAGACTGGTTCCAAATAGGAAAAGGAGTAAGTCAAGGCTGTATACTGTCACCCTGCTTATTTAACTTATATGCAGAGTACATCATGAGAAACACTGGGCTGGAAGAAGCACAAGCTGGAATCAAGATTGCCGGGAGAAATGTCAATCACCTCAGATATGCAGATGACACCACCCTTATGGCAGAAAGTGAAGAGGAACTAAAAAGCCTCTTCATGAAAGTGAAAGAGGAGAGTGAAAAAGTTGGCTTAAAGCTCAACATTCAGAAAATGAAGATCATGGCATCTGGTCCCATCACTCCATGGGAAATAGATGGGGACATAGTGGAAACAGTGTCAGACTTTATTTTTGGGGGCTCCAAAATCACTGCAGATGGTGACTGCAGCCATGAAATTAAAAGACGCTTACTCCTTGGAAGAAAAGTTATGACCAACCTAGACAGCATATTCAAAAGCAGAGACATTACTTTGCCAACTAAGGTCTGTCTAGTCAAGGCTGTGGTTTTTCCTGTGGTCATGTATGGATGTGAGAGTTGGACTGTGAAGAATGCTGAGGGCCGAAGAATTGATGCTTTTGAACTGTGGTGTTGGAGAAGACTCTTGAGAGTCCCTTGGACTGCAAGGAGATCCAACCAGTCCATTCTGAAGGAGATCAGCCCTGGGATTTCTTTGGAAGGAATGATGCTAAAGCTGAAACTCCAGTACTTTGGCCACCTCATGTGAAGAGTTGACTCACTGAAGAAGACTTTGATGCTGGGAGGGATTGGGGGCAGGAGGAGAAGGGTATGACAGAGGATGAGATGGCTGGATGGCATCACTGACTCGATGGACATGAGTTTGGGTGAACTCCGGGAGCTCGTGATGGACAGGGAGGCTTGGTGTGCTGCGATTCATGGGGTTGCAAAGAGTTGGACACGACTGAGTGACTGAAGTGAACCGAGCTGAACTGAAGGGTTCTATTTGATGCATGTATATCTGACACATGGATAACTGTTGTTGACCCCACCATTGTTTAAAAATAGCAACACAATCCAAAGAAGACAGGGTAATGTAGACCATGTAGGAACCTCCAACTACTTGGTGGGAAGGAACCAACTTTTAGTTGGATGAAACTTTAAGATAACTGAAGGGGAATTCAGGTTCAGTCAGTAGTTATTTGAGTCTTTAATCCTATCTTCCTAAAGAATCTTTCAGCATGCCTTCCTAGTAAATGTAAATTTATTTATAGCTGATATGTATATTCTACTATTAATCAACATTTTGACTTAATTTTTGATGAAAATAAATAGATGTAGGTATATTATTATTTTTTTCTTAATGCATCCCAGTGGATCGTTCTTTATGTTTCTTGTGAATTGTATACTCTTTGGGATTTATGGCTTTACTGGTCCTAATGATTTATTTATTAAATGCATTTATGAGTTCCACTGAAAACACTGAGGGGCTTCTCTGATGGCTCAGAAAGTAAAGAATCCACTTGCAATGCAGGAGACACAGCAGTTGCGGGTTCAATCCCTGGGTCAGGCAGGTCCCCTGGAGAAGGAAATGGCAACCCACTCCAGTATTCTTGCCTGGAGAATCCCATGACAGAGGAGCCTACAGTCCATGGGGTGGCAAAAGAGTCAGACATGAGTGAGCAACTAAGCACAGCACACAGCACAAAAAAACTGAACAGCTAGTTTATTTGAGTCAGAAGAAAATCAAAAGGAGAAATCCCTGTCATCAATTAATATAGCTTCAAATGTTTTAAGATCTAGTGATTTTACTTCCCACAAGTACTCTAGGTCTATTAGACGTCCTTATCAATATGACTGATTTAACAACACAATCAACGTCACATGAAAAACTACTCATTTCAGTGTTATTATCTGTCCCTTAAATCCCTTGATTTAAGCCACTTTAATACAGGAACATAAAAATTTAAACAAAAGATAGATTAGGAGACTTTGATTCACATATAAAGGGATTATCTTGTTCAGTGAGAAACAGATCTTGGAATATCTTTAAGTAACTAAGACCATTAGTTATTTTGTAAAATTATGCTATTTATAGATAGACATCAGCAGAAATATCAAGTGAACAAAGTGATATTCATTAGGACTTGTAAACAATACTTAACCAATTGAAAAAAACAAACAACAAAAGGCCTATTAGACTAATCCAGATTGTGATAAAAGATGTATAGATTTACTAAAAACCCATACTTATGACAGAAAAGATCAGTCCTTAAAGCATATGTGGGGTGTGGCTCCCTGAACTGCTGCCTTCTCTCACAGCTATCCTTCTACCCAAGTACTCAAATATATACACACCCAGATTAATGATTTGAGAGAGTTCATTGAAGTTCACACCCCAGAATTTAGCAAACACATTTTAGTGTTGAAACATTTAAAGACTTCACCATTGTTCCCCATTGTTCCACTCATCAATTGAACATCTACTATGATAGATATTTCCTGTTGGCACACAACCCTCCTTCCCTTGCTTCCATCTATTCTCTGCCTTTCTCCATCTCTCTGTGCCGATAGATGCAGTCTTTGATGGAGTATATTGATAGGCTTCTCTAGTCCCTGGCTGTTTGGGGGGTTTAGCCAGTAATAGACCAATGAAAACCATTGTGAAGGCATCAGAGAATGAGGCTGACTTTCTGCCGGACTTCAGTTTTCCAGTAGCCTGAAGTCCTCAAAATTCTCCAAGCCCGGCTTCAGCAATACCCAAATCGTGAACTCCGTGATGTTCCAGCTGGTTTTAGAAAAGGCAGAGGAACCAGAGATCAAATTGCTAACATCCACTGGATGATGGAAAAAGCAAGAGAGTTCCAGAAAAACATCTATTTCTGCTTTATTGACTATGCCAAAGCCTTTGACTGTGTGGATCACAATATACTGTGGAAAATTCTGAAAGAGATGGGAATACTAGACCACCTGACCTGCCTCTTGAGAAATCTGTATGCAGGTCAGGAAGCAACAGTTAGAACTGGACATGGAACAACAGACTGGTTCCAAATAGGAAAAGGAGTAAGTCAAGGCTGTATATTGTCACCCTGCTTATTTAACTTATATGCAGAGTACATCATGAGAGATGCTGGACTGGAAGAAACACAAGCTGGAATCAAGATTGCTGGGAGAAATATCAATAACCTCAGATATGCAGATGACACCACCCTTATGGCAGAAAGTGAAGAGGAGCTAAAAAGCCTCTTGATGAAAGAGGAGAGTGAAAAAGTTGGCTTAAAGCTCAACATTCAGAAAACGAAGATCATGGTATCTGGTCCCATCACTTCATGGGAAATAGATGGGGAAACACTGTCAGACCTTATTTTTTGGGGCTCCAAAATCACTGCAGATGGTGACTGCAGCTATGAAATTAAAAGACGCTTACTCCTTGGAAGAAAAGTTATGACCAACCTAGACAGCATATTCAAAAGCAGAGACATTACTTTGCTGACTAAGTTCCGTCTATTCAAGGCTATGGTTTTTCCTGTGGTCATATATGGATGTGAGAGTTGGATTGTGAAGAAGGCTGAGCGCCGAAGAATTGATGCTTTTGAACTGTGGTGTTGGAGAAGACTCTTGAGAGTCCCTTGGACTGCAAGGAGATTCAACCAGTCCATTCTAAAGGAGATCAGCCCTGGGATTTCTTTGGAAGGAATGATGCTAAAGCTGAACTCCAGTACTTTGGCCACCTCATGCGAAGAGTTGACTCATTGGAAAAGACTCTGATGCTGGGAGGGATTGAGGGCAGAAGGAGAAGGGGACGACAGAGGATGAGATGGCTGGATGGCATCACTGACTCGATGGACGTGAGTCTGAGTGAACTCCGTCAGATGGTTATGGACAGGGAGGCTTGGCGTGCTGCGATTCATGGGGTTGCAAAGAGTCAGACACGACTAAGCGACTGAACTGAACTGAACTGAAGTCCTCTAAGGGCCACAGCTCTTGCCAGCAGTTCTCTCTTAGAGCAAGAAGCTCAGCTACAGCCCTTTCAGATCCTGGTACCCTCTCCACAGCTCTGACCCTCAGGCCTGGGAGTAGTAATAGCTCTCTCCACTATTGCTTTGTTGTCCTCCACTCCTCATCCCTACTCAGTTCAGTTCAGTTCAGCCTGCTCACATCTTTATAAATAGTCCCCTCACTAAACACTCTTCAGTTATACCAACGAAATGTGCCATCTCTTTCATTATGGGATCCTGACCCATACTTTGACATGTTAAGAATCTACTAAGAGTGCTGTTAACACATAGAAATACATTATAAATAGTTTCTGCTCTCAAACAGTTTATAGTTTTTGAGAGCACTATTTGATATTATTAGTTAAGGTTTGCTTAGATAGAGCTGAGAAGGTGTGTGTATTGTCACATTAATGCAGGGGAAAAAGAATGGTAGAACATTCCATGAAATGATTTATTATCTAAATGCTAGCTTGAAATAATTTAAATTTACATATGACAGAATGAAACTGTATTCAGAAACATTATATCAAGACTTTAAAAAGTGTCTATCTTTCTATAATTTGTGTACATGCAATGTAATATTTGTAAAAGCAATAAAAAATTTGCCCCAACGGATAATTTCATATGCATACTTATGAAAAAACTTCTTGTTTATTTTCTGTATACTATTTTTTTTTAAAACTTTTGCAGACAAGCCCACACACTAAACTTTCCCTCAGAGATTATTTAAAACTATCTGGTATTAATGGAACTGTTAATTACATATTTTAGCAATCTGGTGGGGATAAACTCAATTTTGGTAATATTTAATTATAATAAACAATTGGCTGGCTTCTAGCAGTGAGAAGGCACTAAGTGTTCAAGCAAAAAAGATACTATTTAATGCCATTTATTTAATTCAGTGGGTCATTCAATAAAGTAGAAAAAAGTAGCACCTTTACATGTATAGTTAGCTTTAGACTTTAAAGCCTTGGATTTGAATATCCGTGTCAGAAGGATTAACAAGCATATAATACATGTTTCTCAACAGAATAGTTACTTCAAAAATTTCAATTGACAGTTATATGTTCTCAATGTATAAACAACAGATGAAATGACTAAAAATAAAAAGAGATAGCTCCTCTCCTTAAAATCCTGTCATGGGAAATCTGCATGAAAATTAATGATAGATTACAAAGCAGGATCAGTTCTCTATAGGTATTTATTTTTAGATAACTAGTAAGGCTAATCTAGAATCCTTTAGTTTAATTAGACTTTTGACATATATTCCCACATGAATATGTTCCTGCTACTTTATAGCTTCCTGGATTTCTTTCATCATAATAAATTTGTCATTCACACTGCATTTCAAATCAGATTTTACATGACTTCACTAGACATAGTATAGAATTAACAAATACTAGAATACTGTTGCTTGAAGTCTTCTGTTGAGAAATGGGGTTTGGGGGAAATTAATTTATAGTAAGAGTTACTGAATACAAGTTGGATTATATCCGGATTGGCAAAGAGAAGGTGCTTAATCATTTGCAGAAGTAATTAGAATGAACGAGTCCATTATCAAACTATATCTAAGAAAAGAATTAAGATTTTGAAATTTGCCTCTGTCCCAATGGCCTGGTTTTCAAAATGGTACAAACATAAATGTATCTTCATTAAAATAAACACTAGGTCAGTAAATTTCAAATTCATAAAGTATACTCAACATTTTGAACTCTAGAGTCCCAAGTGATATATTAACAGTGCAGACATACATTAAAGCACTTAGCATAAAAACTGTCCACTGTAAAATGGGGCAGAAACACATTAAATATTCTTAGGCATCTCAAGTCCAAAAGGATTAGAATTTAGAACAAATGTGGGATCAGTTATGCAAAATGGATTCGATAGCTTCTCTAATCATTTTCTCACTATTTTGAGATTTTGTTCCCCCTATACTTTTGAATCTAATGAACAGGAAGAACAAAAAGGAAATATTTAAATAATTTGTTTTTGTTTATTTGGCTGGCATAGCAAAACACGAAACATGCACTGAACATAATTAGCTCCTCTGCACTATGATTCCAAGTCTCTCTGGATGCAGGGCCAGCTGACCAGATGGTGGGCCTTAGCATAATGCCTTTGAAAAGGAGGCGTGAGTTTAGGGCCACAGGCCATGGGACAACAGAGGCAGATTGTGATGGGGAAGTGACATATTCAACTAGGAAAGCCTGGGGCTGGCAACTGATGCTGGGCTCTGAAACCAAAGGGCAAACCACAGGTCATCTTCCACATGCCCCTGCTCTATCTCAAAATGTGGTTGCTCCTGTGTTTTAACCTTAAATTGGGGTTAGAGGGACAGGTGATTTTCAGAGATCAGAGGCACAAAAGAGTGAGGAAGAAGAGGGAAGAAAATTGGTTTCCAAAATATCCATAACTGGTCCTGTAGAGGAAAGGATTTGTGGACATTTGCTAAATGGTAAGTCATCCCTCTAAATCACATTGTATACAAAGGTAATTTCTCAAAAAAAAAAAAAAAATCTTTTGCTCTTAATTAATGAGACTGATTGGCTACCAGTATGCCTTATGACTAAGACTGACAGAGTTTAATGGAAGAGATGCTTAATTGCAGGAAAGCAATGGAAGAAATTCATTAGAGAAGTCTTGAAACCTGAAAATTATAGACAAGACAGGCTACCCAAATGGAAATTGAGCAATTTAAGATGTCTTAATTAGGTTTAAAACCAGAGCTTAGACAAACTTAATTAGCTCTATCGAATCAGCGAATCAGATAAAAAAATTCTAAGATAAAATGCATAGTCATTATTGGATTACTCATGACGATCTGTACAGTGTTGCTCTGGTGATGAGAAAGTCAACTTTTATGAGGAATAACCACAATAACAAGAAGACAGAGGATAGTGAGCACAGACCTTAAATAGTACTGCATTCATTCCTGACCTTGAAGGTTTAAGAAGATGATTTAATAACTGTCTCCTGCCAAATTATCTTAAAGAAATCCAAAAACGGTATGTAGAGGAGAACTTAATTTCAATTTTGTTGGCAAAATATTAGAAGAAGAAACAAACCAAATGTTGCAATTTATTATTCATTTTAGAGCTATAAATTTACATAAACCTGTGATTCAAAGGTGATAATGGTATGCATATGGCGGGAGCCAGCCAAACAGTTAACAGAATTCTATAATTACTAGATAAGAAGGGGTCATTAGGGTTAAAAATAAAGGGCGACTAGAGGAGTAGAGCAATATTTATAGTAACTACAATCCTAAAGCTTGTGGCTCATTCAGTCATGTTTACTGGGCAAATAAGTCTCAAGCACTATGCTGGGAATACATCTTAGAACAAAATATATAAGGTCTCTGCCATAGCGGAGACTAAAGGCTAGTAAACAGGATAGACTTTAAACAAAATGACAGAGGTGAACATAAATCACGCATTGAAATAAGCATCATAAAATGTATAAAGCACCAAACTGAGATGATACTAGGGAAATGTGATTTGGGGAGGGCCTCAGGGAATCGGTATCCACACCTAGACCTGGAGTTGGAGGAAGGGCAACAGCTAACAGCTAATTGGTGCCCAGGGAAGACTATCCCCTGCAGAGGGGTCTGGGGCAGCTGAGGACAGTTTCCAGAGAAGTGGGGGGAGGGGAGGAGAGACAGATTGGAGGAGGAGGAAGAGGCAGCAGGCCAGAAAAGATTGTGGATTTCACACCAAGGCTTGGGATCGAAGTGAAGCATGAAGCCTTTGGATGGATTTAAGCAGAAAAGTGACATGACTAGATTTGCATTTTTAAAAGATTGCTGTCACTGCCCACACTGCCAACAGAGAGGTCTCTGGATCCTCAGAGCATACCAGTTAGTGCATTCATTTAATATTCATTTGAGAAACATTTTTCAGCATCTATTGTTTGCCAGTTCCCCTGAAGAGATGGGAAATGCAAAGATCAATAAGGCTTAGATTTTGCTTTCCAGAAATATAACAAATTAGTAAATAAATATGATTTATTAGAGGTAAATGTGTATTTAGAGGCATGTACAAAATGTTCAGGGAAAGAAGGGGAAAAGATACAAAAGTGATAAACATTGAACTGCATCTTATGGGGGAAGACATTCCAGCTAATAGCAATTGCAAAATAATGGAGGCATATGAGAGTATGGAATGAAATGGAGACAAATGAAGTTCAGCAATGTTGCACTTAAGAGAAAAAACAAAACAAAACAAAAAAAGGATGGGAAAAAGTAAACCTGTGACAAATGGATGGGATCGATGGGGCTATTTTATGTGCTAAGGGATGTGAACTTTATCCTGTGTTCAGTGACGACACTTGGATGAATTTAAGTCAGACAAGATATTGCATTTTAGAAAGATAATTACAGATCCATGCAAAAGAGTAACTGGAGCAGGAAGGTACTAGTAACAGGGAGAAAAGTTAAGAAAATTCTCCAGTAGTTCAGAGGAGAGATGCTATTCAGTTCAGATCAGTTCAGTCGCTCAGTCATGTCCGACTCTTTGCAACCCCATGAATCGCAGCATGCCAAGTCTCCCTGTCCATTACCAACTCCCGGAGTTTACTCAAACTCATGTCCATCGAGTTGGTGATGCCATCCAGCCATCTCATCCTCTGTCGTCCCCTTTTCCTACTGCCCCCAATCCCTCCCAGCATCAGGGTCTTTTCCAATGAGTCAACTCTTCGCATGAGGTTGCGAAAGTATTGGAGTTTGAGCTTGTGCATCAGTCCTTCCAATGAACATGCAGGACTGATCTCCTTTAGAATAGACTGGCTGGATCTCCTTGCAGTTCAAGGGATTCTCAAGAGTCTTCTCCAACACCACAGTTCAAAAGTATCAATTCTTCCGCGCTCAGCTTTCTTCACAGTCCAACTCTCACATCCATACATGACCACTGGAAAAACCATAGCCTTGACTAGACAGACCTTTGTTGGGAAAGTAATGTCTCTGCTTTATAATATGCTATCTAGGTTGGTCATAACTTTCCTTCCAAGGAGTAAGCATCTTTTAATTTCATGGCTGCAATCACCATCTGCAGTGATTTTGGAGCCCCAAAAAATAAAGTCTGACACTGTTTCCCCATCTATTTCCCATGAAGTGATGGGACCAGATGCCATGATCTTAGTTTTCTGAATGTTGGTAATCCAAGCCTATGCCCCAGCCAGTAATGCTGAAGAAGCTGAAGTTGAACGGTTCTATGAAGACGTACAAGACCTTTTAGAGCTAACACCCCCAAAAAGATGTCCTTTTCATTATAGGGGACTGGAATGCAAAAGTGGGAAGTCAAGAAACACCTGGAGTAACAGGCAAATTTGGCCTTGGAATACGGTATGAAGCAGGGCAAAGGCTAACAGAGTTTTGCCAAGAGAACACACTGGTCATAGAAAATACCCTCTTCCAACAACACAAGAGAAGACTCTACACATGGACATCACCAGATGGTCAACACCAAAATCAGACTGATTATATTCTTTGCAGCCAAAAATGGAGAACCTCTATATAGTCAGCAAAAACAAGACCAGGAGCTGACTGTGGCTCAGATCATGAACTCATTATTGCCAAATTCAGATTGAAATTGAAGAAAGTAGGCAAAAACAACTAGACCATTCAGGTATGACCTAAATCAAATTCCTTATGATTATACAGTGGAAGTGTGAAATAGATTTAAGAGACTAAATCTGATAGACAGAGTGCCTGATGAACTATGGATTGAGGTTCCTGACATTGTACAGGAGACAGGGATCAAGACCATCCCCATGGAAAAGAAATGCAAAAAAGCAAAATGGCTGTCTGGGGAGGCCTTACAAATGGCTGTGAAAAGAAGAGAAGCAAAAAGCAAAGGAGAAAAGGAAAGATATAAGCATCTGAATGCAGAGTTCTAAAAATAGCAAGGAGAGATAAGAAAGCCTTCTTCAGCGATCAATGTAAAGAAATAGAGGAAAACAACAGAATGGGAAAGACTAAAGATCTCTTCAAGAAAATTAGAGATACCAAAGGAATATTTCATGCAAAGATGGACTCAATAAAGGACAGAAATGGTATGGACCTAACAGAAACAGAAGGTATTAAGAAGAAGTGGCAAGAAGAACTGTACAAAAAAGATCTTCATGACCCAGATAATCACGATGGTGTGATCACTCACCTAGAGCCAGAAATCCTGGAATGTGAAGTCAAGTGGGCCTTAGAAAGCATCACTACGAACAAAGCTAGTGGAGGTGATGGAATCCCAGTTGAGCTGTTTCAAATCCTCAAAGATGATGCTGTGAAAGAGATGCTGTTACAGACTGAATTTCTTTGTGCCCCCCAATTGATATGCTAAAATCTAATTCCCAATGTTATGGTACTTAGAGGTGCCACTGGGAGGTAATTAGGTCATGAGGGTGGAGCCCCCATGAATAATATTTGTACCCTTATGAGAAGAGGCAAGAGAGCTAAAAAGTTCTCTTTCTGCCATGTAAGGACACAAAAAGTCATCAGTCTACAATGTGAAAGAAGGTCTTCATCAGAATCCGACCACACTGAGACTCTTGATCTCAGATTTTCAGCCTTTAGAAATCCAGTAAATACACTTCTGCTGTCTATAAATCAACAAGTCTATGTTAGTTTGTTATAGTAGCCCAAGATGACCAAGATGACTAAGACATAACCTCCACAATGGAGTGTGGAAATGCCCTGGATGGATAGAATCGCTCTCTCAATTCCTTCACACTTCTATCTTTGCTTCTCCTGAAACCACCTATGGCCAGGAATTTTACTGGAGGGCCACCAGGTTCCATTGCATGTTCACCAAAGACAACATAAGGATTTCTGGAGTCAAGCTGCAATGAAGAGGATTAGAAGAACAGTCCCCGAAATGGAGGCTAGGGAGCTCTGGGCACAAATTTCCCTACTTTCTCATTTTGTCTAGGAAATTGGGTAGCCTGTGCTTCTACCTCCCAATTCTCAGCAGCTGAAATTTTAAAGTAATGTGTGCCATAACTAGTATTTCAACCTAAAATTCAAGAAAGCAGCTGATTCTGTGCTAGAGTATGCTCAGACCACTCTCTCACCTTCCTTTCCCCTCTCTTTTATTCATTGGTCTTATATATTATTTATTTTTATATATGTCTTCTTTAGCACCTAGCACAGTGCTTAGCAAGTAGTACACAATTTCAGCTTACTGTTCATTTAGGGCTTCCCAGGTGGCACAGTGGTAAAGAATCTGCCTGCCAGTGCAGGAAACACAAGAGATGCAGCTTTAATCCCTGGGTCAGGAAGATTCCCTGGAGTAGGAAAGGACTCGTTCTAGTATTCTTGCCTGGAAAATTCCATAGACAGAGGAGCCTGACAGGCTAAAGTCCATGCCATCACAAATAGTTGGACACCACAGAGCACAGCACCACTACATAATGACAGTAACTGATGAATGATGAGTGAAAAATACATGTTCATTATTTATTTTTGTTTCAGTCTGAGAACTTTAGAAAGTATCAGCTCCACTCCAAAACGCCCAGAATTAGAATTATTTATGGTGAGACCTGATCATTAGTATTTTTAAAAAGCTCCTGGGTAATTCTCCTCTGCAGCCTATAAACTCCTGTTATGTCACATTCTCAAATATTGTATTTCTATACATTTAACGGGAGAAGGCAATGGCACCCCACTCCAGTACTCTTGCCTGGAAAATCCCGTGGATGGACAAGCCTGGTAGGCTGCAGTCCATGGGGTCGCTCAGAGTCAGACACGACTGAGCAACTTCACTTTGACTTTCCACTTTCATGCATTGGAGAAGGAACTGGCAACCCACTCCAGTGTTCTTGCCTGGAGAGTCCCAGGGACGGGGGAGCCTGGTGAGCTGCCGTCTATGGAGTCGCATAGAGTCGGACATGACTGAAGCGACTTAGCAGCATACATTTAACAACATGGACACAAAAAGTGTTGCTTAGCACACAGTAAGAAATATTTGTTGAATTATGCCACTGTTTAAGAATCAAAATACATACATTATAACAAATTAAAATTATAGTATTGTTTCAACAAGATTTAGAAAATTTTAGCCAGCATACAGCAGTTTGTTTTAGAGACAGACTCACAGACATAAAGAAACAAACTCGTGGTTAACAAATGGGGAAGGGAGGAATAAGAGATAAACTAGGAATTTGAGATTAACATATACACACTATTATATATAAAAATAAATAACCAACTAGGGTCTACTATATATCACTATATAACTAGTGTACTATATATATTATATATAGAGAGAGTATGTATACTATATATACACTATATAACTATACTCAGTTCAGTTCAGTTGCTCAGTCATGTCCAACTCTTTGTGACCCCATGAATTGTAGCATGCCAGGCCTCCCTAAAATGAAAAAGAATCTAAAAAGAATATATATATATAAATATATATACTGAATCATTTTGCTATACATATGAAGCTATTATAATACAACATTGTAAATCAAATATATTTTAATTTAAAAAAAGTTTGTTGTAAAACTTTCAAAAATGTACAGGATGGGTGGGGAGAATATAATATATGCAAAACAACTGACTTTCTCCTTGTATTTTTGTACTAGCATTATATATTTTACTTTATATTTCTTTTAGCCTGATTATAATAAATGTAACACACACTTACTTGAAAAAGTTTCAGATAATGTAGACTATACCAAGGAAAAAAGTAAAATTTATTCTTTACTGATCACTGTAAAAGATTTTGGTATATATGTTTTATAAATTTTTTTTTGTAATAGGGCAGTGAATAAGTCTTCTTGTCCCAGAATTAGGGAACAGGACTGAAAGTTGAGGTTAACGAGATGCTTTGTTCCCAAGGGAGTATCACCCCACAGCTGAAAAAGCTGCATACTGCAAGATTCCGACTACAGTTGACCCTTGAACAACCATGTGAACTGCACGTGAATTTTTCCACTAAATGCATATTATAGTGCCACATGATCCAAGATGGGCTGACTCTGCAGATGTGGAACCACAGTCAAGGAGGGCCAACCATGAATGTAAGTTATGCTAGGCTTTTCAACTGATTTGGGCATCAGAGCTCCTAACCCACTTCTACCTCCCAAATGTTGTCCAAAGTTCAACTCTACCTGACATTCTGGAAAAGACAAAACTTTGGGGATAGCTAAAGGGTCTGTGGTTGCCAGGGGTTATCAGGGGAAGAAGGGTGAATATGCAGAGCACAGATATTCAGAGGAATGAATATATTCTGAATGTATCACAGTGGTGTACAGGAGTGCACGCTCAGTGACTCAGCTGTATCTGACTCTTTGTAACCCAATGGACTGCAGCATCCACCAGGCTCCTCTGTCCACAGGATTCTTCAGGCAAGAATACTGGAGCATGTTGCCATTTTCTTCTCAAGGTGATCTTCCAGACCCAAGGACTCAACCTGTGTCTCTTGCATCTCCTTGCACTGGCAGGCAAATTCATTACCAATGAGCCACCTAGGAAGCCCATCACAATTGTAAAGTCATAATATATATTTGAGAAACGCTGGACTGGAAGCTGGAATAAAGATTGCCGGGAGAAATATCAATAACCTCAGATATGCAGATGACACCACCCTTATGGCAGAAAGTGAAGAGGAGCTAAAAAGCCTCTTGATGAAAGTGAAAGTGGAGAGTGAAAAAGTCGGCTTAAAGCTTAACATTCAGAAAACGAAGATCATGGCATCTGGTCCCATCACTTCATGGGAAATAGATGGGGAAACAGTGGAAGCAGTGTCAGACTTTATTTCTTTGGGCTCCAAAATCACTGCAGGTGGTGACTGCAGCCATGAAATTAAAAGACACTTATCCTTGGAAGAAAAGTTATAAGCAACCTAGATAGCATATTCAAAAGCAGAGACATTACTGTGACGACTAAGGTCTGTCTAGTCAAGGCTATAGTTTTTCCTGTGGTCATGTATGGATGTGAGAGTTGGACTGTGAAGAAGGCTGAGCGCCAAAGAATTGATGCTTTTGAACTGTGGTGTTGGAGAAGACTCTTGAGAGTCCCTTGGACTGCAAGGAGATCCAACCAATCCATTCTGAAGGAGATCAGCCCTGGGATTTCTTTGGAAGGAATGATGCTAAAGCAGAAACTCCAGTACTTGGGCCATCTCATGTGAAGAGTTGACTCATTGGAAAAGACTCTGATGCTGGGAGGGATTGGGGGCAGGAGGAGAAGGGGACGACAGAGGATGAGATGGCTGGATGGCATCACGGACTCGATGGACGTGAGTCTGAGTGAACTCCGGGAGATGGTGATGGACAGGGAGGCCTGGCGTGCTGTGATTCGTGGGGTTGCAAAGAGTCGGACATGACTGAGCAACTGAACTGAACTGATACCACTAAGAGTGAACCCTAATGTAAACTACAGACTTTGGATGATAAAAATGTGTTAATGTAAGCTGAAAAATAAAAGAGAAATCAAAACTAGAAAACATATGTGCAAACTTAAACACTACTTCTTCATTGTGTACATAGCTAAACCACCAAAAAGAAAAAAGGAATACACCCCATGAAAAAAAATAGAAAAATATAAGAAAAACAACAGACTAAAGGAAAATGACAATAACAATCATGTGAAAAGAAGTTCATTCTCAGAAAACAAATTAAATAAAAACAAGAAAAGCAAAAAAAAAAAATTTCTGTTTATCTTTTAGATTGATAGCACTTAGGACGTGGATTTGGGCTTCCCTGGTGGGTCAGTTGGTAGAGGGCCTGCCTGCAAGGCAGGAGACCCGGGTTCGATCCCTAGGTTGGGAAGATCCCCTGGATAAAGAAATGGCAACCCATTCCAGTATTCTTGCCTGGAGAATTCCATGAACAGAGGAGCTTGGCAGGCTACAGTCTATGAGGTCTCAAAGATTTGGACACAACTGAGCAACTAACACACACAGAACATTAAGTCTACACAACAAGATTAAGTTCTGTGATTCCTTGGTAGAATATACATTGCATAGGGGGAAAATTAGTAATATTTGTCAATAGACTGCAAAATTTAAAATGTACATGTGTGATCATTTTGAGATTTCAATTCTATAACTTATGTTAAAAATATAATTTGGCAAGTACATGTGAATTAATCCAGATAGATGATTTTCATATAAAAATTCATGACAGTAAGAAAAATATTCAACACCTCTTGTAAGCCACTTCAAATTTACTGAGTCCAAGGTAGAAGTGGCAGTACTCAAGCACAAAGAAAAGCATGTCCCACAAGGAGACTGAACAATGGGAAGTGGGAGTCAGCAGATAAATTATTCTCCCTTCCTTCCTTGTCCTGAGACAATGTTTATGTCACCTCTTAGAATATGGTTCTGCAAGACTGAACAATCAATTGTGCTGTATACTGAGCACTGGGGCAACTCAATAAATCATCCTCACTTTGCCTCTCCTGCCATCCTGTCTCACTCTCTTTTCTCTCTTACTAACACCCTGCTGCTGCTGCTGCTAAGTCGCTTCAGTCATGTCTGACTCTGTGTGACCCCATAGACAGCAGCCCACCAGGCTCCCCCGTCCCTGGGATTCTCCAGGCAAGAACACTTGAGTGGGTTGCCATTTCCTTCTCCAATGCATGAAAGTGAAAAGTGAAAGTGAAGTTGCTCAGTTGTGCCCGACTCTGCAGCCTTCCAGGCTCCTCTGTCCATGGGATTTTCCAGGCGAAAGTACTGACTGGAGTGGGTTGCCACTAACCCCCTAGAACTGGACAAACCCATAATGTTATGGCACACAAGCCTTTGCCTTACTCATTACTATCTTAGGAATCCTAAGCTAAAGGATAGTGGAAATTCTCAGTGTCCATCAACAAGAATTTAAATTATGCACAAGTTAAATAGGATGAGATATCTTCAGTTGTATTGATATACAACTTGTATTGATTATACTGAGTCCCAGTTGTATTGATATTTAAAGAAGTGTCCCAGCAATATTTCCAGTCTCACATTTTCTTCCAGAATCTTACCACTCTCTTATTAAGAGTTGGTATCTACTTCTTCTAACCTTGAACTTAGGCCCTTGTGAGTGATTGACCAATAAAATCCATCAAGACTGACACAGCATGGCTTCTGAAGCTATGATATTCAAGGTAATACATCTTCCACCTGATTCTATCTGTCTCCAGACAACTGCCTTTTGAACACAGTGACCACTTTGGAAGGAAACTGTTAAGTCAGACAATATGAAAGGAATGAGATTTAACCTTATTTGCTACTAAAGATTCCTAGACTGCCACATTTGGAGAAGGCAGTGGCACCCCACTCCAGGACTCTTGCCTGGAAAATCCCATGGACAGAGGAGCCTGGTAGGCTTCAGTCCATGGGTCGTGAAGAGTCAGACACGATGGAACGACTTCACTTTGACTTTTCACTTTCATGCATTGGAGAAGGAAATGGCAACCCACTCCAGTATTCTTGCCTAGAGAATCCTAGGGATGGGGGAGCCTGGTGGGCTGCCGTCTATGGGGTCACACAGAATCAGACACGACTGAAGTGACTTAGCAGCAGCAGCAGCAGACTGCCACAGTATGTATGTATGTAGTATGTACACTCATATATACATAGAATATTTTGCATTTTCTTTTCCTTTCTCTCTCTCTCACACACACACCGCAGAAAACATGAGGCCTCAGGATCGGAAACAAAGACAGCTTATTAGTCACAGTAGAAGCAGCAACTAGAGCAATACCTTGCTTGAGTTTCCCAACCCCAGTCCCTGCAGGGTGACATAGTGGCAGCCATCTATAATGAATCCATGCTGTGGGGCGCATTATAAAAGAAGAATCCCCACACTAGGAAACTCTGATATAACATAGGGCTGCTGGTGATGTCCAGTCTTCCCCTAAGAAGAGACAGACTTTATTTTGGTTCTGGATAAGTACATCTTCTGGGGAAGGGAAGGACAGGATTTTATCTTTACCACCTTGGACTGGGAGGAAGATGTCCCTCAGTTTTACTATCCGTGAAAATCTCCTTATAAAAACATTCTTAAATTGGCTCTAAATGCCTGTGTTCAGAAGAACTGGACCATGTAGAAACATGAAATATTCATGGGGAAATGTCTCCCAATAGAAACCCAGGCCACATGGGGACCACAAGTAGAAAACATTCCAAAGGATGGGCCCAGCCAAAAGCCAGCATCAACTGCCAAATACTTGAGTGAATAAGTTTCCCCATGATTCCAGCCCCTAGACTTTGAGCCATCCCAGCTGATGCCAAGTGGAACGGAGACGGGCTGTCCCCATTGAGCCTGCCCAAGACTGGAGACGCTGCTGTTGTTTTAAGTCATTAAATTTTGAGATGGCCTCTTATGCAGCAATAGATTATGGAGCAAACAGGGGGAAATGTCTGTGACAAATTTAATTATATAAGTGGTCATAGAACAAAATTATAACTTGGTTGCATTGGAAAATACATTTCTGAGTTCATATACAAATATAGACATAGAAATAGGAAGAAGACAAACACAAACATATGCAAACACAAAAACATTATTGTGATAAACCAAAATGGTTCATTCTGGTGGAACTTGAAATTTCTATTTTATACCTATATGTATTAACTGATTTGTTTTTAAAAAGATTTCCACAACTTCCCTGGTGGCTTAGATGCTAAAGCATCTGCCTACAATGAGGGAGACCCAGGTTCAATCCCTGGGTTGGGAAGATCTCCTGGAGAAGGAAATGGCACCACACTCCAGTATTCTTGCTTGGAAAATCCCATGGATGGAGGAGCCTGGTAGGCTACAGTCCACGGGGTCACAAAGAGTCAGACACGATTGAGCGACTTCACTTTCACTTTAAAAAGATATGTATTAGTTTTATCACTGAGGACAGTGACTGCAGCCATGAAATTAAAAGATGCTTGCTCTTGGGAAGAAAAGCTATGACAAACTTAGATAGCATATTACAAAGCAGAGACATCACTTTACCAACAAAGGTCTGTATAGTCAAAGCTATGGTTTTTCCAGTAGTCATATATGGATATGAGAGTTGGACCCTAAAGAAGGCTGAGCATGAAGAACTGTTGTTTTCAAACTGTGGTGCTAGAGAAGACTCTTGAGTCCCTTGGACTGCAAGGAGATCAAACCAGCCAATCCTAGAGAAAATCAACCCTGAGTATTTATTGGAAGGACTGATGCTGAAGCTGAAGCTTCAATACTTCAGCAACCTGATGCGAAGAGATGACTCATTGGAAGAGACTCTGATCCTGGGAAAGACTGAAGGCAGGAGGAGAAGAGGGCAACAGAAGATGAGATGGTTAGATGGCACCACCAACTCAGTGGACATGAGTTTGAGCAAACTCTGAGACATAGTGAAGTACAGGGAAACCTGGCATGCTGCAGTCCATGGGGTTACAAAGAGTCAGCCACGACATAGTGACTGAACAACAATGATTAGTTGGTTTATTTTTAAAAAAGATATATATTAGTTTTATTGGTTAAAAATTGCTTTTGTAAAATAGTTAAACACTTTAACCTCTGGATTTTATGTTCATGAGTTTCTATTCTTCCTTATATTTTCTTCCCTCCTCCCAAAGTTTGTATAAACAGTACACATTGAGTACAAATACAGTGATGTGTGGTAATTAGGACAGCAGTGGGAATGCTCTCAGCCAGTAAAAGTTGGTTTCTTTTAAGGTAGAGTGTCAGGCCATTTTCTATAGCATGTGAGATGATGGGACCTTTAGGGGACTTTTGAAGAAGAAAATGCTCTCCTATACATGAAGATAGATAGTGCCTTTTCTATCATTCTTTTGACACTTGATCTTGATTGTCATGTTCCTATTTTTCTCTTCCGAAGTACCTTTATAAGATAGACTTAAGAAAATGCTAAAAATTGAAACTACAATTGTTCAAAAGAAAATGGTAGACATAATTTTATCTGACTTTTTCATGAAATAAAAATTCAACGAAATAGCGTTTCAAAGCAAAATAATGACTAATGATTATTTCTGTGGGTTATTTGGCTTTAATATGAAACAGCCAAAGAAACTATAACTTTCATAATAAACAATAACCACAAAAATGGATTGACTTTAATACATTTTTAAAATGCTGTTCTCACATTAGGTAGAATAATTTTTCTGTTTAAAGGTGTGGGCTCAATATTTACTAAGAATATTATTAAATCATCTAAAAACAAGAGTATATTTCTTCTGTCTGTGTTTAGTTGTGTCACGTAGTTCAGTTGTGTCCCACTCTTTGCAGCCACCAGGCTCCTCTGTCCATGGGGATTCTCCAGGCAAGAATACTAGGGTAGGTTGCCATGGTCTCCTTCAGGGGCTCTTCCTAACCCAGGGATCAAACCCCGGTCTCTCGCATTGCAGATGGATTCTTTACCATCTGAGCCACCAGGGCAGCATATTTCTTATGATCATCAATAAATAGTACCATATTCTTAAAATAAAATAGTGTTACTCAGATACTGCAGACATATTTTTTAAATACATGCCTTCTAATATTCTACAAGTTTCTAATAATACCAAAAATTTAGAAATAGCTATCTACATTTTTCATTTAGCACATTTATATTTATCTTTTTAAAAATATTTTGATAACTGTTATTATCAGCAGGAAAAATAAAGAATATCATACCTATTAGACTAAACCCTTCTGGAATGAATCCTGTGGAACACTTATTCTGAGTAATTTTTGAAAATCCATAGGAAAGAATTATGTAGTCTTTTTACTAATGTAAAATGCTGGTTTTTAAAAGTGTTCTACATTAAAGTTTATTGTGTCAAAAATAATATGAATGTGTTTTTCTTGTCCATTTTAGCAATGTTGTAACTTGAAACATTACTGAATAGTGTAGACCTTGACTAGCCATAGGACTAAACCTTAAATCCCATGACAAATAATTAATCTAGCCAAATGAAATAATAAAAAGTAATTGATATGTGAATACACTATGATTTTAAGATTATCATTTTAAAACATATCTAACTCATACAGACTAAAGCAATTTAAGTAAAAATCAGCTAAAAGGAGTTTTTACCAAATGGTCAGACCTCAAACTGCACACCATATTTTTAAAATAAAATTGTTTGCCTGAGTGTCTAGTATTGTTTGCTTACTCATATCTGTTCCCTACTGGACTGTAAAGTTCTAGAAGTCAGACTATCTACATATGATTTTGTATCCCAGAGTGTAGATGATGCCTGAAATACAGAACAATAGAACCTATGAAGGGACAGTTACGTTTTTAAGGACAGTTTAAGAAAACACACCAGGATGAGACAGTTTAAAAAAAAAAAAAGTCAATCTAAGAATACACACTAAGAAGATAACAGGCAAAATATATAAATATGGTGGAGAACCAAGGTTAACTGTAATTTAGAAAGAAATCTTAAATGATCACCAAAGTTTTCCCTAGGAAGAAAGAGATCATAATAGAAAAAAAATAAGTGAGGTTACTAACCTAAAGTCCTCTACAATAGACACTTCTATATTCTCTATAAGTCTAAAATGTTCAGGATAATAGAGATCTAAAAATGGAGTGATATAGTACTGCAAGGCCAGAGAAGGAACTGGCAACCCACTCCAGTATTCTTGCCTGGAAAATCCCATGGACCGAGGAGCCTGGTAGGTGCAGTCCATGGGGTCGCTAAGAGTCAGACACGACTGAGCGACTTCACTTTCACTTTTCACTTTCCTGCATTGGAAAAGGAAATGGCAACTCACTCCAATGTTCTTGCCTGGAGAATTCCAGGGACGGGGGAGCCTGGTGGGCTGCTGTCTATGGGGTCGCACAGAGTCAGACATGACTGGAGTGACTTAGCAGCCGCAGCAGTACTGCAAGGCAGCATAATGCACTCTGTATTAGAAACTGGGCATTCTGGCTCCACCGCCACCACAGCCAGTAGTCTGGGTACAGAGAAGTCAGATTACTTTTCGGGGCTTTGTTTCACAGGGTAAAATGTGCAAGATGAATGAGACAATCTTCCAAACACCCGATTCTATGCTAAAAACCATTCTGAGCAGAAGCAGACTCTGCAAAAGAGGGAAGATAATTCTTCATGATCTTAAAGGGAACATTTGGTATCCCTTGTATCTTTAGCCATCTGTCGATTTACTCAACTTGAATGATATTTCTATTTTCCCAGTCCAAATTTGTCCCTCTTCTTTCTTCCAAACTCTGCCAACACTCTTTTCCAAGTTTCCTTGACAAACATCCCACCTTTATTTGACCATTATAGTTCAATTAGATATGCCACTTCTTAAAGTTAAAATTAGACATGCACTTGTCAATCTATATTTTAATTTATATATGGGCACTTTCTTTACAAATTATACTCAATTATGGGAGCATTAACTAATCAATCAACTCAATGCTCATAAAATATGATAAACCCATCAATGGATAACTGTGTGTTTATTGTAAGCTACATTATTTCCTAAAGTTTTAGAAAAAGTTTTGACAATATGTAAAGTCTCAATTTTCTTTTACCACATAACTCTTTTAAGTTTTGAGCCACTCATATACTACAGTGACCATTCTTCTGATTAAATGTGCCTTCTTCCAAAGCTACCAGATTTATAGAAATTTCAGTTTAAAAAAAAAAAAAACAGTGAGACTGCATCAAAACTACTACTTAAAAATACTCATCATCAAGTTTGTTAAAGTGAGATTGTAGGATAAAGCAACCTAAGGGATTCTACCTTTTAAAGGTAAGAGTTCCTTTTGTGTCGTTTTATTTTCTTTCTCTTTCTCTTTAGTTCTCAGCTAACAAGCATGTACAGATTTGAAAGGTTATAAGTACATTTAGTTAAAGGCAGAGTGATGCCATTGTCAAGATAGGTGGAAAAATGATGCTAATTTCTAGAAGGGAAACCAATCACCTAGAACATGCCATCTAAAAATTAATGCAAGACAGAAGCAGCCATCCATAAGCTGGCTGATGTACAGTGAAAGTGACATTATTTTATCTGCTACAAATTTAGGCAAAGGAAAAAATCAGAGTATTTTCTTATAAAAGATCAAAAATTATATGGGTCTTGAACAGCCAGCAAGACCTGAAATGTCAAATCAGTCTTCTACTTAAGAGACATTGATTTGGAAAAGGGAGAATGTCCATTTTCTCTTTATTTCTGGTATAAAAAATAATACATATGTTAAATGAACATTTACATGAAGATATGCTTGGAATGTTCCCAGTTAATCAATAGAGGTTCAGACCAGGGGTTTTAAATTAATAATAAAAAAAGTAAAAACTCTCAATATTATAGGGCTCCTAAATGCTGATGAAATGCATGATGCTCATTAAACAGGAGTGGTCTTAAGAGACAAGGAATTCTGGGATGTGCCAGCTGTTGCAAGAATGACTCATCATTAACCTTGATGTAACAAAAACCACTGCCTCTGGCAGACATTCATCTGATCGATATTAAATCGCATCATGTAACAGGTCAATGTGTTCAATTGTCTGATGAACATTTAGCCTCTCACTCATCCTGGCAGACATATCTGGAGACCTGTACAGGTCATATTAACATGACCCTGTACAGGGTCATATTAAGGCTTTTGGGATAGATATGGTATGACATAGGTACACTTTCTTCAAAGATTTCTAAATAAAAACCATCTCTGACTTGTTGTAATTAGACATTTGAATTCATCAGTGACCCAAATGCTGGAGCAAACTCACAATTGTTTCTTGCAGAAAACTCAGCCTTAACTGTAAGAAATCTTTGGGTAGCTGGTCTGTCTAGCCTAGGGTGCCCGTCTCACTCTGTAATTCTTGTAATAGAATGAAAGCCCTACCATCTGTTTGATCCCTTGTAGACCTGCCTTTAATCAGTGCTATAGAATACCTGCCATCTAGGCTGTCTTCAGATAGTATAACACTGAGAAAATTGTTACCCAATTCCTATAAAAATTTTAACTCACATAAAAGAAATCTGATAAAGAGAATCCAAGTGAGGGGCTTGCAAGGGCTAGACCAGTTACAGTAGAATCCTATCACGTACTTGTTAAAAAGGTATGCCTGGATCTCATCATATACTGCCTAAATCAGACATACCAGGAATAGAGCCAAAAAAACCTATATTTTTAACAAGAACTTTATTTGACTCTAATGGATACTCAAATTGAAAACAACCAGCCTATGGGATTCAGAATCTAGTCAGTCCTCAGGGTACTCAAGGTTCTTCTGTCTTTGGGTTGATTAAATCTCTGTGGCGATGAATGACAACTTCACTGTATGAAAAATTAGCTTGATTTACAAGTGTTTCAAGGTTATGGCATCATTTTTTATTTTGATCCTGATCACAAAGAGTTATGTGATTTCTGATACACCCTTTGCCATAAAAATGTTAAGAAGGACACTGCTAATACATCACTCATGGTCAACTCTCTTTATAAGAAATGGCATGAATTCATTTTCCTGACTATAAAAACTATGTTATCTACAGTATCTCTCTTTTCTCCTGGGCTCACAGGAAGCTCACCACCAAACTGATGCTTAACTGCACCTATCACACTCACCTTCACAGCGATAATTATTGCTTCAGCGATAATTATTGCTTCCTCCCTTTTCTTCTCTGTTCCTTTTCAATGACATCTGTAATATTTTTTAGGTTTAGAAGAAAAACACTCCCCAAAGTTCTCTTGGAAAAAGACAGGTATGAAAAAAAATCTCAAAAATTATAGTGGTTTTTAAATTTTTATCCTCTTTGATTTAGAATATTCATTGGTATACATTTGGGGATGGCTTTATACTATTTTTTCCATACATTTATCTGTACAAAAATGTAGGTCTAGATTAGTCACAAGGCATCCTTAGTTCCTAAGAACTCCAGTGAGATGATTACTGGTTCCAAACTAAAGTTTTTGGAACATTTGGAAATAAATAAAATTCTTTGGAACAGCAGAAGAGGAGAGAATGAAAACCAACTATTAACCAGTTTGAAATCTATGGTCCATGACCAACCCAAACTCATGATTCAGAATTCAGCTTTATGTCTTAGAAATACCTGGAACCCACAAGATTAACTGGAATAGACCTGCCAGAAGCCTATACCAGTTTGAGAAAACTAAGAAATCACTCATTTCTGCTTTCTGATCACATTTAAGATCATTAGATCAATCATTCTGTATAGATAGTTCACAACACATAAACAACTGACTGATGTTCTTTTCCTTTGTTTCTTTTTCGTTTAACTGGAAATGACTAGTGGGTTACTTTCTTTGATTAATGTAAAAGGTAAATGTAGGATTCTTTGGGCCAAAGTGACAATTTCACAATAAAACTGAGAGTACTCATCAAAATTCTAAGAATTTCAAGGCCTTTTTTAAAGGCTTTTATTTGAAAGAACTGTATTATTAGAGAATTTAGAGCTTTCCAAAGACAGTCTTTTTTCAGTCTTTAACTATGGCAGCCTCGTATTTTTGACATACAGAAAAAATGAAAGTGTTAGTCATTCAGTCATGTCCAGCTCTGCAACACCATAGACTGCAGTCCACCAGGCACCTCTGTCCATGGAATTCTCCAGGCAAAACCACGAGTGGGTAGCCATTCCCTTCTTAGGGTATCTTCCCAAACCAGGGATTGAAGCTAGGTCTCTTGCCTTGCTGGTGGATCTTTTGCTGTCTGACCCACCAGGGAAGCCCAGAACAACTGGATATCCATTTGTTTAAGGTGAACCTAGACTCAGACCCTACACTCTTCACAAAAAATTACCTAAAAATGAACCAGGAACCCTGACTTGCATACAGGTTTCTCAAGAAGCAGGTCAGGTGGTCTGGTATTCCCATCTCTTTCAGAATGTCCCACAGTTAATTGTGATCCACACAGTCAAAGGCTTTGGCATAGTCAGTAAAGCAGAAATAGATATTTTTCTGGAACTCTTGCTTTTTCAATGATCCTTGCTGCTGCTGCTGCTAAGTCTCTTCAGTCGTGTCCGACTCTGTGCGACCCCATAGACAGCAGCCCACCAGGCTCCCCCATCCCTGGGATTCTCCCGGCAGAACACTGGAGTGGGTTGTCATATAACATTCTAAAGAAGGCAAAACCAAGGAGAAGAACTGTGCTTGTCAGAGGTTAGGGAGGAGTGAGAGATCACTGTGGTAAAGCACAAAAGATTTTTAGGGCAGTGTGATGCTATAATGATACATATATGCTACGATACATTTAAACCCATAGAATGAATGTACACCACCAGGAAGTGCACCCTAATGTGTAAAATATGGACTTTTGTGACAATGATGTAACATGTGCTCATTGATTGTAGCAAATGTACTACTCTGGTGTAGGGTTTTGATAGTGAGGGAGGCTCTGTGTATATGGGGACAGGGGATATAAAGGAAATGTCTATACCTTCTTCTCAATTTTGCAGTAAACCAAAAACTGCTCTAAAAAATAAACTCTACTTAAAAAATATGTATTTTAGGAGTAAAATGTCATGCAAATAAAATCTTAACTATATCCTTTACCAGTAGAATAGTTTTTCAGTTTGAAACTTAGAATAAGCTTAGTATCCAAGTTATTAGAGACTATTCTTCATAATCATATAGAATTATGCATTATAAATTTATTACTTGATCCTATCTACCGTGAACTTAACTGGCTGTTATATATTTAGCCTAAAATAGTAATATGAGGGACGTACAAACTAATTTGCAACATAAATTACTGTTCATTTCTGCTTTTGTTATAATCAACATTTAGTCCGTTCCAAGCTGATTAAGTAGAGATCACATCAATGTTTAGGTTGGGGAGAATAAACAAATCAACTGCTGGGCAGCACCATGTTCTATTTTATAGAATAAGCAAAGTAAAAAAACTAGATTGGGGAATAAAGGAAAATAAAAGAGAATTAAAACACTTAATTTATAAATAATACATTTTTCACTTTCCCTATTTTAAAATATCCCAGTCATTTGAATATGCTATGACTAGAGACATAAGTTGATAGTAAATACTAATAGTAATTAATTAATATAAATACATTAATATATATTCATTATCTTCTATAGAGATATTCTACCTATATAGTATGTTCCTAGATTCCCTGAGATTAGTTAAAATGCAATGCCAAGTTGAAGGTAGTATTTTTTATTGGCCAATTTGAGGTTAACAGACACACAAATTTGAAAAAAGTACTTCCTGGAAGCCAAAGAAAAAAGTGTCTTGTTACCTGAAACCATGTCTGTCATTAAGGTACTGTGTCATCAGAAGCTGGCTCTCAGATTCTTATAACTGGATCAGAGGTGGTATCATTTCTTATAAAAATAGAGAAAAATAATGTATTCTTTCACTGATGCGACAACTGTGCTGACAATTCACTAATATAGAGATTAAATTTATAGTACCTGCCTTTACATCTGTCATCAACAGCTCCAAAATCATAACATGCTCTCTTTCAAACATATTTGGTAAGTGAACTCATACATCCTCCTGGACTATGGCTCAGAGGGTAGAAGCATCTGCTTGCAATGAGGGAGACCTGGCTTTGATCCCTGGGTCGGGAAGATTCCCTGGAGAAGGAAATGGCAACCCACTCCAGTATTTTTGCCTGGAAAATTCCATGGATGGAGGAACGTCATAGGGTCCATGGGGTCGCAAAAAGTCGGACACGACTGAGCAACTTTACTTACTACATCCTTGGCATTTCTCAAAGTCATTTTGGAAAAATAAAAGAAAACCTAATAAAACTAAAACAGAGGTTAACTAAATTTCCTTGCATGTTTAAAAAAAAAATCAGAGTACTGCTTTCAATTTTGAAAGCTCAAATAGACACACTTGCCTGTAATCAATCAAATAATATTAAGGGATAAAAGCATATATAATGAATCCACCAAATATGCATAGATACTGATACCAATATTTTCTGATTACAAAAAGTTTACAAATTATTTGAAGAGATTTGTTTTATCTCAAAGCCAAGAGGAAAAATGAATGACTAACATCAAAATTGTTTTAGGCTGCACTACTAATGGATTTATGATTGATAAGAAAAGGGTCTACTCCAAGAGAAAGAGAAAACAAATGAGTAAAATCATTTTGGATAATTTAGTAACCACCAATAGGAGGAAATCAAATGTACTACCACCATTAAAACGCAGTTTGGTGATTCTCATTAAACAGAAAAAAATCATTTTTAAAAAATTAGGAGGGGTTTATATACTAAAACTTCAAGCTTGCATTTTGATAACCTGGAAATACAATTCAAATGTCACCAAAAGCCTGTGCATTAACCATAGGTCAGAAAGAAAAAATAAATCAGAAATACACATTTCTTATTCCTCAACTAATTCTAAAGAGTTTGATCAACAGTAAGCATATTTCTAATTTTAAAAATTAAGATAATGACCAAAATAATATAATGTGAAAATATAAGTATTTACTGTAGTATCCAAATGTTGACAGCAGATTCAGAAGACAAGAAAACTGATTATTAACTTAAATTAACATTATTATATGGGCTTCCCAGTGGCAAAGAATCCACCTGCCAATGTAGGAGATCCAACAGACATGGGTTTGATCCCTGAGTCAAGAAGATTCCCTGGAAAAGGAAATAGAAACCCATTACGGTATTCTTGCCTGGAAAATTTCATGGAGGGAGAAGCCTGATGGGCCACAGTCCATTGGTTCGCAGAGTTGGACATGATTGAACACTCACACAGAGATTACAAAAATTATACCCACGTGACCAGCATGATTTATTTCTAAAATGTTTTTAATGTAATAAATTTGAGTAATTAACTTATATTTTAGAATTTTTAAATATCTCCAGTAGACCATATGTCTTTTTAAAATTTTTTTGAATAGGTGTTGAAACAACACATATTACACATTCATACACACATACACATATGCATGCACATATATATATATATATATATATGGATTTTAATCTACCTGCACACCCTAGGTGGGGGAAGGAATTTCTTCAGAAAAGTAGACTTTTAAAGTAAAATTCAATAGAGAAAGAAAAACTTCACTTTGGATTCTCAAAAATCACTGCTACTGCTGCTAAGTCGCTTCAGTCGTGTCTGACTCTGTACGACCCCAGAGATGGCAGTCCACCAGGCTCCCCCGTCCCTGGGATTCTCCAGGCAAGAACACTGGAGTGGGTTGCCATTTCCTTCTCCAATGCATTAAAGTGAAAAGTGAAAGTGAGGTTGCTCAGTCGTGTCCGACTCTTTGCGACCCCATGGACTATAGCCTACCAGGCTTTTCCATCCATGGGATTTTCCAGGCAAGAGTGCTGGAGTGGGATGCCATCGCCTTCTCTGAAAATCACTAAATCTTACCAATTATTCCAGCACGTATAAAGAACTCTGCTTTCTAAACACATGAATTTCTTTTAGATACATAGTCCATTTTCCAGAAAAGAATAATTCTGTTTTATAAATGCACTGAATAATAATGTAAAATAATGGCAAACACTGACTTCTTTTCAGGAGAATATGATCATTTTGATCTATTCTTCCTAACTGACTAACGTGATAGTTTGTTGTATATCCTTACTCTTTGGGATTAAGCAAGAATTATGCATGAAAGTAAGATAGCATTCAGACTGGGGGAAAATACAGAGAAAAGGGAAAATGTGGATCTGATTCCAGCCTTCTGAAACCATAAAAAAGGAAAGAAAACTAATATCACGCCTTTCCTTAAAAGGAGGAAACTGTCATCCATCAAGTCATTTTGGCATGTTAACATTTTGTCTGTTCTTCTTATCTACTCGTGTCATTTCCTCTACCTCCCTGTTAGAATGAAAGCTCCTTGAGGGCTGGAATAGTTCTCTGTGCTCAACATACGCTTGCTGTTGCAACACCATTCAACAGAATACAAGTCTCTAGCTTCTAGCTTACAGATTAGTGCTAGAGGTGCTAGAAAAAACTCCTCTGCTACTCATTGCAGGAAAATTGTAATGATGTTTACTCAAATTGATGATTTTCTGAAATGCAGATTTCTGTGGGGAGGGAAATGTCTATCTGTGGCACACTTGCTGTATCTAATCCTCTTTACCTATGGATAATAATATTTAAAAATAGAATCTTACTACATTCCCTACAAAGACTAGTTCTTTCTAAGTTGTTTTGTATGATGTGGGTTTTATTTCCTAGCATTTATTATAGTTATCATTTATATTTATCTATGTGATTATTTATGAATGAATCTTACCCTCTGTTGGCTGTAAACTCTGTGAAGGCAGATACCACTTCTGCCTTGTCCGCCTCCCAGCACAGCATTTGGCTGATATGCTTCACATATATCAAAATATAAAATTTCCCCCCAAACAGCCCAGGTTACATGAACTTGTATAAATCAGGCCCTTTGGTATGCCATATACAAATACATCGAAAGGATATACATGTGCACTCACTTGGAGGGTTATTTTGTTCTCAAATAGATTCCTAGATTGTTTATAGGACTATGCTAAATGCCTATTCTTTTGTTTCTTTGTCATATATCCTAAATCAGCAACAGTACTGTTCCAAGTGGATTTTCTCAATTCTAAGCCACTTTCAAAAACCCAAATTTAACTTAAGAAAATATATAACAGATATGAAAATGTAGGTTACAGAAACTGAGTGTATATACATCCCATTAGAAAAGAAAGCAATGATTTAAAGGACCAACTTTGTTTAATTAGAAAAAGACATGGAAACACATGCCAATCTAATTCTTATCTTCTTTTGTGATAGGATTATTCCATGGCTAGGTTGAGTGGCTTGGCCCCTCACAGTCTCTTAAAGGCAAAATGGAACTCTGAGAGCTGGATGACAATCCAGTTGCATGGATTCATAAATGGTTAAATATTCACGTTGACTGATGAATGGATAGATATCAGCTATGACAAGAATTTTTTATTGACTCATTATTTGCTGATTTTTTTAATCATAGTGAACTAGAAGCATATTTATCTAATTTAAAATAACTAGTGGAAGGAGTGGCTTAGGGACATAGGTTTTGGTGTCTAAAACACTTGAGTTTGAATCTTAGCTTCTCAGATTAATATCACCTTGGGCAAACTATTTGACTTCTTTGGAGTTTAGTTTTTCTATTATAAACTAAATACTAATAACTGCCTTTCAGAGAGTAGTTATGTATGTTTGAGTCCCTAGTACTGTGCAATGCATGTATATAATCGACACTCAATAAATTATTGGGCCTCCCTGGTGGCTCAGCTGGTAAAGAATCTGCCTGCAATGCAGGAGACCTGAGTTTGATCCCTGGGTTGGGAAGATCCCCTGGGTTGGGAAGATCCCCTGGGGAAGATCCCCTGGCTACCCATTCCAGTATTCTGGCCTGGAAAATTCCATGGACTGTATAGTCCATGGGCTTGCAAAGAGTCAGAAATGACTGAGTGAACTTCACTTCACAATAAATTATTGTCATTCATATGATAACTCAAAAAATTAGAGGTCTGGATAGATATGAAACAATAAAAGGTAGTGCATAACACACAGTGTGTGGCTTTTGCTGGATTATACTGAAATAAGAAATATTGGGAGATAATTTTCCATAGGTCTCTTGCATTATTGCCTATCTTGTGAGCAGAGGTACAGACTGTCTTTGCTCCAGACTATCTTTCAAAGATGTTTGCATAGTAACCAGCCTTAGAAGATGAAGATAACATGCCCCTCTCTGACAAAGGGCAGTTTTGCTTACTGCCTTAGAAGACAGAGATAGCTCCCTCAGAAACCTTGAGCCATACTTCCTCCTCTTACAAATGATTCAGATTCCCTAAATTCACGGTCTTCTCCTGTAACACAATACACAAAGTTTGTGCTTGTCACCTGGGCCACTTTCACATCACCCAGTGGAAACTGGGGCTCAGGGAACAGCCCCAAATCTGATATTCTGGCTCTTCATGTGGCTTTGAATATTAAATTGTCCTTTGTCGCTGAGTGAGGGGTGTCAAGTCCTCTGGCAGTGTCCATGACTTTAAACTGGCTAATCATTTAGCTTGAAAGTAGGGTGAAATGTCAACCCCCCGAGGTTCTTAACAAAAACCTCCAAATCTCAGGGGCTTATCATAACGCAGGATTATTTCTCCTTTTCACAGACACTGCCCACTTTACATGTAGGCTATGTGTCACTGTAGGTCAGCTTAGCTCTGCTTCAGGCACCTTTCTCTGAGACTGAAAGAACAGCCCCCATCTGGACATGTCTGTTGTTAATGGCCCAGGAAAAAAGCAATGGAGGAGCCACCTATGTAGCTTTTAAAATATTTGCTTGGTCATGGCATACATCACTTTCACGTATACTCTGTTAACCAAAGCAAGTCACATTGATAGGCCTGGTATTAGTGGGATGGCAAATTACACTCTTCTCACGGGAAGAACTGAAGTATTCTCACCCCATATGGAAAAAGGCGAGGATGCATAAACTTCTTACAAGGTGGAAGAATGCATAATGGAAACAGTAATACATTCTTCCACATATATATAACACATGCTCAGTAAATGATAACTATGTTAGGGCGAGTTATATTAGGACATGACAGACATAATTAGTTATGTTAGGACAAATTAAAAAATTTAAAAGATTTTCTGCAGGTTTCAAAACTGTTTCTCATAGTTCTGTATTATACCTGTGACAGTAAAGAACATACCAACATTCAGTGATTTTTGTAAAAAAATCTTGATAGTAGGAATGGGTTCAACAAGATGGTATATAAATTAGAGTAAATAGAGTACAATGGGTGTGCTTGTGTTCAAAAATGTACAGGGACACAAAAA
Source organism: Oryx dammah (assembly GCF_014754425.2). NCBI lineage: Eukaryota > Metazoa > Chordata > Mammalia > Artiodactyla > Bovidae > Oryx > Oryx dammah. Next base: position 57,862,608 of record NW_024070202.1, on the reverse strand, counting down.
CATGAAAAACCTATTTTTAACAGGGATTGAGAGAAATGTTTCACTACTATTAAGAGAATAAACATATACATAATACAAAGTTTTGATCATGCTGTCATTTAACAATCAAAACCAAAGCTCCTAGAAGAATTATTTCACAAATATGCTTAGCAACTCTTCTATTCCCTCTTGAAATTTTCTGTTGTTTTTCTCAAAATCACCACCAAGAAATACAGGTATATGAAAGGTTATTTGTGATTTTTCCACTGGATTATTTCAGATATAATCATCCTTTGAGCCATCTTTCCACTACATAATCTCTTTGAACTCATTACCTGTACACTGCCACATATACAGTCTAACTCAGCATGGAATAAACCCACCTTACTTTGAGGCCAATGAACCTCAATGAATCAAAAATGACCTTTGTAGTCTCTATGACTAATTTCAAATCATAAGTCATACTTTTGGGATTCTAAGAACTATAACAAGCAACTCCAATCTACCAAGTCTTTTTAATCCTTTACTATTGTCTCTTCAATTTAATAATCCCACATGCCTTGACCTATTGACTATATTCCACCATCGTAAACTGGTTATGTTCTATTCAAGGGATATTTTCTAAATTACCTAAGTGTTTAAATACCCCAATATTTAATATCTAAATATTCATGTTACCACATTATTTATATAACATCATTTGGGATATTCACTTGTTTCACTGTTCTTCTCCATGTTTAACATAAGTGTTTTTATTTCCGCATTTGAAATGTATATACTTAAAAGTAGATTTCAGCTACATCCTATATTACTTAAATGAGACTTTAAGGGCATGAAATGAATGATGGCACTCAGTTGTGCATTTGAGTGCATCTGTGTGCCTGTGCATATTCTTTTTTATTCATTGTTGGGTCCAGTAAGTATGTATTGAATGAAGAAAAAAAAAAAAAGACAAATTAAGACAAACACTAAATCTGAACCATCTTCTGAAAGTACAAAATAAGACTGAGACATTTCTGAAATTTTTCCAAAAAGAAATGTAAACATACTTCCTATCCTTCGGCATTTTCAGATCTTGTCTCCACCTTCCAGTATCATTCTTCATCTCATTCTTATCAACTACATTCAATCCACATTTACTCTGAATTCTACTTCTTAATTATAAACAATTGTTTGAAGCTCTAGCTATGGCTGATGTATTTTTACCTTACAAACGCTATTCTCTTGAACTTCCTGCTGGAAGAATGTTAGTAACAGATGGTGAAGCTTCTCGAGATATAAAATGAGACTTTGCATATCAATGCAAATCTGACAAGTGACTTAATCACAAAAGACACTCTCCTTCAAAAAAACAATCATCTGGGCAGCAGTGATGAACCCAAAGAAAAAAGTCATCTTAGATATAGACTTTTCTGTATTTTTCTATTTTGTTTAATTATGAGGCTAACAGTTGAAGCAGCTTGCTATTTATAGTATTTAACTTGATTTTAGCTTCAGGATTCATGGGGAACATAAAGAAAGAATCTTGCATTTATTCCTCAGTTTTTTTAAGGAGTATGTGGGTATCCATGCACTTAAGTATAGTGTAAAAAATTAATACAAGGCAGAATTACATCAAAATCATCTAGGCATGTCAAGGTGCATGAAATATTCACAGTGATGAGAGTAAAGGGATACAGAGAAGGCAAAAGTATCTTTGGAAAAAAAATAATTAAGGGATTCTGCCTAGAAGACAGATTTCTATAATCTTTGGATAATATTTTAAGAACATAATTGACACATTTTAAAAATTGCCTTTTCTCTTCCAATAGCAAAGCCTCATCACAAATCCTTACCTGTGAGTATCTATTATATTTGTTGTTTTGGTTCAGACTTAAGGTTCTTTGGGCTTCCCTAGTAGCTCAGCTGGTAAAGAATCCACGTGCAATGCAGGAGACCCCAGTTCAATTCCTGGGTCGGGAAGATCCCCTGAAGAAGGAATAGGCTACCCATTCCAGTATTTTAAGGCTTCCCTGGTGGCTCAGACAGTAAAGAATCCATTTGAAATGCGGGAGACCTAGGTTTCATCCTTGGGTTAGAAAGATCCCCTGGAGGAGGGCATGGCAACCCACTCAGGATTCTTGACTGGAGAATCCCCGTGGACAGGGGAGCCTGGCGGGCTACAGTCCAAGGGGTCACAAAGAGTTGGCCATGCTTGAGCAACTAAGCAAAGTAAGGCTCTTTGCTATCATTGTACTTTGGGTAATTTCTTATTGGGTTAAAGAAAAGAAAAGATGAAAACCTTTTTTTTTTTTTCACAGAAAGGGGACTGGAGGTGAGCACAGTTTTAAGGGTCATATAAGTATCTGGAAGATGAGAGCGAGGATTAAAATAACACAAACGCAGTGATTGGAGAATATTCAAACTCTAAAGGAGGGGCAGAGAAAAGGAAACTGTCTGAGCCACAGAGCAGAGAGTGGCGTATCCCAGCCACTCGGAGACAATGGGGTCTTCCTTTGTCACCTGGGGTCTTCCTTTGTCACCTGGGCTCTCCCATGGGTGCTCTGCCCTCTAACACCCCATCTTTGTGGACAGGTTGTGACCCATCTCCTTATTCTTATCTCTTCTTATTCAGAGTCTTAACCATCCTTCCTAAAATAAAACTTGCCAACCTCAAAGCTTACTCTATGCTGAGAAAAATATTAATGAAGTATCAGTACATTATTTTTTGAGGGATACCAACATTTGACTGAGGGTTTCCCAGAGACAAAAGCCTTAAATCTAAAGGAATGAATCTCAAATCTTGGGCATTTCACATCTATCGTTTGGTTCCTGGGAGCTTCCAGTGTTCCCTAAATCAAATCACACATGTGGCTGCTGGTTTTCCTGTACACTGGCCATGAGGTATTTTATAAAATGTTTAAAGGACTCAAAACGAATGAAAAGAACCTCAGTCTACAATTACCAATTGCAAATACAATGATACAGTATCATATACCAAAAAAATTACACTCCTGTGTACACTATTGGTTAAGGGAAATTTTACGTCGATGAGATTATTTTATTCACACCTCCTAAGCAGAAACCTGGGCTTTCCTGGAGGCTCAGTGGTAAAGAACCCACCTGCCAATGCAGGAGACACAGGTTCAATCCCTGGGTCAGGAGGACCCCCTGGAGGAGTGTATGGCAACCCACTCCAGCATTCTTGTCTGGGAAATCCAATGGAGAGAGAGGAGTCTGGCAGGCTACAGTCCATGAGGTCGCAAAGAGTCAAACACAACTTAGCAACTAAACAACAACAACAGGAAACCAATAATCTATTCCTATTGTAATTATTTATTATCATAGGAGTGCATCAGTCTGCTTAGGCTGCCATAACAAAATACATAGAGTGGGTGACTTCAACAACTGACATGTGTTTTCTCACAGTTCTGGAGGCCAGAAGTCAGAGTTGCCATCCTGGTCAGGTTCTAATGAGAACTCTCTTCCTGGCTTGCAGAAGGCTGCTTTCTTGCAGTGTCCTCACATGGCAGAGAGGGTGCTGGTATGTCTTCCTCTGCTTATAAGGGAACTAATCCGTTCATGAGGCTCTAACTCCCACGGGTGCTAAGTCACTTCAGTCATGTCCCACTCTTTGTGACCCTGTGGACTGTAGCCTGCCAGGCTCTTCTGTCCAAGGGATTCTCCAGGCAAGAATACTGGAGTGGGTTGCCATTCCCTTCTCCAGCCAACTCCCATATATGTCATCTAAAGCTAATTACACACTGAAGGCTCTATTTCTAAATATAATCATATTAGGGGCTAGGGCTTTAACACATGGATTTTGGGAAGACACAATTTAGTCCATGGCAGTGAGAGAACACTCCTTGAAATTTTAAAAATAAGTATGAACGATAAAATTATGTATATGTGGGGAGATTTTTATTACCCCAAATCTTACCATGTTTTTTTAATAAGAACTTCCTGTGAGTTTAACTATCCCTGAGTATCTTTTCTTTGTTTTGGCCTCATCTCTAGATTTCACTTCAGATCAAGTTGAATGGCAAGGCCATTCCTATGCACATGGAAACAACCACCACTCCAGGTTCCTCCAGGCTTTTGTTTGAAAGTTCTTTAATTTAGTAGGTGAGCCTCAGGCTCTTAAATTTCAAAAATAAGCAGGATTCCACTCAAGTGCCTTTCTCAGAAACTGGCTGGTTTCTGAAATGCCTGAACTCATTATCCTCATGTTGAGGTTTGCAAGGCAGACATTTCTCAGCCCCTTACCAGCACTCCTCAGTCAAGGGGATGTCACCCTGGGAGCTCCTCAGGGGTCTTTAGGGCTCCAGATGAAAATAATCAACATTCCAAGCCAGAAAACACAGCAATTAATTAAAGGCAGCTGACCTTCAAAGAGACATAAACTTAAAGCAAAACGTTTCTAACCCAAGTTCTTTTTATTTTGACTACAAGATTCTTGTGAGTTTAAAAAAAAAAAAAATGTGTAACTGACTTTAAAATTCAGTGATAGAGAGAAACATGAGGTATTGGATGAGCAAGACTAAGTCAAGCTGAGAAAAAGAACACCTGGCTTATATTATGTTGCTTAAGGATTTCTTTGTTTTTTATATGCCCCCAGCCTGTTTTTTATGATTGAAACAAAAGGCATGAAATTTGTCTATTCAGTCATTATAGCAAGAGTAGCTATGTTGGATCAAGACAAGCCTCAGAGCTAGTTTATCCACATGAACCCAAATCAATCACCCCAAGTGTAACTATAGCCCAGTAGGTTATATCATTACAATTTTGATCATTAAAAGGATGAGAGGGTGTGAATCATAGTACTATGATTGCATATTGTATTCTTTTTTTTTTTTACTTTTATTTTATTTTATTTATTTATTTATTTATTTATTTTTAATTTTTACTTTACAATTCTGTATTGGTTTTGGCATAGATTGACATAACTGCACTAGTCTAATCCAAACATGGATTAACCCTGTGAGTGTTAGGATTTGGGCTAGGCAAAGAGGACAGATACAAAGGTTGCACATTTACCTTCAGAAAATCTCTAACAGTAGAGAACATGACATATATATGGCATAGGGCAGGCACTGCTCTCTTTATGTCAGCAGTCAGTCATCCCTTGTCTTTAAATTAATAACTGTAATGCACAGAATATCCCCACTAAACTCTGTATTTAGTGCTTCTTACACATATAATTTCCCTTGAATCAACTAGTCTATCTCCATTATTCTTTCTACACTCTAATCAATTTTTTGTTTTGGAAAATAGCCAAGTTTTAACAGTTTCTGAACTAAATATAAAAAGAAAGTGCAAAAAAATGAAACAATTTCTGGAAATCATTTTTTAAACAAAGAAAAATTCCAATTAGCTTAAATATTCTCTGGAAAAGGAAGCTTTAAGTTTTTCTAAGAATATTTTTCTCTAGGTAATGCAATCATGTTTACAGTTTAAATAGTTTCTTTAGGTTTTTTGGTCATACATGAACTGCTTACACAAATAACAGTGGAATTTCTGTTCCCAGACTTCAGGAATATCACATAGGTAGAAGCAATTGTGGAGAATCCCATGGACAGAGTAACCTGGTGGACTACAGTCCATGGGGTTGCAAAGAGTTGGACAGGACTGAACTGACTTGGCAGGCACACATACAGAAGCAATTGTATATGGGGCTACTAAAACTAATAAGAGAAAATACATATTTAATTAACATACTTTCTCATTTTTCCCATCTAATGTTATAATTTAAAGTCAGATCCTATAAATTCAAATCATGTATAAGTTATCTGAAACTCAAATTTTTCAAGACTCAACCAAAAAAGAAAAAGTAGAGTATGCATAACTGTAATAATTAAAACACCCAATTCTTAGAAAGAGGCATGTATAGTTTCATTATGTCTAAATAACCAACAATTAAATACCAAGCAGAACTTCAAGCACTCAAAACAATTCTGAAATTTGTCTAAATGCTATGTGAGAATAGGTAAAACTGTGGGTTCCTCTAAACCACTGTTTATCAAGTCATGATTGACCTTGCACAAGGATGGTATTAGTTTGATTTGAGGAATACTTGCTAAAATACAGTTTGCCAAAACCCATATAGGTACTACCAAATCAGTATCTCACAGAGGATGGGAAAGCTCTATTTTCAATCAAGCATCCCAGTTGATTCTGACCCACTCTAAACCTAATAAAACAGTGCTCTAAGATTTTAGTTATGGATGACAAAGAATCAGATTAGAGAGATTCCAAATGGAATCAGAAGCTTTGGCTCTATTGCTCTTTTTATCTTCTCAAGGAGATTTGTTTAACCCCTACATTTCATATGATTCTGTACTAAATAAGACACTATGGTCTTAACATCCCAGTAATACCTTGAGAGGACCAATATCTTAGAGTCCTACTCTGGCTCTCTACATGTGGAAAGTAAGTTTTGGTTGTCACCAAAGATTCCTACCATCCCTGTAGATACACTCTTCCATTTTTCCAGGTTTCAGTCAGCCTGGTCCACTTACTTATCACAAAAGCCCCATGCTCTATCTGTAAGAAACCTTGGTTGTTTCTTCTTATTTTATTTGTTTTGGTTGAATCACCTTCTTATTTACTTATTTTTTGATCAGTTTGTTTTATTGTTAGTATTACAGTCTGAATGTTTTAGAGCAAAAACTACTTAGTTGAACCTTATTTTCCCTATAATATTTTTAATTAAAAATTATTTTTAGCTTTGAGGTATAGTTGACAATTAAAATTGTAATATATATTAAGTGTACAATGTGATGACTTGAAATCCATACATATTGTGAAAGGATTGTACTCATCTAGTTATTAACACATCTGTCTATATATAGATAGTTTAGTGGGTGGTTGGTGAGAACATTTAAGTTCTCCTCTTTTAGCAAATTTCAGTTATACATACAGTGTAGTTAACTGTATTCACCATGTTATACATTAGTTCTTGAGAGCCTATCCATCTTACATGTAAAGATGTGTACCCTTCTACCAACATCTCCCTATTTACTCAGTCCTTCAGCCCATGGCAACCACTTTACAACTCTCTGTTTCTATGAATTCTTTTTTCTTTAAATTCCTCATGTAAGAGATACTGTACAATATTTGTCTTTCTTTGGCTTATTTCACTTAGCACAATGCCCTCAAGGTCCATCATGTTGCAGCAAATGGTAACATTTCCTTTTTTCTCACAGCTGAATAATAAATATACTTTTGTGTGTGTATGCATATATATATATGCACATAATGAATGAAGACATTATGGTGTGCACATATATGTACATGTTTGTATGTACACTATTTTGTACATCTGTATGTACAACATGTATGTATGATATTTCATTATTCATTTATCCTCTCATGGACACTTAGGATATCTTCATATCTTGTCTATTATGAATAATGCTGCAATGAACATGTACATTCATGTACATGTAAAGATACCTCTTCGAGATAATGGTTTTATTTCCTTTGGATATACACCCAGAAGTGAGATTGCTGGATCATCACTTTGTTTTTAAGGGGGAATCCATATCACTCTCTAGAGTCATCCAGTGCTTCCTGGAATGCATACCATGCCTTGAGCCCAATTCCAACCTCCACTGGCGTCTACAAACAGACAGTCACTTTTTTCCAAAAATGTCCTTGGATACGCTCCACTAACTTATTTCTAAACCAGGAGGCACCATTAGAGCTAAGCTCATTCACAGATCCGAAAACCGCTTATCCATTTAAAAAAAAAGTATTAAGTGCTTGTGATGAGCCAGGCACTGTTTTATATCAGTGAACTGGAAAGACATGGTTCTTGACCTTATGAAGCTTAATTTCTATCAATGGGGATTAAAAAAGAAAGTAAATAAAGAAGTGAAATAAGATAGTGGTAAGTTATGAAAAAAATAGCACAGTAATAATAGTGATGGCAGAAGTGTGTGTGTGTGTGTATGTGTGTTTCACTTTAAACTGGGTACACAGCAAAATCTTCTCCAAACTGGGGAAAATAGGGAGCCAGCTACAGAATGACCTAAGGGAAGAGAACTTCAGGAAGAGGATCCGGCTAGTACAGAAGACCTATGGCCTGTTCAAGTAACTGAAAGACCGGAGTGGTGCAGAGCATAGGGAAGACTGAGATGCGGGAGCCTCCTGATGCGAGACCCCTGAAGCCGACGGTCAAGTGAGTCAGATAAAACGCTGTGGAGAAGGTTTCTAATTCTAATAGCAACAGGAGGCCACTGAAGTGTTTCTTGTAGGAGAGAGACCTGATTTGCGGCTAAGATGGCCCCAGCTGCTATCTGGATATTAGAGGTTAGAAGATGAAGAAGGAAAGCTTGTGGGCCAGTTAAGGAACCTCTCTTGGTGAGACCTCCCGATGACCTGGGTGAGAGAGGCAGTAACAGAAGTGGGTGAAATAAGGCAAGTTTAGGATATGATGGTGGCAGAATCACCAGGCTCTGATGGTGGTGTGCAGACGGGAGTGATAAAAAGGAAGACATTAAGGACTCTGAGCTTTTTGGCTTGAGTAACTGGGTAGACGGTGATGTCATCTACTAAAATCTGGGAAATCTGAGGAAAGAAGATGGGAGTGGGAAGGAACAAAGAATTTCACTCTAGACATGTTAAATCTGAGATGCTTATTGACTATCCAAGTGTGATAAGATCAATCTGGAGATATAATTCCAAACACCAGCGCATAAAATACATCTTTTAAAGACATTAGATTCATTTTTTCTCAGGGAGAGCTTTAAATGGGGATGAAAGAATAGGATAGAGCTCAGGGGCACGCCAAGGGAGAGAAAAGTGAAAGTGAAAAGAGGCTGAGAAAAAAATGACTGGTTGTACAGTTTCAAGGAAGCTAATAGAAAAAAAAATTCTCAATATGTTTTAAAGAGGAAGTGGTCAACTATATAGAATACTGTTGAAAGGCTAAATAAGAGGAATACATGGGAAAGATCACTGGTTTTGGCAACATGAAGGTAACCCTGACAAACCCTAAGCCAAATGAATGAATCATCTCTTCAAAGCCTAGGCATCTAGCTGGGCTGACAAAGAAAATGATTGAAGAAAGGTACAATGGTGAAAAGGAAGAGGATGCAAAGAAAATCTTAGCACAGCTTCAAACTCTTAGCAGCTTTTAATCTTAAACTGTCATACAAGAACAACTAACAATAAGATTAAAAACAAAATAAATATCACATACTAACTGGAACACATATTAAATCAATCTAAATATGAATCTTAGAATTTATCAGCACAGGATAAAATTTTTATTGCTCCACGTTCAGGAGACATAAGGAGATTTTTTAAAAGAATTCTAATTAATTATTGAACAAAGAATAGCCAAGCAAAGTCTACTAATACAGTGCATCTGTGGAAGTACTCCTAGGAGGACTTATCACTCCCCACTCTGTTCAGGGTGAAGTTCCAAAAACCTGATGATTAATATCAATTTCCCATTGGTTAAACAGCCCAAATCACCCTTTGTCATTTAAATTGTACTGAATTTGAATCTGCATAGACTGCAAGTAGAGAAGGAATCTTGAAGCTACATAAAATAACTTCACTTCAGTCTTAAAACAGAATACATTAAACTTTTCTGGCACTGCTTCCCTACCAAAGCCACAGAACTCAGTGCTATTCCTCGGTGAGTCATGCTGTAAAATTTCCAGTTGACTTATCCATGGAGAGATGGCACCACATGAAATAGAGCCCATAGAAACTTGGGAGAGAAGTAAGGCTTCATGTCTTCAACCTTCTGCTTTGGCTCTGACTTCAGATATATTACACCAAAACCAAGGCTGAAATCCAGGGCTCTGAGCTGAGCAAGTTGCAAGGATGAACCAGGACTCTTTCACACTCAGATCCTAAACTGATTCTCCAGATTGCATCCCAAGATCTACATTTCTCAAAGCAGGGTTCTGTTGCCACAGTCACCAGGTGCTTGGAAAAAAACCACACAAATCTCAAAGTCCCACTTCACATTTATACACCAAAATCTGTAAGGGGCAGGTAAAGACATCTGCATTTCTAATAAGCTCCCTTTAGTGTTTTTTGGGTATGAACTCTTGGCCTAATTTGTGTACTATGGATGATTATACAGCACTTTTGCAGGGTAAAGTATTTCACCTTTTGCTTCATTCTCCAACTCATTTTACAGCATACCGTCAGATTAGTATTCCTAAATTGCTGTTATTATCATGTCTCTACCCTGCCCAAAAGCCTTCTGAGTGCTTCACAGCCCAAAGGATAATGTTCAGACTTCTTTGTGTGATGTTCAAGGTTCTTAGTCATGGCTTCAGAATTTGCCCTTCCCACAGCTGAGTTTCCATCAAAATATAAAATTGCTCAAATACCCAGTGTATGTTCTGTAAGCTTCTACCTCCCTGCTTCTAACTTGCTCTCTGCTTCTAGAAAGTTACTTTCTCATTTGCTCAGAAGCCCAAATTCTGTCTTTTCTTTGAACTCATAGAAGCCTATCCGTTTCTTTCCTGCCAGAAGTTCTGTGAACATCATAGTGCATTATCTCTGTCTCTTGCTACAGGGTGTATAAGTTCTACCTTTTATTCTATGACAGTGTGGCCTATTTGCACCCTGCAGAAACTGGGAACAACAACTCCTTTCTCTACACTGGTATCAGCAAAATAAGATTTCCATGGGACTGTTAGGGGAAGCACACTGACAAACCTCCCACCCTGGCGAGGCACCATAGTAATCATTTGCATGAGTTGTTTTACCATAGGAGGTCCTGGTAAGGAACACAGAACTAATAAGCCACCACCAATTGGAAGAGTTGGGAACGGTCAAAAGGAGACACCACATGTTCGACCACCTCCCAGAATCCTTCTCACTGGCATCCATCTTGGCTGAACAAGGTATGCACCACCAGGAAGGACTCTGAATCAGAATGATTGACTAAAGACAACTGGAAACTAATCCCATCACCATAAAACCCGACTGCAAGCCACAGGGCAGAGCTGTTCTCTTGGGTTCCCTTAACTTACTGCTCTCTGCCTGGGGGCCCTTTCCCAATAAAATCTCTTGCTTTGTCAGCAGGACAATTCATTTCTGAGTGTTAGACAAGAGCCCAGTTTCAGGTCCTGGAAGAGGTCCCCCTTCCTGCAACAGGACTGCCACAATTTTTGTGTAATACTGCCTTCTGGCCACACTAGTTGATCTAGAAGTAGAAGCCTGATGCAAGCTATGGTTACCATGGTGTTCCACTACTTGACAAAGATTGATTGTTGCAGGATGGGCATCATAGGCCCATCAGTCATTCCTCATCTAGATTTTGTTCCACAGGTCATATTTAGTTGGCTCAGGATTGGCACATGACCAACCCTAGGGATTGAAAGTCTGAGGCACCAACCGTGATATGTATTGTAACTTTGGGAAGCAGAGCACAGCTTTGGACATGGGATTGGGCTTCCCTCAGCTTCAGAAGGCCTTGGGCTGGGGCATCAACTCAGGGTAAGGCTGGGTAAGGAGGCCACTTCAAATTGTTATTCACCATTGCTCTCAGGGATAAGCAAGGGAGCCTCGTGATACTTTGAGGGCGCCATCACCACACAAATAATTCCTCTGCTTGCAACCTTATTTCTACTGGTTTATTAGTTTTTCTTTATATGGGGATGTTGAGTGGAAGAGAAAGTTCATGCTACATTTATAAAAAAGTTTAAAGTAATACTTGCAAAAGATAGTATTTCTCTCCCTACCTTCCGTGAAGCCCCCATCCTTTCTCTTTCTCTTTCTCTCCCTCTCTCCTGTCTGTCCTAAGATTATTCGATTTCCTCCTTTGGGGAGGGGTGGTTTTGTTGTTTAGTTGCTGATGTGTCAGATTCTTTTACAGCCTCATGGGATTTCCCAGGCAAGAATACTGGAGTGGGCTGTCGTTTCCTTCTCCAGGGGATCTTCCTGACTCAGGAATCAAACCCTCATCTCCTGCTTGTCAGGCAGGTTCTTTACCACTGAGCTATCTGGGCAGAAAAGAATTTTGAGAGCAGTTGAGATCTGGACACCGAAGGCAGAAGGGAGGCTTCTACTGTGTGTTAAAAGAAATAGGGGCTAAGAACATAGAATGTATAATGAGCTTTGAAGACCTTATAGTTTAGTCTAAGCCAGTTTATTTTCAGTCCAGCAAGAAGAATATAGAGCATAAATCCCATGCATCTGTAAATGATTCTGTTTGGCATGATTCATGATGTTTTTGATTGGTTTATTTTTAAACTAGATTGAAGTTATAGGAAAGCACATTCAAACAGATATACTCTGCAAAAGATCATGGTAACAGTCCCTATAGCCATATTGAAGATTTTGAGGAATTAAAAACAGAGAATATAGAAAATAACTGCATAAAGAAGGCACTCCTCTGAACCTAAAGGATAATCATATCTCAATTTAGGGTAATATCCTCATATACAGGTATATCCTATTTAAACCCCTTTCAAAAAGGATATCTTATTCATATTCTTCCTTTAAAACCAAATAGCAATTCTCCTTTGCTAAAACAAATAAACAGAAAGGTGCTATAGAAAATTAACTCCAAAAGAATGACTGAGACAGTTAGGGGTAGTGATAGGGTGAAGAAGCACAGAATAAAAATTCACATGGATACAATATGTTATGTGAAATACATAAAGGCTGTAGAGAGACCTCTCTGAAATCAAATAGTAGTTTCTCTAAAGAGAAAAATACTTCAGCTAAAGCATAGTAGGATATTTTTCCCCTCCCAAATTAAAATAAAAAGTATTAGGTGACTGAAATAAAATCAAATGAAAACTTACTCTTGAAAATTTATTTAAAATTTTTATAAAGTATACTTTTGTGACTCAACAGTAACTATTACTTGAAAAGATATAACAGTTAACTAGCAATGTCCATCTGGGCAAAAAGGTAATTTAAATACCATGCACTTTGATGAATGACTTTTTAAATGGCCTTGCCCATTTTGTACCATTAGTTTTCAGTCATTTCAGGGTAATGCATGGAATATGAAGACAGCAGTCCATTGAAATCATGTCTTTAGATTTAAAGAATAATTCATTCCTTTAATGGTATTACCATTCCCTATGCAGTACATAAATTTTATTTGTTTGAAAGACTGAGCAAATACTTTTTTTTTTTTTTTGGTTTGCTTTTTGCTTTTTGTTTTAATGTCAAAAGAAGCATAAAATTAAGTAATTTTGTTTTAAAAGCCTCTGGACCAAATATTTTAAGGTTAGAACTTTTCCTAGACCAGAGATTGTATAATTCCATAATGACTTGGAGAAATTACATAATTTATAATCTTATTAGGTTTTTTTTTTTTGAAGTGAAACTTAATTTATATGAACAACCTAAATATAATCATGGCTCATTTGACAAGAATCTTTCATTTGACTGCAGCTTCTCAGTAAATACTAGGCAGATAGAGTTTAAAGCCTCTGTAGGGAATAGGCAAATACATTTCACAACAAGGGAGATTTAAGTAGCTTTTAAAATGTTCAGTTAAAGCTCTTCAACTATAAATAAAATCACTGGGGGTCTACATAAAACTTTAGCCTAATGTAGATGTTAGTTAAAGTAAATTCTAGTTAATAATTATTATCTTTATGAAAACCAGGTTTAGTGATTTAGAAAAAAGCAAGGCCCCAAATTCTACAGACTGATGAAGCCATATAATTTCCCCTTTCCTTCCACTGAACAGAATGCCATTATATAAATACTAAAATTTTATTTAAAGGGATGATCAGTTAATGTAAAGGGAAAATTAGTGCAAATACTCTATATCATTCCTTCATCAAAACTAATGATTTTTTCTTGCTTCCTAAAACTACTGAAATGAAGTATATCCTATATATCTACATTTCAAATAATAATATTAAATAACAACAGTGAAAAGAAAATTTTAAACCTGCTTTTCTGTTGGCCAGCAATCAAAATATTTATTGTACATAATATGTGTCCTTCTCTTTAGCCTCCGCATTCTTGGATTCACCTTCTCACCTTTTGAAATAGGTGAGAACTTTAGAAAAAGAGCAGAGAAGCCCTGTGAAATGGATGAGTAGTTGATCAGCTGACATGGATGCTAAATGTAAAAGAACACAAATGGTTTTTTGTGGGGGAGAGGAGGGAGCACTCTGAGTGGCATGTAGGATCTTACTTCCCTGACCAGGGGTGGAAATTGCATCTCTAGAGTAAAAGCCTGGAGTCTTAACCACTAGACCACCCGGAAAGTCCTGACAACAGACTTGATGGAATACTTGTCTTTAAGTGCTAATGAGTCATAAGCAAAACTCAGTTATCTTTCCTAAGGTCAGAACAGCAAGTCTAATCAGTATGAGCACAATTCTCACCAGGTAGCCAAGACAGCCACAATATCTCTACATACATTTTGCTAACCAAAGAAGCTTGGAGACATTACCTTGTCACTTCCATCTTTTGTTTTTCCACATAAAGATAATCACAAAACTATCATTATGATTAAAGCTCATCATGTTCAATTTTAAGATTTGATCCATCATAGGTGAGCATGAAGGTAACTGAGTATTTGAGCTGGGAACTTCCCTAACAGATATGGTGAGTTAATTCTAGTCAAAGGAATGTAACAAAAATCTAATCAATTCTTGTTTCCTAAGGACTCAAATCAACCCACTTCTTCATATTTTTATTATCGCCACTTTATCATCTCCCACTTCAACCAATAATATCATTGAGTAATTGTATTCTCTGCTGCTGCTGAGTTGCTTCAGTCATGTCCGACTTTGCGCGACCCCATAGACAGCAGCCCATCAGGCTCCCTCGTCCCTGGGATTCTCCAGGCAAGAACACTGGAGTGGGTTGCCATTTCCTTCTCCAATGCGTGAAAGTGAAGTGGCTCAGTCGTGTCTGACTCTTAGCGACCCCATGGACTGCAGCCCACCAGGCTCCTTCATTCATGGGATTTTCCAGGCAAGAGCACTGGAGTAGGGTGCCATTGCCTTCTCCAAATTGCATTCTCTACCTGTGGTCTATTTGCAATCTAATCTCTCATTATTTTCCCAGATCAGTCTTGCTGTCATGGCTCTTCTTACTCATTACCCTCCTGAGCAAAAAATTTAAATGCTTAAGTGCTTCTTAAATTTTCATATATGTAGGTCAGGATATGATATGCATAAAGGGTAATATAGACTCTTTTCATGGACAAATATATTGAACTCAAACCCTCAAACTGTAAATAGATATACTTTTATAAAAATATTTAAAAAGATTAAGTTCTTTGAATACCTAAAAATTCAATAATTTTTACATTATCTTTATGTTCATTAGTAGTCACTTTGCCTTTTGACTTTTAAAAGGTATTTTTGATATTTTCAGTTCAGTTCAGTCACTCAGTTGTTTCCAACTCTTTGCAACCCCATGGACTGCAGCACGCCAGGCTTCCCTATCTATCACCACTCCCAGTTTTTTGATGTTTTACCAAAAACTTTTATAAAAATTTGAAAAAATTACTTTTCCATTTTTAATTTACATTTTGATAAATATATATTCAAATTTTCTATACTCTAACGCAATTAAATATTTTAGTCCTTTATGTAATTATTAAGTAAAATGCAAATTATGTGAAAATATTATAACAATATCATGATTTTGCTAAACTGGAGGTCAGAAAAATTTTATGAGTAAACATATAATAATTTATGAATTATATGCTTTATATTACTTTTTCAAACATCCCAGGCCTTTCAGTAGAATATGTAGACTTATAATAATTAAATTCCATCATCTTTCATATGTTTGCTGGTTTTAGCCATATGCAGGTATAATTGTCAAGTTAAGAGAAAAGATCAATTTGATTTATTGCTATAAAATATTTAGATGTGTGGTATGTGGACCTCCATACCCCATGACTCAAACATATTAGAAAGATCTGCCATGAGTTTTGTGTGGCCACTGAAACCAACTTTTAATATTTATGTAGTTACTAAAAATATTCCACTTCAGACATACAAAGTATAACGCATAATATAATGAACAGCTACATCATTACCAGCCTGTTTAAGGTTTAAGACAATACTGGTAATTTGGTGTTCCTGTTCACCCATCTCCACCTACGTTCACTCCATGCCTTCCAAAGCTAACCACTATCCTGCATTTTTTATTGCTGTTTCAAATGACAAGTTCTTTAAAGGTGTTTTCTATTTGTTGATGAAGTCTAGACCTGTTTGTCACCATTTATGATAGCTCTTACACAAATAAACCTGCGTACTTGTCTGAATAATTCTGCAGATTACTCTTAGGTTTTCTAAATAGACAATAATACACTTGAGAACAAAAAAACTTTGGAATTTTCCTTTCCAATTGCCACATTTTCTATTTTTTCTTGCCTTAATCTGCACTGGCAATGACCTTTAGCACAGTGTTGAACAGAGGTGGTAAGCTAACCTTCTTGTCTTATTTCTGATTTAAGAGGGAAAGCTTCTAACATTTCTTCATTAAGCATGATAGGTGCTGTCAGCTGATGATATTATTTCAAGAAGTGAAATGATGTGATCAGAGTTCTTTTAAGAAAAACTCTTGCTGACAAGAGGATGAGTTGGAGCAGAAATACCTAGGAACCGTATTATAGGAATCAATGTTATTTTGTGAAAAAGTGATGGGGCCTGTGATGCCCCATCAGTAGAACACACCTCATGATTCTGACTCTGACACTGTAATAAAGAATTCCATTTTCACTTGTTTGATTCATCAAGTTAGACAAATGTTAGCATAACACAAACCCACATGGGTCTTCCAGTGGATAATATCTAAAACTATGGTTATTTTACTTCATTACAGACTCCATATATGGCTCCATTACACAGAAAAGAATTGTCTTAAGTCTTTGACAATCAAACTGATCTTTTAATTCTCTTGCAAATTTTTCAGGAAATAGCCCAATAAGATGTTGACACAAAGCAAAGCCATTTTTTAGGACTCAGTGGACATGGGTTTGGGTGGACTCTGGGAGCCGGTGATGGACAGGGAGGCCTGGCGTGCTGCGGTTCATGGGGTCGCAAAGAGTCGGACACAACTGAGCGACCGAGCTGAACTGACTGAAGAAAAGCTTTAGGAAAATTAAAAATTTCTAAAGAAAGTCATCTCTCAGAAGCTCAGCAGAAAGGCAGAGTCATTTACATTGTTTTGCACTTGCATATTGGTAGACAGAAAATAGTACATATTTTATAAGTAAATATCTATTGAAATGAGGACATTCTGCAAAGTATTCAAGAGCTGATTTTTTTTTCTCCTTATATTGTTTAGGCTAGTCAGTAGATTTTTCTTCTCTTTTGAGCTCCTTATATTTTTCATTTTATTTTTCTATGTAGATGTGAAATATAGACACTGATTCTGTCTTATAAATAATAAGATAAGGATTTCAATCCCACCTAAAAATTTTGAGAATCTGTAAAACTGCTAAATTAATAATACTGCATATATTTCACTAATTTTTGTCTCCTGACCCACTGTCAGTAAATATAACATTTCTAGTGTAATGGACATGTTTAATTCTAACTAAATGGCCCTAAGGGACAGTATCTGCCATAGCAATGAAGTTTAATGACAATTCTGCTGACATTTCTCCTATCTGAAAATGAAATCATGTGGAAAATGATTTCTATGTAGCAGAATAATTAAAACAAACAAAATTTGATTTGGTAGAAAAGGAAGCTCAGTTTGTCTCTGTTTTCATGGGGAGGAAGATGTACGTCACCACTAGCTCTAGTTGGTATTATGTTTCCATGATCTTTAAAACAATCATATATATATATATATATGTAGATAGATATAATTTATATAGATGTTCTAATTGTATTATAACTAAATCCAACTAACAGTGATGCTGATCCTAAGGGATTTTTGTGGGGTTTTTTTGTTTGTTTCTTTTTGCTGTATGAACATTTCTCTGTTTTGAATATTGCTCCAGAGAATTGATTCTTTTCTGAGATTTAGCACTTTGGATATACAGATATTTTCATTATTATGGTATTTCTTCTCATTGGCTTTGGCCTTTTTATGAAATACATGCTTTTGTCTATACCACCCAAGTAAGAATTATACCTAAGTAAAATATGTGAGGTTGCTAGGTTCTGGCACTGTTTAAAAGAAATTGTGAAAAACAATTGAAGGAAAACACCAAAGTAAGCTTTTATGATTTTAGGAACCAAGGGACTTCTATCACAAATATTCTTCTACAAAGAGAGATTGTTTTAGTTCCTAACAAAAATTTTAATGAACAATAGCATGTACTATAAGGAAACTGGAAAATACAACCAATTAAAGTCTAAGCAACACATTTCAAAGAAAGTGTGAACAGAACACTTTACTTGAATTCTGTCAACATGGTCTAATGACCTGTTTCTTTATTTGAAGATGGTTGATTTTAAATAAAAGTTATCCTATCTGCAGAAGAGAATTTACACAAGGAAAATGCTACACTTCAACAATACATAAAATGAAATGTCAATCTATTCTCATAAGTCCACAAGAATATTCTGTACTGTTCAAACAAAGTTTTCAATGCAGCTGAAACATATTAACCACTCCAAGCATAAACCACTTCATTCACAAAACATGCAGTATCCAGAGTGTTTTTTTGCAGTATGAGATTATACCAAATAATTATTATTTTCATGGATTCAGAACACTCTGTTTTATCAAACCCTCTCAGAAGACTTTCTGGTTTTTCTTACGGGTTTTCAGTACATAAATGTCTACTCTTCTAAGATGATCTGTCTCACACCTCTACTTAGATGCTGTGTTGTTTTCTGCCCTATTATTTGTCTGCTTCCTTCCAGGCTGGGCTTATACCTCAGTCGTTTTATCTATTGACAAACTTATGCTCTTTCTAGGCATCAAGGCATCTCTTGATGATAGTGGTGAAAGCACTGGGGAGACTCCCAGGTTCAGTGCACTCCTATTATCCACAACTTGAATCTCTGTCCTTACACTCTGAATCTTTCAAACGTGTCCCCAAACTCCATTCCAATGCTTCCCTTTGTCAGTTGGTCTATATAATATTAACACTCCTTCCCTTACTGTTCCTTTTAGCCTCATTGTATCTCCAAGAACCTTATTTTGTTGCCCTAATCACATACTGTATCTCTTCTTTTTTTTTTAACCAAAAATCCATAACATAGGGAGAAAATTCAAAATAGGAATGACTAATAAACCTCTTTCAATGTTCATTTCCCACATATTACCTAATCTAGTACTCTCTTTGTAGTTAGTACAATCCTCATCTCTCCTGATGCATTCCAGCCAGTGCAATCCAGGCTGAAATCAATGTGGATAACTTAAAGATGTTCAAAAATTTGTCTTGAAGACAGAATGAAAGACTTACATGATAGGAAAACATACACTTTACTTTTCCTCTCCTTTACTTTTTTTGTACTTTTGTAAAAAGTAAAAAATGTTTTGAATTTTGCTAAGTTCAAAGGAGTTTAATGGAATTTTCATCTTCATTTCAATGCTTTCTTATAGATTATCATTTTTATATCATCAACCATTTAATTAAGAAAGAATATTTCTAAATACTCAGTTATCTAAAAACCATTATCTATTAGACATATTTCCTTCCAGAAAACATTTTAGGGGGCTAGTATTTTATTTAATTAGGCATCTATGAAATAAGTGATTGGGTTAGCTCTTTTCCAAATGACTTGGAACTAAAAAGAATTCATATTTAGTATAATTCCCTGATTTCCTATCTCAGATAGAGGCAGTATATCATACATAGTTTCTGTACCAAATTGTTCAGTTCTGCTTCATGGTTCCTACATAGAAATTGTTCACAAGGTGACACTATGACCACAAGTCTAAAAGTCAAAACACTTTTATATAGATTAGAAAGGTCATGCTACTTGAAATGTTTTTTTTTCTTCTTCTTCTTAATATCCTTTGGTGAATGAAATTAAAAACATTATTTATTTTAGATACTATAACCGAAGAATTTCAATTATGACATACATTCTGACAAGAAATCTTTATACAGCAAGTAATGAATGAATTCCAGTGCCTCATGACTTAAAACTAAACTAACTGAAAGAAATTCAAAGATAGGGAATGTACAAGCTAAATGCAGGCCATGGAAAGGGTCAATCTATGTTTTCACCAAAAAGAATGGGTATCTATGAAACCATTTCAAATATAAGTAGTAAAATGAATATTTATAATAAATTAAAAAAAAGAACTGCTGCCTCTCTTTTTAATTGACGAACAGTCTGCTAATCTGAAATAGTTAAAAAATCACTATTTGAAAATTCATAGCTATGTGCACACACATACAAAAAAAAAAGCTTGACTTTTATGTGCTTTCCTTCTAAACCAAGCAGAAAATTCAACAGTATCTATTGTAATCAGTTACTTATGGGTGGTGGCAAAGAACATACCTCAATAGAAATTATATTAATTCCATCTACACAGAAGTAGGGATGGTAAAGGGAAAGGCTATAATGTCTTTCACAGAGCAAAAAATTATTAAGAGAAGTGCTTTCTGAATTTTCTAAGCAATCATTAGCTATCTTTAATGCATACTCCAGTGAAATCAAGCAGTAATATGTACTGAAAAACATTTTCAGACAATAATTAAAACCTTAAAGGATACTAACGAAGTATATTTTTCACACTGGAAATCTGAGCTAAAGTCATACATTAGTGAATCCATATTATGAGAAGATTGGACACTTTCTATGTACAGAGATCTTCCATAGAGACATTCATAATTGAAACATTTTCTACCCAATCACATCTGTGATATCAATATTCTTCCCTTTGGCCATGGCACTATAAACCATTTTTAGAGAATTTAGAATGAAACTTAGAAGTCATTACTTTAATCACCTTTATCTTATTTTTTTGAATATTTAGTTTTCTTCTGATTATAAAGATAATGAAAACTTGCTGTAGACCTTTTACAATATAGTGAAGTGCAAAGGTATAAAAAAGAATTGACCATATAACTCCCAGCTCAATTAACATAACATTGCAATCCATTTTTCAGTTTCATGTACTCACTTAAAACAATATCATGAATGTGCTGTCATTAAATTCTTCACAAATACAGATTTTTAATGACTGCATAATATTTCATCCTATCAATAAAACATACTTAAATTTTATTCCTATTTTAGGTTGCTGAAGATGTTCTTTAAAATTTTTAAATATATATATATATATATATATTCAAAAATACATCATTGTCTCTAGTGAACATCCTCAGCAATCTGAAATAGAAGTGCATCAAATAAATTATATGTGCTGTGGTCCATGGGATCACGAAGAGTCGGACACAACTGAGCGACTGAACTGAACTGATGCTCATTATATTAAATATCTATTTAAGATGTATGGATGTGAGAGTTGGACTGTGAAGAGAGTTGGACTGTGAAGAAAGCTGAGCACCGAAGAACTGATGCTTTTGAACTGTGGTGTTGGAGAAGACTCTTGAGAGTCCCTTGGACTGCAAGGAGATCCAACCAGTCCATCCTAAAGGAGATCAGTCCTGGGTATTCATTGGAAGGACTGATGTTGAAACTGAAACTCCAATACTTTGGCCACCTGATGAGAAGAGCTGACTCATTTGAAAAGACCCTGATGCTGGGAATGATTGAGGGCAGGAGAACAAGGGGATGACAGGGGATGGGATGGTTGGATGGCATCACCAACTCAATGGACATGAGTCTGGGTACACTCTGGGAGTTGGTGATGGACCGGAAGGCCTGGTGTGCTGCGATTCATAGGGTCGCAAAGAGTCAGACACGACTGAGTGATTGAAATGAACAGAACTGAACTGAAAGATAAATTCAGAGGAGAGGAAATTCTTCCTTTTATATATGAGGAAATGTAAACCATATAAGTTATGTGATTGATGAGGTCCAAAACTAAAGTTATCTGATTTTCCATTTTACTATATCTATGTTCGTAAAGGAGTCTACTGGATTCTCTCCATAACATCACCCTCTACAAGTTAAAAGTGCAGATTTTGGATCTCATTCTGTTGTAATGCATTATATTACTATAACAACTTTGCTATCTTTAAATTTATAACCCATTGCTCATCTTTCATCCATAAAACTATTTAATTCCCTCTTGAGCCTACCTACAGTGGCAATAAACCAAATCAGAAAATAAAATTCAAATTTAAAAACTAAATAGGAAATTTTAGAACAAATGAGGGAAAAAATAGAGTAAGACATTCTTTTCTTCTTTTCTAGATTACAACAAAAAATTTACTTGAATATGGAAAAAGTCAACTCTAACGTGATTACCCATAGGCAACAATTTAAAATAAATTGAAGAGATTCTATGATAAAGTATAATTACAATTCAAAAAGTTAAAGCATGTTAAAAATAGTTGGCTACAATTCTGAAGTTATTTGGGAGGGAAACGAAAGGTAAAGGTCTCAGTCAATTTCTACAAAGTCAAGATAAGCATCCTAGAGACAATTCTGGCTAATTTTAGATAGGGAGCTTACTTCCAGGAAAAGTGCATTCCCTCTTCCAAGGGGTAGAAATAAATCAACAATCCAGAAAGCCTGAAACTTTCTGACCTTCTACACTCTCCAGTATTACTGATGGATAAGTCAAAAATTTCAACTGAGAATTACTGGAAAAATATAACAGCTTTCAAGTCCATATGCATTTTAAGATTCAAGATTATTTTGCTTTTTTTAGAATTGTAAAACTTTAGTTGTTATTTTTTAGAAGTATAAAAATATTAAAATAATTAAAATATTCAGACAACCATTAATTGGTCAAAAATGTAATACGAAATCTCTTTACTCAAATATCAGAGTTTAGCTTTAAATAAAAATGGTAGGCCTTTAATTCACTTGTTTCCCCTCTATTCTTTTAAACTCATTTAGGGGCATCATTACTAATCACTGTTCCTAGTGAATGCTATTGGAATGTAAATACGAAATCTACTGAAAGGGTAAAAATATATGTACTAAAAGTCATAAATACAAATAGGTTAGTATTTGATGTGACAAATGTTTTCTTTCATTCTAGTACAGGTTCTTCATCTAATTTTGACAAATAAAAACAATACAAATTAAGTGAATGGAAATTTATAGTTTATTCCAACTTGTGAACCAAAAGCCATTCTGCATCTATATATTTATATCCATTATAAAAAGAATAAGATGACTAAATTTCAAAGTGGTTCTGTGTCTCTGACTCATATTACTGGTTCAAGTTGTAAATTCAGGTATATTTACTTTAAAAATGATGTAAATCAAAGGCATTAAGGTCCTACACAGAATATATTTGTCAATGTTTTGCATATTGTAGTTTCTTATTGTAATAAACCTGATGAGACTGCCCTTCATACATGTCTCTCTTTCTTTCTCTCTTTTTTAAAGCATATAAGTGACAGAAGATATTTTCATTGCTGATATATTTTCAACTTACATAGGTCTACTTAAAGTTCTGTGGTTCACAGTACTACTATGAAGTACACAGCAGGAAAGAGAACCCAGAAAGAACTACACAATAGACATGATCTTGAAGGTTGGAATTGCAATTCCCAGTATTCTGGCTATCAATTCTATTATTTTCCTCTCTCAAATAAGAAAGTTTCTGGAATTCACGTAACTGACAATAATACTAATTATATAGATAAGATTGCATTGGCTTCATTTAGTAATAAAGAAAAAGCAACTCAATTTCAAGCTTTAGTACTTATTAAATTAGTAATTATTTACCCCACATGTGCAACAGATAACAGAACGACATTTTTAACACTTCATTTCAGAGTCACCAAGCTTTAGTACTTATTAAATTAGTAAGTATTTACCCCACATGTGCAACAGATAACAGAACAACATTTTTAACACTTCATTTCAGAGTCACCCTCACAATTAAAACCCAAACTAACACTTACATTTTAATGTGGATTTGGGCAGCATGATACACTTAATAGATTTAATTTTATTGATAAAAAAGAAATAAAACTGCTTTTAGATGATTTATTTTCACTTTCAAATTGCTACTAAGTTTCTTCATGACAGTCACTTTTACCACACTCTTCAAGGGATCCTCTACAGCAATTCTAATCTGTTCACTTCATCTCTGATATACCTTACAATGGTTAAATTTTACTTTTTAATAATTACTATGTAAAAGCAAGAAAGACCTTAGGTGTTTTTATTATTATCATTGCAGCTAGAAAAAGAAGTAGATGTTGTCTTCTAAAGTTCCTTTCCACTTCACGCATAAACACTTTTCCAATCCCAAGCCTCTTGTACTTTTAGTCAAAGGTGAGTAAAGTGACTTCTCCTGCAGTAACAGTAATAGTGGTTCCTCACAACAGGTGAAGAAAAATGTTTTATATAGACCACCAACCATTTAGTTTTAGACAAAAGGATGTGAATAATATTTTTGCAAACCTATGTAACTAACGGAGCTCAATATTATCTTTTACATACATATAAGTATGGACAGGTCTAGATACAGGAAAATCTAATGGGTTGAAGATCTAGGATTTTAAAGAGACATAGGTGACTAGATAATAGATAACAACATTTTTAACACTTCATTTCAGAGACACTTACTCTCTCAATTAAAACCCAAACTAAAGTTTACGTTTTAATGTGGACTTGGCCAACATGATACATTTAACAGATTTAATCTTATTAATAAAAGAGAAATAATGCAGTTTCCATTAACTAAAATATTCTTTTTATAATGAGTTATTGCAGGGGTTCATAAATAGAGCACTTCTGTATGCATTCAAAACTGAAAAAAATGTAAAATATGAATTTAGTCACATATTTTATGGAATATAAACATGGTATAAGGAATGTGAACATTTCTGTTATAAATTAAAAGCTGAAAAATGTTACTTAACCAATATGATTTCCATTATAAATGCTTTTTAAACTACTGACTTAGAAAATTGATGTCTATGAGTCTTTTAAGACATTATTCCTGTTAAACACTAATTGAAAACATAAGGTACAAAACATTTATGGGAGAAAAAAACAACCATTCCTATTGAGATCATAGCAGGCTGAAAGCATGACTTGACTGAGTTGTCTAATATGTATGTCTCACTCACACACACACCTACAGACCCACTGACAGCTTACATTATCCATGTGATATTTAAAAGGAAATTTTCAAATGTAAAGTGTTCCACTGTAAAATTTGTGGTCAAGTCTTGACTGGGTTATCTGAGTAATGTCTGTGATGTACTTTTGTTTCTATATTTGAAATCCAATCATATCAATAATAAGATGACTTACCGGCCCAAATGAATTACTGTCAAAACTATGTCCATGATGATCACCTTCAACCCAGATGTGACCACGGGGGACTCTGACATAGCGGTTTTTGTGTCCCATAGTTCTAGAAATTAAAAAATAATAATAATAAAAACTATTGAGAAAAGATCAGAAAAGAAAGAGCTCAAATAGGAAAGCATATAAACTCAGGAAGGACAAAACTGCTATTATAAAAATGCAGTGGATTATTACAGGTTAAGTGTAAGGCTACTGTAGAATTTTATTTTTAAATAACATGTAGTTAGGACAGACTGGTTCCAAATAGGAAAAGGAGTACGTCAAGGCTGTATATTGTCACCCTGCTTATTTAACTTATATGCATGAGAAACGCTGGACTGGAAGAAACACAAGCTGGAAACAAGATTGCCAGGAGAAATATCAATAACCTCAGATATGCAGATGACACCACCCTTATGGCAGAAAGCGAAGAGGAACTAAAAAGCCTCTTGATGAAAGTGAAAGAGGAGAGTGAAAAAGTTGGCTTACAGCTCAACATTCAGAAAACGAAGGTCAAGGCATCTGGTCCCATCACTTCATGGGAAATAGATAGGGAAACAGTGGAAACAGTGTCAGACTTTATTTTGGGGGGCTCCAAAATCACTGCAGATGGTGATTGCAGCCATGAAATTAAAAGACGCTTACTCCTTGGAAGAAAAGTTATGACCAACCTAGACAGTATATTCAAAAGCAGAGACATTACTTTGCCTACTAAGGTCCATCTAGTCAAGGCTATGGTTTTTCCTGTGATCATGTATGGATGTGAGAGTTGGACTGTGAAGAAGGCCGAAGAATTGATGCTTTTGGCCTGTGGTGTTGGAAAAGACTCTTGAGAGTCCCTTGGACTGCAAGGAGATCCAACCAGTCCATTCTGAAGATTAGTCCTGGGATTTCTTTGGAAGGAATGATGCTGAAGCTGAAACTCCAGTACTTTGGCCACCTCATATGAAGAGTTGACTCATTGGAAAAGACTCTGATGCTGGGAAGGATTGGGGGCAGGAGGAGAAAGGGACGACAGAGGATGAGATGGCTGGATGGCATCACGGACTCGATGGACGTGAGTCTGAGTGAACTCCGGGAGTTGGTGATGGACAGGGAGGCCTGGCGTGCTGCTATTCATGGGGTCGCAAAGAGTCGGACACGACTGAGCGACTGAACTGAACTGAACTGAACTGAGGACCCTATAAACCTACCCACAGTATTTTGTTTTCATATTTTTTTAGGTAGAATTTTGTGCTTAAACAAGATGCATTAGCACAAGAAAATGGTTTGCTACTTAATTCATAACATCCTGTATTTTTTTTATAAAACCCAATAAGCCCCAACAAAATACAGATCTCTTTCATTTCTGACATTTGCTTTTACCTCATTGGTCATCTTGGCCAGCTGCAGTCTTCACTTTTTTAGTCAAATAAATGTCTCAAACCAAATGACAGAATTTTCATAACCTCTTAATGCTTTAAAATCCAGAATATTTAAGAAAGAAAGCTAGATAATCTCTTCAAAGACAAACTAACAATGTCAACTGAAAATTTTTGATTAGTGCCATTTTATTTTATAAATCATTCTTGAAAATGAGAAAGTTTTTAACAATTTTGAAGACAGTATTTGGAGAGCAATAATCAATGACATACATTTAATGAAATATTCTATCTTCTGAAGTCTGACAAGAAAACAAATAAGGAAAGGCTCTCTCATACTGTGTTGGTAGCAATGTAAGATGATACACATTTTTTTTCTATTTTGACATTTGGGGTAGACGTTTGTCAAATTTATTAATAAACTAAAATATATGTGTCTTTTAACCAGTACTCTTGCCTGGAAAATCCCATGGATGGAGGAGCCTGGTAGGCTGCAGTCCATGGGGTCGCTAAGAGTCGGGCACAGCTGAGCTACTTCACTTTCACTTTTCACTTTCATGCATTGGAGAAGGAAATGGCAACCCACTCCAGTGTTCTTGCCTGGAGAATCCCAGGGATGGCGGAGCCTGGTGGACTGCCATCTATTTGGTTGCACAGAGTCGGACACGACTGAAGTGACTTAGCAGCAGCAGTAGCAACCTAGTTATTTACTGTTAGAAATACATTCCCAGGAAATAATGAGAAATACTAACAAATATTTATTACCAGATATGCTCAATATACAGAGAAGGCAATGGCACCCCACTCCAGTACTCTTGCCTGGAAAATCCCATATATGGAGGAGCCTGGTGGGCTGCAGTCCATGGGGTCGCTAAGAGTCGGATACGACTGAGCAACTCCACTTTCACTTTTCCCTTTCATGCATTGGAGAAAGAAATGGCAATCCACTCCAGTGTTCTTGCCTAGAGAATCCCAGAGATGGGGGAGCCTGGTGGACTGCCGTCTATGGGGTTGCACAGAGTCGAACATGACTGAAGCTACTTAGCAGCAGCAGCAACAGCAGCGTGCTCAATATAGGCCTTTTATAGCAATAAAAAAGTATCTTTTAAAATAATCAATAAGGGATGGGTCACATAAATTATAATATAACTAAATAAAAGGGATGAAATTAGATTAAATATTATCCTAAGCCTATAATAATTCCTTTTCAGGGACTAATTTTTTCTTCTTTTATTCCCAAAAGAATTCCAGAAAATACCTAGCTTAAAGAAACTTTGCAGTAAATGATAGTTGAATTAATAAATGTCACTCCCAAGTCTATAGACTTAACCCTAGAGTCTGAGCTTTACACATGGTTCATGGAGGTAGAGTCTCAATCAGACCATTTTTGTTAGAAAATTGTATACGTGCAGAAGAATACATTAAAAAGGAAAACTATACATAAATTGGTGCTATAGAAATTGAAACTATTCATTATCTAGAATGGTTTTTAATTTTCAAGATAATTTCAGTGTTGAATTACTTTGCTTTAGATCAGTAAATCATTCATGCAAGGAAGAAATGTTGTGGCCATTAGAAGCCCACAGTAAGTAAATGACTGCTATTTATTTTTAATTACTACTGGGAAGAAGAGTTTCAGCTTTTTAAAGAAAAGCAAAACCAAGTTGAATATATCTTACTGTCATACAAATATTCTTCAATTAAAATCAGTCAATTAGTTCCTGACATCACTACTGCTTTTATTATGAGACTCCTTCTAAGAACTACTATCCCAACATCAAGTGTTAATGATGCGGAAAAAAACCCTTTTACTTACTTGTTGGCAAAGCACATTCTCCTGATAAGTCCAAATATTGGTTTACCTTATTAAACTGGCTATTTTGGATAAGGACTTAGAAAGGAAACAATTACCCATTTTGTCTACTTAAATAATCATTCAAGCAGAATTATGAAATAAAACTAATCATCTCTGCAATTATAGGGTAGGTTTTAAGTCAAGCATATTGTTTTGGAAACCGAATCTGATATAAAACCTAGACTCAGTTTCAATGTCATATAAACCAAGAGGTTAAGATGTTTATGATAGAAAATCATAGTATCATAAAATTACCAGTGATAGTTGCATATTTTCTTGCATTGACTATCTTATTTAAAAATTGTAAATACATGCAAAAGAATGCATGGTACAAAGTGCTCAACAAACATTTGTTAAATGAATGACCAAAGGAATGTATAACTGAAGAATGAAAAATACTGCCACAAAGATTGAATAATATAGTACGAAGTACATAGAGTCTTGAAATAGACTAAACCAGTTTTAAAGTGGATGCTATTAATATTACTCACAAGTAATCCTGTGCAAGTTACTTAGTTTCTACCTCTATTTGTCCACTTTTAAAATGGGACAGATTAGACATACCCTAACTTGGAAGGAAAGTTATGACCAACCTAGATAGCATATTTTAAAGCAGAGATATTACTTTGCCAACAAAGGTCTGTCTAGTCAAGGCTATCTATGGTTTTTCCTGTGGTCATGTATGGATGTGAGAGTTGGACTGTGAAGAAAGCTGAACGCTGAAGAATTGATGCTTTTGAACTGTGGTGTTGGAGAAGACTCCTGATAGTCCCTTGGACTGCAAGGAGGTCCAACTAGTCCATCCTAAAGGAGATCAGTCCTGGGTTTTCATTGGAAGGACTGATGCTGAGGCTGAAACTCCAATACTTTGGCCACCTCATGAGAAGAGTTGACTCATTGGAAAAGACTCTGATGCTGGGAGGGATTGGGGGCAGGAGGAGAAGGGGACAACAGAGGATGAGATGGCTGGATGGCATCACTGACTTGATGGACATGAGTTTGAGTGAACTCTGGGAGTTGGTGATGGACAGGGAAGCCTGGCGTGCTGCAGTCCATGGGGTCGCAAAGAGTCAGATACGACTGGGCGACTGAACAACAACAACAGGGTTGAGAGAAGGCTTAAGTCGTTAGATGACAATATAACAGAGAGGCTGCTATAGAGTATAGTCTCTGCAGACAGCCTATCTTGGAGTTGATATCTGACTTAACACTTTAAAGTTTATGTAACCTGGGCAAGTCGATAAAGGTCTTAAATGTCAGTTACCATATTTGCAGAATGGGGCAAATAATAGTACCTAACTCAAAAACTGTTCTATGGATAAAAGTGGCATGTATTAAACACTTGATAAATGGATTCTCTTAGAGTTGAGACTTTCTAAGTAAAGCACTCAATGTATTTCTAATGTATAGTAAGAACTCGGTAAGCTCAGTAAGCAGCAGTTACTATTGCTATCATCTTCTTTGTCCACTATTTTCTTTCATTTTATAATTAAGAATGTGTTCAGTGTCTACTGCTTATTAGCATCAGTCTTTTAAAATTACCTGAGCTATGCTTCAATAATTCCTTTTCCCTACATTTGCACTGGCCTTGTAGACTATTTTTAATGGTACAGTGAATCTTACTTTTTCTTTTATTCTATGCCCTTCTGGGACATTCTAAAACTTATATGTGAAAATACAATATATATGCTTGTGCATATTCAAACACTCAGAGAGTAGTAGGTGAAAGCACAATCTACCTATTTATGCTTTTACTTACTAACCACTTGCATATTTGAATGTTGCTATGCTAAAAGAGAATGGTTTATCTAGACACTAGACAGGGTGTGAAAGAAATCTGAGCTATAGAACCCTGCTGAAATGCATCCCATATACAGAGTGTATATTTTTCCCCCTCAGGTTTCAATCTAACTTTTTAAAAAATAACCCAAAGTGGCTTTGAAAAATATGATGTTAAAATATTGAGCTGGTTCTCTTTAGGACTGCCAAAGAAATATAATACTCCTAATAGAATATCTCTAGAGAAGGAATTTTAAATAGCTTTGTGCTCCTGAATTCACATAAAAGAAAGACAAGATAATCTTTTAGGTGATTTAACAGTTAAGTGAGGTGTCAGCCTACAAGGTTGTATGTATCTATGGGTTGCAAATAATTTTGGTTTTGACAGACAAAAATGAATTCTGTATGGTATTCTAACTATCTATCTGCAAAAAGGCATTTTTTTTGTACTAGTTTTACCAAGACAAGTTACCTAGGTCTTATAAATGGAATGAAGTATGATTGCTTCCAATTTGATTTGACCTTGAAAACAATGATTTTTTAAGTCTCTGAATATTTTGAGTCATCAGTTGAACACAAAATTGTCTATGTAATCCCTGATATCACAAGAAGGAAACAAATTCATCTTTAAAGTATCTCATAAGCATACACACATAGATATTCTTAATGTAGGTAATCAGTATTAATAAATCATGATTGTTTAAGGTATTTTTAATTATTTCTCAAAGAATTCTGTTAATTTATTTTCATTGTGCAAAGTAGATGCTGCCCTGAGGGTGTTCACTGGACACTCCCAGGATCCTAGACCCCTGAGTTTTCATTGTCAAGAAGGGATTAGGAGTACAGAGTTCAGGACTGTGTAAGAGCAAGACCTAGAACCAGATTGCTTTTATCATCATTAATAGACTGGACTAGAAAAAAAGATACCTATCATCAGGAAAAGAAAATGAAAAGAATACTGCCTATCTAAGGCAGGGGTACCCAAACTCCAGGATCTAATGCCTGATAATCTGAGGTGGAAGAGAAGTAATAACAATAGAAATAAAATGCTCAATAAATGTAATGCACTTGAATCATCCTGAAACCAACCCCGCTCTCAGTCCATGGAAAAACTGTCTTCCACGAAACTGGTCCCTGGTGTCAAAAAAGGTTGGGGGCTGGTGATCTAGGGTGATTTCTGGAAGGGAAAAGATTCTCCCTTGAAAATCCACATACCACTCTCAAGGTGTGATTGGGGTTAAGATTCCCATCGCTTATGGTTTGGAACAGTTAAGAATTAATTTTAATTGACTCCAAGAATCTGGCAGAAGGAACTATAAATCTTTTCAGGGATAATCTGTCAATTCAGAGTTTGAGTTTTCAAGTTTTCCATAAATAAGTTCCTACCAATAGGCACTTACTATCCAAAGACAGAACTCACAAGGAAGTAGCCAGCATTAATGAGTAAGAAGGTGTGTTAGTCATTCAGTTATGTCCAACCCCATGGACTGTAGCCCTCCAGCTTCCTCTGTCCATGGAATTCTCCAGGCAAGAATACTGGAGTAGGTAGGCTTTTCTTTCTCTAGGAGATCTTCCTGACCCAGGGATTGGATGACTATAAATGAAAGAAAGAAAAACTGACATATCTATCTGAAAGATTGCTTAGACTTTAGCACAGAGAGATAAGAAAATGAAAAGTAGGAGAGATGGAGAATGTTATTAGAAAATGTAATGTCCGTGTAATTAGAGTCCCAAAGGAAGAGAATAAAAAAGGACCAAGGAAGAGGTAACATTTGAGAGATAGTAACATAATTTTCTACAACTGATAAAAGTATGACTTACAGCTTCTGTAATCAAAGTAAATCACAAGTGAGATAAATAAATAGAAAGAAATCACACTGTGATACACCGTAATAAAACTGCAGAACACTAAGAACTCCTCTTCCCTAAAAATTTTATAAGAGCTGCCAGACAAAAAAGAAAAGATTACTTTCAAAGGAATAATGACCTGCCAACAGAAATAATGACCTGCCTTGTTAAGACAGAAACATCATTCAGCAATTTTAAGTATAAAATTCAATGAGTTTTCAAAATCTACCCAAGCACACAATCACTAGATCAATATATGAAACACCTGAATCACCCAAAAATGTTTTGTCATGCCCTTCCCCAAGCAAATCTGCCTCCATCTCCATCCTTGGCTCCCAGTTGAGTTTTCTGTCACTATGTTGTTCAGTTACTCAGTCATGTCCATCTCTTTACAATCCCACGGACTGCAGCACACCAGGCTTCTGGGTTCTTCACCTTCTCCTGGAGCTTGCTCAAACTCATGGCCATTGAGTCAGTGATGCCATACAACCATTTCATCCTGTTGTCCCCTTTCTAGAATTTTATATAAATGGAATCATTCCACATGCATTCCTTTATTTGCATTCCTTTATTTGTTTTCGAACGTACTCTATTTGGTTTTGAGATTAATCCATGTTGCTGCATATATTAGTGATTTGTTACTTGTTTCTTAATACTATACTATTATAGAGGTATGTCAACAACACAATTAGTTTATCATTAAGTAGTTCATGGACACTTGGGTTGCTTCCAGTTTCTGGCTATTATCAATAAAGCAGCAATGAACATAAAAATCGAAGAACTGATGCTTTTGAACTGTGGTGTTGGAGAAGACTCTTGAGAGTCCCTTGGACTGCAAGGAGATCCAACCAGTCCATTCTGAAGGAGATCAACCCTGGGATTTCTTTGGAAGGAATGATGCTAAAGCTGAAACTCCAGCACTTTGGCCACCTCATGCGAAGAATTGACTCACTGGAAAAGACTCTGATGCTGGGAGGGATTGGGAGCAGGAGGAGAAGGGAACAACAGAGGATGAGGTGGCTGGATGGCATCACTGACTCGATGGATGTGGGTCTGAGTGAACTCCGGGAGTTGGTGATGGACAGGGAGGCCTGGCGTGCTGCGATTCATGGGGTCGCAAAGAGGTGGACACAACTGAGCGACTGAACTGAACTGAATGTAAAAATATTTGTGTGGATACATGTTTTCATTTTTCCTGGGTAAATATCTACAAGTGAAATAGCTGAATCATATAGTAACTGAATGTTTAACCTCATGGCAAATTTGTCAAACTGACTTTCAAAGGAGCTGTACCAATAGTATGTGAGTTCCAATTGTTCCACAAACACTTATGATGTTGGTGTTCAGTCACTAAGTTGTGTTCTACTCTGCAACTCCATGGACCGCAGAACACAAGGCTTCCCTGTCCTTCATGATCTCCTGGAGCTTGCTTAAATTCATATCCATTGAGTTGGTGATGCTATCTAACCATCTTATCCTCTGTCACCTCCTTCTCCTCCTGTCCTCAATCTTTCCCACTATCAGGGTCTTTTCCAATGAGTCAGCTTTTTGCATTGGGTGGCTAATGCAGAGCTTAAGCAGAGCTTCAGCTTTGGCATCAGTTCTACCAATGAATACTCAGGGTTGATTTCCTTTAGGATTGACTGGTTTGATCTCCCTGCAGTCCAAGGGACTCTCAACACTCTTCTCTAGGACCCCACTTCAAAAGCATCAATTTTTTGGTGCTCAGTCTTCTTTATGGTCCAACTCTCACATCTGTCCATGACTACTGGAAAAATCATAACTTTAAATACAGGGACCTTTGTTGAGAAAATGATGCCTCTGCTTTTTGATTATTTTGTCTACGTTTGTCATAGCTTTCCTTCCAAAGAGCAAGAGTTTTTTAATTTCATAGCTGCAGTCACCATCCACAGTGATTTTGGAGCCCACGAAAAGGAAAAGGAAATCTGTTACTGCTTCCACCTTTTCTACTTTTATTTCTCATCAAACCAGATGCCATGATCCTAGTTTTTTTCAATGTTGAATTTTAAGCCAGCTTTTTCACTTTCCTCTTTCACTCTCATCAAGAGGCTCTTTAATTTCTCTTTACTTTTTGCCATTAGACTGGTATCTTCTGCATACCTGAGATTGATATTTCTCATCACATACTAACACTTGATAAATATCATTCTTTTAACTTTTGGTGGTTGTGGTTTAGTTGTTAAGTCACGTCCCAGGGACTGTAGCTTGCCAGGCTCCTTAGTCCATGGGATTTCCTAAGCTAGACTACTGGAGTGGGTTGCCATTTCCTTCTCCAGGGGATCTTCCCCACTCAGGGAGCAAGCTCATATCTCCTGTTTGGCAGGTGGTTTCCTACACTGAAGGTTGATATTTTACTGACTCAGCTAGCAGGGGGTGTATAGTGGTTGTAATGTGCACTTCCCTAGTGATTAATGATTTGGAGTGCTTATCTAGCCTTTGTTTTCTTCATGGGTGAAATATCTATTAAATTTCTTAAAAATTAAATTTTTTGTTTGCCTTTTTATTATTTAGTTGTATGATTTCTTTATACAGTCTTTATAAAACTTACCAGAGTTTTGGCAAGTATTCCTTCCTAATATGTGGCTTTTTTTTTTTTCATTTTCTTAACAGTGTTTTTCTTCAAAGAACAAATATAGTAAATATTGATGAAGTTCACTTAGCCAATTCTTTTCTTTCATGGTATTTGCCTTTTATACTTTAAGAAATCTTTGCCTAAACCAAAGTCACAAAGATTCTCTCCTTTTTATTCCCTTGTTTTATAGTTTTAGTACTTACAAAAACTATGGTAAGAAAATTCAAATTTATTTTTCTTTATTTCATTTTACTTTTCTTTTCTTTTTGCATGTGGAAATCCAAATTTTCTAGCACTCTTCTTTGAAAACATTATCCTTTCTTTATTAAATTATCCTGTGCTTTGGACTGAGTTACGTGCCCTCAGAATTCATATATTGAACTCTACCTTCCAGTGTGATGACATTTGGAGATGGAGGCTATGGGGAGGTTTATTATGTTTAAATGAGGTCTTAAGGCTAGGCTCCTTATGATGGGATTAGTGCTTTCATTAGAAGAGACCACAGAGGTCTCTCATCCCCTTCCTCCTTCTCTATTACATGAACACTTACACTAATAACATGTAGGAAAGGAGAAACATGTTTGTAAATAAATTTTCCCTGGTGGTTCAGACAGTAATGAGTCTTCATGCAATGTGGGAGACCCAGGTTCAATCCCTGGGTCGGAAAGATCCCCTGAAGAAGGAATGGCAATGGCACTCCAGTATTCTTGCCTGGGAAATCCCATGGACACAGGAGCCTGGCAGGCTACAGTCCATGGGGTCCCAAAGAGTCAGACACGACTAAGTGACTAATCCTCAACTCAAGGGAAGAGTAGGTATATTTATTACCTTTAGACTTTGTTAACTACATATTTTAAAAGTTTTAAGAGTAATAATGTAGCGTATAAATTCCAAGTCAAATAAGAAATAGTATGTTAAAATATCCATTAAGGCAAAAGAATGCAGGAGAAGATGAGAAAAACGGGGAAAGTAAGGTCAATAGAAATCACAGAAATCAGATGGCATATAAATATATTAGTGATTATAATAAAAGTAAATGAACTAATCTAGTGTCTGGAAAAAAAAAAGAACGGTGCAACTAAGGAAAAATTCTAGTTATGTGCTGCTTATAAGAGAGATACATAAAGCCAAAGGACATAGATCCATAGAGAAGTTGACAATATAATAATATACTATAATTAATATCAGACAAAATGCAAACATTTCTGAGATAAGACAAGTTGCAATAGAACCTGATCATGGAACACTACTGACGTCTATTTTACCCTATAGAAGGATTTTAACCAGGAAAGTGAGCCTAGAAGTCTTTAAAGAATAAAGTTAAATTTTGTTCCTAAAGTCCATGGTTGGGGTACTGTTCTAAAAACTGCAAATAATTCTGTTACCACAATGAGACAAGCTTTTTGTTTTCAATTCTCTCTTGTCAGTATACATGTTGCCAATCATTATGTTTTTTAGCAATTAAATGCTGAAATATGGAGACTCAATGCTCCTTTCTGTGGAGCTTGACTTGAATTGGAAATGAAATATATGTAATTAATAGAGGCTGAATTTAAGCAAATTAAGTGATAAAATTTCTAGGAAGTTCAATAGCATATAGCTTACTATAAGGATTATGTCTTTTAGGCTCACAGTTGGAAAGACCCTAGCAGTGATCTAACATAACTCCTTTTTGCACAGACAAAATGGATACAAAAAGCATGTAGGTGAAATCACCTAATTAGTTAGTGGCAGGGCAAATGCAGGCAATGAAAACCAGATTCCATAATTTCCTTTCCATTGCATGGATCATAAGTACTTGAGATTTCAAAGAATATGTCTTAACATATTTTGCTGAAAAAAATGAAATGTCATTTTCTAAATAAACTATAGCCTGTTGCTAGGTAATCAGAGAAAGTCTATTTAGCTCATTTAAATTAGAAATTAGATTTATACATCTTCACAATAAAGTTACAGAATTAATTTTATAAATTTAATGTGAATACTCCTACTAAAGCTAAGAATTTTTTGAGTGATGAATATTCTTGATATATTTTTTCTAAATTTGAATTATAGGAATGTGTGACAAAAATGAACTGTGACAATTTCCTTAATATACAGAATGTTTTCTCCTGTTAAACATGCATTCTGAAAATACTGTGTACATAGAAACCAATGCAACTGTTAGTGAGAACTGGAGAAAGATATCAACAATCAGATTTCACCCAGCCTGTATCAGGCATGTATTTAACCCATACTGAGGCCATGTCGATTGATCCAGAAATGGGGTGGGAGTTTATGCTGTTATTTCATTTATTATGGTTAGTTTGTGAGGATAAGGTTATGAAGAGCATAAAGGTGTGGGCCAGAGCACGGAGAAGAATAAGATCCTGTCCCTTCTACCAAGACTGTAAATTATACCATGTTCAAAACATAAGCTACAAAGTAAAAGTGAAGTGGCTCAGTTGTTTCCTACTCTTTGCAACCCCATGGACTGTAGCCTACCAGGTTCCTCCATCCATGGGATTTTCCAGGCAAGAGTACTGGAGTGGGGTGCCACTTCCTTCTCCAGGAGCTCTTCCCGACCCAGGGATAGGACCCTGGTCTCCTGCATTGTAGGCAGACGCTGTACCGTCTGAGCCACCAGGGAAGTCATAAGCCACAAAGCAGTCTATAAATAAATATATATAAATACACGTATACAAATATACAGTCTAAACTACCACAACAAAATTTCACAAGTTGGAAGCACCTGCCAGAAAATAATTGGTGAGTGGAGGAATATATAAGTGAAGGAATGTCAAATGTTGCTAACTGCATAGGTATTCAAAATATGGTGTTGTTTTAGCCTCAAATAGTCAGAAAAAGCATTGTGTCTCTTTGAATCAAGATGTGAAGAACAGATAAAAACAAAAAGGTAAAGAACGTAGTGTGCATTTCAAATTTCATTCACTTACAGACAAAAACAAAAAAATGGATTTCTTTTTTCTTACTACATTATTTTCTGAAGGTACGCCACTATAAAATAAGGGAGATATTTTATAAATCACTTTCTCATTAAGATATTCAGTTGTTATAATTATATAGAAAAATGAAATGTACTTAAATTATTTTATTCTAAAAGCATATTATTGATTTTTCTCTTAAATATTCTGTTATTATAGTATGCCCTTAGATCATATTGAGTCAAAAATTTTAAGGTAAATGTATTATTGAATTATAACATAATTATAAACATTATATAAGCTATCTGAATATATAAATGATAAATCCATAAAGAAAATAATGTATCTAACACACATATATTTAAAATTAATTTTTTTGCTAAAATGAACATCAATTATATGAAATGTCAAAGGTGTATATACGATAATCAGTGGATCTTAACACATAATAAAAATAGTGACTTATATTATTATTCCATGCATGGCTTCCTAGCAAACCAATTTAAACAGAACAGTGAACTTGTAATGCATAATTTTATTTTTCAGAAAAATCAATATGTATTGTAAATGATATTGCTACACTTGTTTACAAAGTTCTCTTTTGAAATAATTTCCTGATTGTCCACCTCATTTATCATTTAGTTTCAAAGGTTTTTCCCACATGCTAGTTTTAAAGGGGGGAGGGACACATTTCAGTGCTTTTTTAATGTAAGGTCCAATAACACCTAGATATTATAGAAACTATGAACAATTTTCCTTCTGTTTGCTCTAATCTCAGTTTTATAACTTTAACTTTTTAGTGTTAAAATAAATGGTTACTATTTATTCCCTACAAACAAAATTAATGACCCTTTGGATTAATTACCAGTAAAATAAAATATAAGTGCCTCAGAGCTAAGGAGATCATAAAACAAGGGGTCTTCTTTAAAAGTATCTCTTTAGAATAGGAACAATAGATAATTTTGAAGCTGGAAAGCAGTGTGGCAGAGGGCAAATTAATGTGGGCTCCCCAGCTAGACAGACTTTTGGTTGAACTCCAGGTGTGCCACTTTCTACTTGCATGGCCTTGAGTTCACCTGTTGTAACAGAGGATAATACTGTCTGCTTCATAGAGGCCTGATGAGAGATGAGATAATGCATGTAACATTTTTAGAATCGTATCTGGCAGAATAAACTCCAATAAATGGTCACTTTTATTATCAAAATTAAGGAATAAGCTTAGCTGTTCTTATGATATAGTAATTAATGCAGCTAGGAAAACAAAAAAGCTTTTCTAAATCAAATTAATTCCACAAATATTTATTAAGTAGCCAGTGGTATCTGGAGAAGGGAATGGCAACCCACTCAAGTATTCTTTGCTTGGAGAATTCCATGGATAGAGGAGCCTGGTGGGCTACAGTCCATGGGATCACAAAGAATCAAACACAACTTAGGGATTAACACACACACACACCCTCCAGTGATTTCAAGAAACTGTTATACACTAGAAATGTACACATAAATATGACACAGTCCTTCCCTGGAACAATTTGTAGCTTAGCCAGGTAAATAAACAACTTTTTAAAACATACAGTTTCAACTCAAAGTGGTAAGTCAATGTTATAGGGGCAGAGAGGGCAAAATAAGGAGCTGAGTAAGAGATATCCAAGTCAGCTAGGATTACTGAATAGTTTTTCAGGAAAAGGTGACACTTTTCATACATTATACCCATAATTCTGAAATTAATTATCAACATCTATGAATCACATGATGAATATAAATTATCACCATCCCTAAACCATCCAATTTAAGCCAAGGAATAATTTTGCCACTGTGGATGAAGAACATCATCTGCCACACCAGTAAACAAAGGATTTCAAGCCATCAGCCACTAGGGCAGCCCCCTCCTCAACCCTGACTATGTGCCCTGAGAGGGTTCAGTATAGGAAGGCAGGATCCTGGCCCTAAACAGTTAAAGTATAAATCAAAGAAGTGATTTCAGTGAGCCCTGACAGACTCTGGCAATCTTCCTATATACAGAAAAGCACTAAATTCATTAACTTGAGATGTCTGGTTTTCTTTAATTAACAGTAATCTTTTGATGTCCTGAGTATCTGGGTTTTGTTGTGAAACCCCTGTGTGTCGACTCCTCCCTTACCTCTTGAGAGCAGTCGCTCAGCATTGCCTGAGAGGCGGCCTCCCAGACTTGGGTCTTCAGAAAATCTTGGAATAAAACAGAATTCTCAACTTTCGGGTTGTGCTTTTTTCCCCCCAACTTATACAACCATTAATAAACCAGTATTTTAAATCATTTTTAAAAAGAATCTGAAAGCTATATGTATAAGCTAGAATTGAGGAAAGCTTTTTAAAGCAAGACTAAACCCAAAATTATAAAATAAAATATACAAATACCTGAATATTTAAGAATTAAAAACTTCTTGTATCATAAGGTTTAAAATCAACAGATTAACACGACTTTGAAAGGAAGCTGCACAATGACATGCAAAGGGATAATACTTATACCATAAAGGAGCCCTCACAAAGTCACTCACAATTAAGAAAAAAAAAAAGGGTAAAACAATCCAACAGAAAATGGGTACAAGATATAAGTAGGCAAGTTACTGATGAGACATATGAAAAATTCACTAGCAGTCAGGAAAATACAAATTAGAGTAAACACAAGACAATACTTTACAATCAACAGCTGAAAAATTAAAAAAGAGCTTTAACATCTGCAGGTAGCAGAGGTACAGGAAAAGAATACTCTTTTACTGGCAACAATATGAAGATTTATAATCTTTTTGGAAAGCAATCTGGCAACACCTATAAAATTCTAAAACTTCATTTGTCTTATGACCTAGCAATTCCAGTACTGGGATTCAATGCCATAAAAATACTTGTATAAGGACACAGGTACAATAATGGTTATTACAACATTGCTCATGATGGCAAAAAAACTGGAAGCAAAGATAATAACTACAAACAGAGGAATTATTTAAGAAATGATGCCAGACCCCATGTCACAGAATGCTATTCAACCCAGGAAAAGAACAAAAATAAAGCTATTAATTGACTTCAGAGATTTTTCCAAAAGTATTGTTGAATGATAAAAGTAGAAAAGCACATGTGCTATTTTTACTTTTGTGAAAAAACGATGACAAAATATCACCATATATGTAAATGTGAATATAGGAAGTATTTTGTCAGAATAAAGAAAACCATATTCAGAAGAGGCTGTAGATCTGAGAGGCGGGTGAGGAAAACAATACAAAGGAGAAAGAAGGAAGAGTA
The DNA here is from genome assembly GCF_014754425.2 of Oryx dammah. Taxonomy (NCBI): domain Eukaryota; kingdom Metazoa; phylum Chordata; class Mammalia; order Artiodactyla; family Bovidae; genus Oryx; species Oryx dammah. The sequence continues at coordinate 57,821,737 of NW_024070202.1, read as the reverse complement.
AGACAATCAGCACATGCACAAAAAAATCAAAGAGCATTTCTAAATAAAGCATTATGATATTACCATACTTATGCCTTCCTGAAAACTTTAAGTAGATTCATATAAAAAATAACTAAAATAGACAAAATGCAAATATATGTATATGTGTCTATATATATATATATATAAATGCAAAACATAAACATTTAGAGATGAGCTAAAAAGCATCATTTCATAGCAGGGAAACTAGACAAAAAACAATAAGGAGTAAAACAGACACTAATTTATAAAAGCCAGAAATGTTAATTGGGTATAATATTACCAGAGGTCCTCCCACTTGGGGTCTTTCTTTTTAGGCTGAATGCATCAGCAGATAAATGTTGCAAGGTGGCAGGGACAAAGGGCATACCAGTTTACAGAAATATCTTTTATTTTGCTATACCTAAGAGTCTTTAAGTAGCCACAAACCATACTAAGCAAAGGATCTGTCAAATGTTAGTTCCAGTAAGATAAGTCATTTCTACTCAAGTTGTGATTATGAAATGTCTTTGTATTTAGAAGTCAAAAAATTTAGATTCATCCACAGATACTGAAGGTTAGGAAAGGCAAATTTTCATCTCTGCCCTCTTAGACTGTTCAGCAAGGCCTGTGAAGTAAACTGACTTGAGCATCCCTTGGTTTGGGTATTTGAGGAGGGTCCTGGAACCCATTCCCCTCTGATACTAAGGGACAACTAACTGGATACAATTTATGTAAGTTTTATGGTACATCAGTTCAGTTCAGTCGCTCAGTCATGTCTGACTCTTTGCGACCCCATGAATCGCAGCACGCCAGGCCTCCCTGTCCATCACCAACTCCAGGAGTTCACTCAGATTCACGTCCATCGAGTCAGTTATCCCATCCAGCCATCTCATCCTCTGTCATCCCCTTCTCCTCCTGCCCCCAATCCCTCCCAGCATCAAAGTCTTTTCCAATGAGTCAACTCTTCGCATGAGGTGGCCAAAGTACTGGAGTTTCAGCTTTAGCATCATTCCCTCCAAAGAAATCCCAGGGCTGATCTCCTTCAGAATGGACTGGTTGGATCTCCTTGTAGTCCAAGGGACTCTCAAGAGTCTTCTCCAACACCACAGGCCAAAAGCATCAATTCTTCAGTGCTCAGCCTTCTCCACAGTCCAACTCTCACATCCATACATGACCACTGGAAAAACCATAGCCTTGACTAGACGGACCTTAGTCGGCAAAGTAATGTCTCTGCTTTTAAATATGCTATCTAGGTTGATCATAACTTTCCTTACAAGGAGTAAGCGTCTTTTAATTTCATGGCTGCAATCACCATCTGCAGTGATTTTGGAGCCCCCCAAAATAAAGTCTGACATTGTTTCTACTGTTTCCCCATCTATTTCCCATGAAGTGATGGGACCGGATGCCATGATCTTTGTTTTCTGAATGTTGAGCTTTAAGCCAACTTTTTCACTCTCCTCTTTCACTTTCATCAAGAGGCTTTTTAGGTCCTTTTCCCTTTCTGCCATAAGGGTGGTGTCATCTGCATATCTGAGGTTATTGATATTTCTCCTGGCAATCTTGATTCCAGAAATAGGAACCCTCATAAGCAATGAAGACCCAAAGAAAGGCAGAACCTACCCACACGTTTTTTATAGTTGGCTAAACAAAGAGAGGCAGTTATGGAGAAGTAACTGAATTATGCACAGAGGCTAAAGGAAGATGACTTATTTTAGAAGGTCCATTTTTGTAGAAATCTCTGGGTCTCAGTTTCCTGTCCTTGATATTAAGAATGTTACTTTGCTCCTATTACAGCAAAGTCATCATTCACATGAGAAGTCCATCTCCTGCTTTTAAGAAAAAGGGAAAAGGATTTGCTATTTTTCAAGTCTTTTAAACTCAAAATAATCCTTTTGCCAAGATGACATATTTTGGAGTGACATATTCTACCACCCCTCACAGGCAAAAGTAAAACATAAAAATAAAGAAAAACTGAAACAACAAAAAATCAAACCAAATGAGAGCAACAACAAAAGAATATATCTTCTACTTCCTGAGAAATTGCTCCCTATCTGTGATTAAAATTAAGAGAGAAATATACAAGAGAGGGGATACCTACTGATGGGCTGAGGCTGCTCTGGGTCTTCTGGCAGAAAATTCATAATCAAAAGAGATCCTCCAGCTGCAAAATCAGTTGTTTTTCCTAAGTTCATTTTAATGAGAAAACTTAGCCACAATTCTACATAGTCATTACATTCAAACTTACTATCCTCTTTGGGGTAGAAAGCTCTGGAAAACTTCTGCCTCTGTACTCCTGTTCAGAGTTGATGATTTAACGTTTTTAAGCCATTTTAAGGCCTTCTGGGATGAAAAAACAACTTTTTAATTGAGGCATGTGAACTGACTGATTTGTTTCCTTTTCCTCTGATCTTCGTGGAAGCCTGCAATTTTATGTTTTGAGAATGGGTTTCTCTACTCATTATTATTAACTCTATAATAATAGAGTTAACTCTACTCATTATTTATTGCTTACAACAGTTATGAAACTATTTGATCTTCAAAATGTAGCCTGATGCAGTATCTTTTGAAATAACTTTTCATTTATTTCTTAATCAGTGTTCCTTTTTAAGTTTTAATTACCTAATAATAACATTTTGATACATAACTATATTAAAAGGACCAACTGGACTTTAGTTAAATTCAAATTGAGATTCTTCTTTATACATGATCAATATTGCAAAATAGTAGAACTAACTAATCAAAGTCAGCAGGGATTAGTTTAATCATCAATCATTTTCCAACCAAATATTCCTTAATATGTCTCTATTTAATAGTTTCATTCATACCAAGTAGTACAGAGAGAGAACATAATGACTTCTTAAAAGAATTACCATACTAGATTACACATTTGACAGCAATAGATTTGTCTTTATAAAATATAAATATGAATAAAACAGGTATTGTAAAGTACCAAATAAGCAAATTACTAATTTAAGTCCAAATTGCTTCAGCCTACAAGAAACTGTATTGTAAATCCACATTATAATGCTTAGAATGCCAGTGTTATATACATAAGTGAGAGAATTGTTTGTAGGTGACAAAGGATGATGTTTTTCCTGCTCTAATCATAGGACTATTACATGGTGGCAGGGCCCTGACCTGGGAATTTTCTGGGCTACAAAACTTGGATGAAGTTATGGATCAAGTACCTGGAGGCGAAGTGGTTTGCTATAAACATAAAGTTCACTAAAGGCTTCCTAGACTACTTTGCTTCATAATTATGTTTGGATATTTGCTACCAATGATGTAAATTTCAAGTAAGTAGCAAGTAGTTTTATCCGCTTCCAAGAAATGTGCTCTGGAGTGTATGTCTGACTTTTCCATTATGGAGGAGAAAATACAGAGAATGTTCAATTCAGGTAGAAAGAATAGGAAATCACTTTTAATGAGGTCTTATTAAACTTTTAATGTAACCCAGAATAATATTAAGCAGCATAAAACTGACTTCTGTATCCACTGAGTCCATATGGTGAAGACTGACTTGTAAGAAACTGAATTCAAGTGGGTAAAGTATATCTTAAGAAGATGTAATTTCTCATGTTTTTGTGAAGATATAAATTGAAGTGTAAATTCTCCCTCCATAGATACAGCCTCTTGATATTTTACCATGTAGGCCAACTGCTGTCCTAAAATAAATTTTTAAATGATATAAATCACCTTCTTTGAAACCAGGTGGAAAAACTACAGTTAAAAATAAAAAAAAATCATTTTTATTTATACTTGGGGAGTCCAACAACTACTTCCTTCCTACTCAGCTCCCATGCTTGTCCAACCCACCAGCATCTACCTCCTGGACTCCCAGTTATCTCCTCATTGGTTTTCATGTCTCTACCCACCTCTATCTCTAGTCATTCTCTACATAAGTCCACTCACGGCATATGTCTGCCCTGTTGAAAAATGTCCAGTGGCTTCCTCTCACACTTAGAATAAAATGCAAATTTCTTACTGTAACCTACGAGTCCTTACATCTGAGATTCAGGGTCTTGGAACTATAGATATTATGAACAAGATAATTCTTAGCCATGAGGGACTGTCCTATGCAATTTGAGATGTTTAGTAGTATTCCTGGCTTCCAGCCACTAGAGGCCAGTCACATCCCTTTCACAGCTGAGACAACCAAAAATTTCACCATTGCCAATGTACCTCAGGGGCAAAGTCACCCCTTCCAGGAATCACTTCTCTGCGTGATGTGGCCCCTCATGACACTTCCGTCCTCATCTTCTCTGGCTTACTGGACTTCAGTTCCACTAGCCTCATCTATGTTCCTCCCACAAACCAAAAGCCCTCTTGACTCTGGCCTTTTTCTGTACTTGCTGTTCTCTGAATAGAATGCTCTATGTGTTCTAATGTCCCTGCTTAAATGTCCTCTCTATCTAAAATAGCTCCTTCTGCCAGCCTCTACCCCTTAGCATACTTGTCTTCATGGCACTTATCTGCTCCTTAGCTTTATAGTCTATCTCACAGTTGAGATAATTTTTGTCTATCTTCCTGACTTGATGAAATTTCACAATGCCAGAGACTTGAGCTGTATTGTACAACACAGTCTTTCTGATTTCTAAAACAGTGCCTGTCTATATTTTCAACAGTTGCTCAATATGTTGGCTAACTGGATGAATAAGTATGCATTCTGATAGCAGTCCTATTTATTTATTTATTGCTGCACCAAACAGCATGTGGAGCTTCCATGACCCAGAAATGAACCTAAACTCCTGCACTGGAAGCATGCAGTCTTAACCACTGGATCACCAGAGAAGTCTAGTAGTCCTCTTTAGATTACTATAAACATTTAGAGGTTGGTGTTTCTCTTATTTCTATAACAGTTTCATATCATGCTTTAACCAAAGAGGTTTTTAGAAATCTTCAGGTAACACAGTCATTTTACAAGTAAGAAATTCGAGGCCTGGAGAGATTACTTTGTCAACAATGACACAATTTATCATTAATTGTTTATCTGAGTTGACCTTTAAAAATCAAAAAGATGAAAGCCAAATTTCAGGACTTCTCCTACAGTCTTCCTTGCGGGCATTTACTGAGATTATTGGACATTTTATTTACAAATTACATTTTTAGAAATTTTTAATTGAATAAGGTTATCGGTATTGAGTACAAGATCATTATTTAAGGAGGTTATTAGTGGAAACATACACCATAGTTCATGATAATTTTTAACATGAGTAGTGAGATTACTATCAATTCAACTCAACTTACATTTATTAAAGTGAGCACCTAAAATGTACATTATTTTGGAGGGTTCAGGGGGATTAAAAAGTTAAGTACTGCAAAGCCTCTGACCTCAAAAACCTTATAGCATAATATAGTACAAGAGATGAAGTAAGTACATAGAAACCACAACACAAGCATATTCTGATAAATGCTGGATTTGGGATGTAATCATGATAATTGCTTACTATCTGCTGAGTAGCTATTGTAGTAGTAACAAGTAGTATACTAAATGATAGTAATTTAGGCTTTGTCAAGCAAAGAAAATGGTAAAGACTTTGAATAAAGACACAGAAAGCTGCAAACTTAATTACTTATTCTACACTCCTTTAAGAAAAGGATTGATTCTGACCAGATTAATGCAGATCTGGGAAATTAGAAAAAATACAAATATGATCATGAGTGGTACAACATGTGACAAAGCATAGGTAGATGATAAAGTGCATCAAGTGTACATGTTAGAAAAACTCTGAATTCTTTGGTTTGGCTGGAGTGTATTGATAGTTTAATGGAAGCCAACAAATGTAAGTTTAAGTAGCAAATGTAATGTGAATATGGACTGACCATATAGAAACCTAAATATCATTCTAATGATATCTAAGCCTAAATATCATATACATATACATACACATATATATGTATGTGCTGCTGCTGCTGCTAAGTCGCTTCAGTCATGTCTGACTCTGTGCGACCCCATAGACGGCAGCCCACCAGGCTCCCCCATCCCTGGGATTCTCTAGGCAAGAATACTGGAGTAGGTTGCCATTTCCTTCCCAATGCATGAAAGTGAAAAGTCAAAGTGAAGTCTCTCAGTCGTGTCCGACTCTTCACGACCCCATGGACTGCAGCCTACCAGGCTCCTCCGTCCATGGGATTTTCCAGGCAAGAGTACTGGAGTGGGGTGCCATTGCCTTCTCCAATATATATATGTATGTATGTATAATATAATATATATATGTTCTATTTTCTGGGCAAAGAGGAATATCTGAAGGATGTTAATCAAAAAGTTGGAAGATCATATGGAATTATTCACATAGGACTACCTGAATGGTCAGCTGCCAATGAAAACCATCCCTCCAGACACATTCAACTAATCTCCAGAGTGGAGCCCTTGCTACCTACATACACCAAGCTTCCACTGATTATAGGGACAATAAATCAGTGCATATGTAGTGAATCTACTTTACTTGATGGTTGATGGTTCTGAGAGCTACCTGCATTCAACTCATCTGCCTGATATTGGGACTTGCTATAGAAAGGCATCAGGGAAACAAAATATCTGAGCACGGCAGCTGTACAATTTTTGCACCTTTTAGGTTAAATGGCTTTTTGCAAGTAAAAGTGAGTCCAAAGAAAAGCAAGTGTTCTCTCTTAAGCATCAGAACCACATAATTGACACAATCTCTGTATCTGAAGAAAGGAATGGCAACCCACTCTAGCATTCTTGCCTAGAGAATCCCATGGACAGAGGAACCTGGCAAGCTATAGTCCATAGGGCTGCACAGAGTTGGACACGACTGAAGTGACTTAGGAGGTGGCAAGAATACACAGAAGAACCTTACAAAAAAGATCTTCATGACCCAGATGATCACGATGGTCTGATCACTCACCTAGAGCCAGACATCCTGGAATGTGAAGTCAAGTGGGCCATAGGAAGCATTATACAAACAAAGCTAGTGGAGGTGATGGAATTCCAGTTGAGCTATTTCAAATCCTAAAAGATGATGCTGTGAAAGTCCTGCACTCAATATGCCAGCAAATTTGGAAAACTCAGCAGTGGCCACAGGACTAGAAAAGGTCAGTTTTCATTCCACTTCCAAAGAAAGGCAATGCCAAAGAATGCTCAAACAATTTCACAATTGCACTCATCTCACACGCTAGTAAAGTAATGCCCAAAATTCTCCAAGCCAGGCTTCAGCAATACATGAACCGTGAACTTCCAGATGTTCAAGCTGGTTTTAGAAAAGGCAGAGGAATCAGAGATCAAATTGCCAACATCCATTGGATCATTGAAAAAGCAAGAGAGTTCCAGAAAAACATCTATTTCTGCTTTATTGACTATGCCAAAGCCTTTGACTGTGTGGATCACAATAAAGTCTGGAAAATTCTGAAAGAGATGGGAATACCAGACTAGCTGACCTGCCTCTTGAGAAGTTTGTATGCAGGTCAGGAAGCAACAGTTAGAACTGAACATGGAACAAAAGACTGGTTCCAAATAGGAAAAGGAGTAAGTCAAGGCTGTATATTGTCACCCTGCTATTTAACTTATATGCAGAGTATATCATGAGAAACACTGGGCTGGATGAAGCACAGACTGGAATCAAGATTGCTGGGAGAAATAACCATAAACTCTGATATGCAGATGACACCACCGTTATAGCAGAAAATGAAGAACTAAAGAACCTCTTGATGAAAGTGAAAGAGGAGAGTGAAAAATTTGGCTTAAAGCTCAACATTCAGAAAACGAAGATCATGGCATCTGGTCCCATCACTTCATGGGAAATAGATGGAGAAACAGTGGTAGACTTTATTTTGGGGGGGTCCAAAATCACTGTAGATGGTGACTGCAGCCATGCAATGAAAAGACGGTTACTCCTTGGAAGGAAAGTTATGACCAACCTAGACAGCATATTAAAAAGCAGAGATATTTCTTTGGCAACAAAGGTCCGTCCATCCAAGGCTAGATGTTTTTCCAGTAGTCATGGTTTTTCCAGTAGTCATGTATGGATGTGAGAGTTAGACTATAAAGAAAGCAGAGTGCCGATGAATTGATGTTTTTGAACTGTGGTGTTGAAGAAGACTCTTGAGAGTCCCTTGGACTGGAAGGAGATCCAACCAGTCCATCCTAAAGGAGATCAGTCCTGGGTGTTCATTGGAAGGACTGATGTTGAAGCTGAAACTCCATTACTTTGGCTACATGATGCAAAGAGCTGACTTATTTGAAAAGACCCTGATGCTGGGAGAGATTGAAGGTGAGAGGAGAAGGGGATGACAGAGGATGAGATGGTTGGAATAGACATGAGTTTGAGTGAACTCTGGGAGTTGGTGATGGACAGGGAGGCCTGGCATGCTGCAGTCCATGGGGTGGCAAAGAGTCGGACACGACTGAGTGACTGAACTGAACTGAAGCGACTTAGCACGCGTGTGTGCACACACACACACACACACACACACAGCACTGTATGTTCGGATTGGATATCTGTCTCAACCTAATAAAAACAACTCTGTATCACCCTTATCAAAAATCATTCCACTTAGATAATAAATGCTTGTAATTATATTCTCTTCAAAATTACAAAATACCACTTTGATTAGATAAAATACGCTTACCAGGGAAACCTCTACAGCCACCCAAACCCTACTTTGCTAATTACTGTCTCAGTTATGGGTGGTATTTAGTAACCTGCCTTGAACTACTAACAGTTTTCCCTCCCACAAATGATTGACCTAATCATAATATCTAAAAAAAAAAAAAAATCAAACAAACAAATTTTTCTAGATGATTATTCTCAAATCAGTATTTTACAGGATTCCCTTATCACATGAATTCTATTATTAGCACAATATTATTAATCCTTAAGTCATGGGCAAGTCAGTGATTGTCCTGTAGATTCTGGATATGATATTAGGATTAGAAACATTAGTAAATTTATTTCTTATCCTTATGATTATATTCTTTAAAACTATACTATTACTTCTTTCTCATAAAAGAAACAAATGCAAAAATGATGAACGTATTCATCATTTCCTCTAAAGTTATAATTACAAATTTTTTTTCAGGTAGTTGTTTCTAATAGACATTTAGAGGAGAATATAGCCAGTTTGGGGAGATCTGTAAAGATACTGCAGAGCAAGTAATACCTAAAACGAAGAGACAAATCAAAGGTAGCAAAGAAGATTAAGAAAAGGCATTTCAAGCAAAAGGACAGCATGTTCAAAGACAGAAAATGAGAGATCAGAAAGTGCCTCATAGGTTAATATTAGAACTCTGAGTTCTGTGCTTTGGTTGGTACTTGGATATGATGGTACATATGGTACCATATTTCAACAAGATTAGAAATCCTCTCATCCAACACAGTCCTGACTGACAACTTTTCAGTTAATTCTTTTTAAGTTGGCAAGGCACAGATAGTACCAATATATCATATATTCATTTTATTAATCATATCATTGTATTATACAAAATATAATGCCCAATTAATTCACCATCATTTGAGATGTCATTCTCTTTGGGTATAAGTCCACAAATTGAAATTCTCACAAGTGTTTTACAAACCACACTCATGCTACACTGTTTAAATCCCCAGTTTTAGCTTCTTTATGTTGGAGTGAAAACGTAAAGATTATTTGTGACAAAATCTGAATACAGAATCCTTCTAGACATTTACAAATTTTCCCCAGGCTTTCACAGTTGTCTCGCCACGTTTGACAACCATTTAAAAAGAAAACTCATTATAAGTTAGTCTTTCAAAACACTGACTGTTTTTTTTTTCCTTTCTTGTTCATATTTCATCAATCTGTATAACATTTAATTAAATTAGATGTTTATGATAATAGGTATAGCTAGCACAAACATGCATGTTAATAACCACAACTGATGTTTTTTAGGCATACAGTTTAGCTAATGGGAACAAAAGTACATAGGATTGCAGAGTGTAACCTTTCAGTGGTGAGTATCCTGGGTCACAGAGCTCAGACAACTTTTACAGAAGGAATAAGAGTTGAATGAATTAAGCTTGTTCAGGTGATACTTCATTTAAGAGAGCACTTGTTTAGGTCAGTGTGGCAGATCAGCCAGACAGGAGAATGCAACATCAAAGAAAATGGAGATTGGAAAAAAGAGCCAGGTGAGTGCTGTAAGCTAGGCTCTAGACCTAGGGAGCTTATTAGGAATGGCAGTGGAGTAGTGCTTCAGACAGTGGATGCCCCTGTGAATGCTCTCTATTCAGTAGCCATGTATCTTTGGACAAGCTCTTTATACTATACTACCCTTATATAATCATTAAGGTCCCAAAATTTTAAAAGAGTCCTTATTCTTGGGATGTTGTTGGGATTACATGAGTTAATATTGTAATTATGTGTTTAAAACATAGGGGCTCAATTAACATCAATTTTATTATTACATACCAAAGTGAAAACTGGTAAGTTTCTAGATATGCTATTCCAGGGCATAATCATGACTGAATATACGTAAAGTACTTTGAATATGACCTGGCATGTAATAAAAATTTTTGTATTAATTTGCTGTCGTTACAAGCCATTTAAATGTTTTAAATGAAAGAGTGATCAGGTTTGCACTTTAGAAGGAACCATATCAACAGTGAGAGAGCGAGGTATTAAGGAGTAAGGTGGGTGTCAAACCAGGAGAAAAATGCTTGGTCAATTACGGGTGCTGAGCTAACACAGTCCCGGGATGGACAGACAGAGGACACGTAGGAGTCAGGACTTACTCGTGTGGCAGAACTGGGAGTGCCTGCTGCTTGTCTGGACACAGCTCAGGAGCAAGAGGGTGGAGCTGAAGACATTTATCATGGATGCCTTTTTCCATGCAGCTGCACTCAAGTACTATATCTATTTTGGTTTAGGGGTGAACTCAGAGAAGTAGTAAGGAAGTCAAAGCAAGGTATTTCTAAGAAATTCACAAAATCAGCTACAAAAGGAGCAAAAGCCTTATCTTCATGAGCAGTCTCTCTGCATCTAGCAACCTCAGTGACCAGAATTAACTGACCCCTTTCTTATTAAGCCATCAAACTTCTCTCTCCCCTTCAAAACTATTTATAGTTTAGTAGCACTAAGCCAGGCAGGCAGTCTTTTAGGATCCAAACAAGAGAAGTCTTGTGGAATAATTCTTTGAACATCTTTCTTTTAATATGAACTTGCTGGATAACTGATTCAGTGTTTATTCTGCTGAGAAAACTCTATACAACAAAGTCAAGTAGTAAAATCATTATGCTCCCTCTACTGAAACATGAAAGCCTTTGAGGATGTTTCAGATTTTTCGGTGTATAATCTTCCCTGGAATTGGGCAAATATTTATTCTTAAAATGTATTTGTGTTTCCCAAAATCCACACAGAGGGAGAAATATACTCTAAAGAACTGCCACCATGTCCTCTTTATTATGTAAAGGATAAAAATTAATATTTGTCTAAAATAGATAACCATGTAACTACAGAAACCCTGTTTTCATCTGCTTAGGATTAGAAGCCTTTTCATATGTATTCAAGTTCCTTCATGTTTTAGAGGGTTTAGATAATAGGGTAACAATTTACACAATAAATCTGGGTTAATGGAGTAGTAAAATAACTAGATTTACAGGTGAAAATTAAGTCCTCAGCTCACTTAATTTAATAAACATTTATTGAGCACCTTGTAGGCGCCATGCACTGGGGTATAAAAACGACAAAGGCAAATACAGTCTATTTTTTTTCAAGGAACTTCAAGTCTGGTGGGAAGATAAATATTAATCAAGTAATCATTTAAAATGTAATATCAGGTATAATTGACAAGGGTTTAATTTCCAAAATATACAAACAGTTGATATAGCTCAATATAAAAAAATATCAAAAAATGGGAAAAGACATAGATGTTTCTTCAAAGATATATAGCTGGCCAACAGACACACAAAAAGATGCTCAACATTGTTAATTAAAAGAGAAATGCAAATCAAAACCACAATGAGGAATCACCTTATACCACTCAGAAAGACCATCATCAAAAAGTCTACAAATAATAAATGCTGGAGAGGATGTGGAGAAAAGGGAATCCTCCAACATTACTGTTGGGAATGCAAATTGGTGCAACCACTATGGAGAACAGAATTGAGGTTCTTTTAAAAAACTAAAAACAAGAGTTACCATATGATCCAGCAATCCCACTCCTAAGCATATATCTGGAGAAAACTCTAATCAGAAAAGATACATACACCCCATTGTCAAGAGCAGCACTATTTACAATAACCAAGACATAGAAGCAACCTCGACAGATGAAAAGATAAAGAAGATAGAGTGTGGTGTGAGTGTGTATAATGGAATATTACTAAGACATCAAAAATAATGAAACAATGGCATTTGCAGCTACATGGATGGATTTAGAGATTCTCATGCTAAGTGAAGTAAGTCAGACAGAGAAAGACAAATGTATTACTTATGTAAAGTTGCTTCAGTCATGTCTGACTCTACAACCCTATGGACTGTAGTCCACCAGGCTCCTCTTTCCATGGGATTCTCCAGGAAATATTACTGGAATAGATTGCCATGGCCTCATGCAGGGGATCTTCCCAACCTAGGGACTGAATCTGAATCTCTAGGTCCCCTATATTGTCAAGCAGGTTCTTTATCACTAGAGGCACCTGGGAAGCCCGTATCACTTATATGCAGAATCTTTAAAAAAAAAAAAAGGGGTACAAATGAAATCACAAGACAGAAATTGATTCACAGACATAGAAAACAAACTTATGGTTACCAAAGGTGATGGGGTGGGGCTACAGATACACACTGCTACATATAGTATGGATAAACAACCAGGACCTGCTGTATAGCACAGGGAAAGATATTCAGTCTCGTGTAATGACCTATGTTGGAAAAGAGTCTAAAAAAGAATTACTACGCTGTACACCTAAAACTAACACAAACTTGCAAATCAACAATATTTCCATTAAAAAAATGTAATATCATAGCTATGCTAAGAATTATGAAAGAAGGGAACTTGTAGCCACAAATAATAGAGGAATCTGACCTAGTCTGGGAGAATAAAGGGGACAGTGAAGAGAAAGTTGCACACAGATTGAGAGCATATGTAGAAGACCTAGGTCCAAAGGAAATCCAGGACATCTGGGAGCTGGAGAGAAGGCCAGAGGAGCAGGAAGGCCAAAGGAGTGGCAAAGCAGAAGAAAATGATGGAAGAGTGATAAGCGGGAGCCAAATTGTGCTGCGTTCTACCAGGAGAATTAAGAATTACAGTTCAATGATTTTGTTTATTCAGTTGATTAGGTACCCAAATAAATAGTTTATTCATGGTAGATGAAATAATTGCATACTTAATCACAAGGAAATGAGTTCGTGTTTCACGGACATGCAGTAACTGCTGGCCCTAAAAGAAGTACCTGTGGAGACAGGACTGTGCAGCAGGATAGGGTGTAATGAGGTCACAGGACTTTCACCTAAAGGCACCAGTGGAGATTTCTAATGCACTGACACCCAGAAAACAAGGCCATGAAATTATTTCCACTAACCAGGACACACCACATGAGAGTCTGTTAAGGTAAAATCTTGAAGAAAGAAACATTCATCTTTCTAGCCTTTTTTGAGTGAACTTTCTTCTCTTTTAGAAAATACTCTCTGGGTCTAGCATGAACTAATTCCACCTCCAGGCCCTCTTCAGCACATCTCTGTCCTCCAAAAACAAACTCCCACTCCATTCATCCAGGCATTTCATCCTTCTCCATCCTTCATCTGCAGGTACCCAGGGCTTACAAACTGTATCTACCACTTGCTCTATTCAATCAACTATAGCTGTATTCTCCAAGGAAAGGAAAGGATGGGTTCTCACTCTCATAAGTTGGAAGAAGAAGCCTTACCTTCAGGAAAAGTAGCCGTGTTAATAAAGAGTGATACATTCAATCAACGAGAATGAGGAAATACTAGTATGGGCCAAAGCTGAGAGAACTTTTAAATATGAATACTTGAGTTAAGTGTTGGGGTGAGAGAAAGACTGGACAGGCTGGGGCACTAGAGTAGGCAATTCAGGCATGAAAACATCGACCAAAGGAAAGAGGCATGTCACGCTTGGGATAAAGCATGAGATACTAGGGAAAATATAAAAACTACCATGAGTACAACAGTGCATTTATAGGGAGAATCCCTGGTTGTCTAGTGGTTAAGGACTTCCCTCACAGCTCAGTTGGTGAAGAATCTGCCTGCAAAGCAGGAGACCTGGGTTCGATTCCTGGGTTGGGAAGATCCCCTGGAGAAGGAAATGGCAATCCACTCCAGTATTCTTGCCTGAAAAACTCCATGGACAGAGGAGCCTGGTGGGCTACAGTCCATGGTGTCACAAAGAGTCGGACATGACTTAGCGACTAAACCAGAGATAACAATAAAATAAGGAGAGCAAGATCTTAATGAACCCCAAAGATGACAGTGAGGAGTTTGGTCTTTTTCTCTGTTGTTTATCTGAGATCCACAGGGAGTAACTTGCTGACAAATGTATTTTAATAAATTTCTACAATGAACCTTGTAGTTTTTATCCACTCATTCACCATATATTTATTTAATTCTTATAATGCCACCAAACAAAGAAATAGGTGCTAGGAGGATACACAATAAACCAGTAAGGAAGATGTTCATTAAAATAAGTGTTGAAAAGTCTGACATAGTGATAGAAAGGAGGTATCAAAAGACTGTGAAATTTTTATCACAGATTAAATCATTGAGTCAAAAGGAGGGAATTAAAGGTGACCCCACTGCTTGAACTTTGAGATAATAAGACTATTGCATCAAGCAGAAAATTAGGTCATATTTGGGGGGAAATTGATTAATCTCATCTATGAAATTTGAGTTTCAGGTGATGAGTGATTTCATCAAGTAGGGAGGTCCCATTGACACATGTAGGGCCTGATAACCCTCACTTTTCACTCCTTATTTTTGGTTGACAATGCATAATGCTGGGATGTGGGACACATATTATTATACTAATCATTGCAGGAGATACTTTTGATTTAGAGGAAGCCTTTACATCCATATTCTGCCTGCATGTTCATGTTAATGAGATTTAATAGAAGGTGCTTAGTGAGAGGATTGCAGAGTATGTGAAAATCAAAGATATTTAGGGAAGAACATTTTAAATTACCCCTAATAAATGTTAAGGGTGCTTATGTGTTTGTGAGTATGTATATGCATATGCATAAATGTGTCTATATACACATACACAGAATATATGTATACTTTGTTTGTACAAATTTCCTTCAACAGAGATGTGGATAGTAGAGCTTTTCAGAATCAAGCAGTGGAAGAGAACCAAACATCTATTCAGGACCCCATTCAAATAAACCATCAATAATTCCACATACACAATTCAAACAGTATTTTTGAATATGTTTTACTATTTAAGACAAGCCATAAATGTGGGTTTTTATGACCAACTAGAAATTAAAATGATAATATATACAAAGCCACAGAGGAAATGACTCAAACAAGAATTGCAGGCTTTCTAACCATCATTTACCTAAACTATCTTGCATAGCAAGAAATTTAAATCTAAAAGAAGTTATAAAGATGAATGAATTCAAATTCAGCCTTACAAGTCAAATTAAAAATACATTACAAAATGTAAATCAAATGGCATTAATTTATGCTAAAATTGCCTTTCCCCCTAAAGGTTTTCAAGCACTCAAAACCTTGATTTTAGCAGTCATGCTCTAATTTATGTAGGAATTATTCTATCTTCATGAACATGAAAACAAATGAATAAAGAATAAATGACTTGTTACTGATTGAAACACGATATCAGAAACTGTACAAATAAAGGGATTCATACTTATAAATACTAAGTACTCTTAATAAACCAAATTGGCTAAAAGATGTTGAAAGGACAGTTTTGAAAAATCTTCTTGGGGTCAGGTATGAAATGGATGCTATGGAACAGAACTGCATATGTTTTTACTTTCCCATCTTGACAGCAATATCCCTATTTTGTCTTCTGGAAATACAAATAAAATATTTTCTCTAGCTCTACCCATATTTATTAAGGAATAAAGTGACAACTGTTTTGCTATCTACTTTAACCTGTCTAATTCTTCAATTTCTATTCAGAGCTTCCTGGAAAATTCATGTACTTATTTTCAGGCACTTAATGGAATAGTAAATATGTATCAAAATAATTTCCTCTACTGAAATCACAGTAAATGAAATGAGAAATTTCTCCTGGAAGGCACAAAATGTTCCTAGAAGAAGGTGGCTTTGTATAGTACGGATCACTACAGTGTAACAAATATTGGTTAGGTACCCACATTGCAAATGTAGGTCTAGCCTTTCCTGAAATCCAGTTAAAATGCAAAAGAAGAAACAAATACACAAACAAATCAAAGAAAACACTCTCAAGTAAACTGAAAATGAAAGAAGGCTGAATTATTTATTTCTCTCCACTTAAAAAAAAAATATGTTATTTGGCTGCACCTATCAGATTTTAACATGCATGAATTTTTTGACCTAATAAATTTGGAATTCTATCTGGCAGAAGACACATGTATGAACATGATTACTGCAAAATTCTACTGCATAATGACACAGGTATGAACATGATCATTGAAAAATTATTTTTAAGAGCAAAAAATAACAAACAATATGTGTTCAACAATAAATAAATGGCTT
Source organism: Oryx dammah (assembly GCF_014754425.2). Taxonomy (NCBI): domain Eukaryota; kingdom Metazoa; phylum Chordata; class Mammalia; order Artiodactyla; family Bovidae; genus Oryx; species Oryx dammah. Next base: position 57,805,111 of record NW_024070202.1, on the reverse strand, counting down.
AGAAATTATAATGCATTTAAACTGACAAATGCTGTGTATAGATTACAAATGAGTTAGATTTGTGATAATATGAAGTTCATGAGGCATCTGAGAGTGAAAATATGGAGTTACAGAAAACCAAAGTTCTGTATTAAAGAAATATATATACCCAGATATATACATATGTATTTCTATGAGAATTAAAAATTATAGATGGAAATACATTTAAATGTTAAGATTGTTCACCTCATGGAAGTAGGATAATGGGACCTTATTTTAGGGAGAAAACTTCTTACATATTTTTTAACTCTAGGAGCAGGAAAGTTTGGAAGTTGTAGCTTTTCATGTTCTGTCACCAAGGAATATCTCAAGTCTGACTTAGGATTGTTAGGCTATGTCTAGTTTTCCTCACAGTCAGAACAAAATTGGAGCAGATATCTCATTCCTGCCTAGAAAGATCCTGGTAGATGAATAAACACTGGGTATTGGGCAACAGGTGAGAGGCTATGAATTTACACTGCCTTTCAGTTTAAAATCTGACACTAAGATTCAATGAGCAGTGGTGGGCCCAAAACAAACTACATATCTTGCTGGCTAGCACATTCCAAATAGAGCTGAGTTACACCTTCCTCAAAAATCCACAAAACAAGTCTCCATCAGTGAAAACACTGTTACATAAAAGCATAACTTAGAATAAGATTTAGACAAACTTTAAGGGTAAAAAGTTTAATAATACACTGGAAACTATTTACTAGTGAAAACTATATAATCTTTTAAACCATTCTTATCATATGGGTTGAGTAGTGAATTTAAAAAACTAGTAAGATAGTTTTAGCCAGTACGAGGTTAACTGCTTGTGATGGCCAATATTTTTTAATTCTGACAATTAATAAAATGTTTATTGAAAGGATAACATTATATACAATGCCTCTAGCATACTACTAACTTTATGGATATATGGAGTTACTGTAAGTTAATCAAATGTAAAAATATTATAATTAGAATATGATATCAGTGCATTTGTCATACGATTTGGTCATCCACGAATTAAAGAATACTGCAGTCACTATGTGGAGAAGGCAATGGCACCCCACTCCTGTACTCTTGCCTGGAAAATCCCATGGACAGAGGGGCCTGGTAGGCTGCAGTCCCTGGGGTAGTGAAGAGTCAGACACGACTGAGACACATCACTTTCACTTTTCACTTTCATGCATTGGAGAAGGAAATGGCAACCCACTCCAGTGTTCTTGCCTGGAGAATCCCAGGGACGGCGGAGGCTGGTGGGCTGCCATCTATGGATTCGCACAGAGTTGGACACGACTGAAGCAACTTAGCAGCAGCAACAGTCACTATGATAATACTGGTAGATGAACTGAAATTTTTATAGCATAAGTAATTCTGTTTGAATGCTTGTAATGCAAAAGTCCATTTAATCAAAGCTATAGTTTTTCCAGTAGTCATGTATGGATGTGAGAGTTGGACTATAAAGAAAGCTGAGCACTGAAGAACTGATGCTCTTGAACTGTGGTGTTGGAGAAGACTCTTGAGAGTCCCTTGGACTGCAAGGAGATCCAACCAGTCCATTCTAAAGGAGATCAGTCCTGGGTGTTCTTTGGAAGGACTGATGCTGAAGCTGAAACTCCAATACTTTGGCCACCTGATGCAAAGAACGGACTCATTTGAAAAGACCCTGATGCTGGGAAACATTGAAGGCAGGAGGAGAAGGGGACGACAGAGGATGGGATGGTTGGATGGCATCACCGACTCAGTGGACATGAGTTTGAGTAAACTCCAGAAGTTGGCACTGGACAGGGAGGCCTGGCATGCTGCAGTCCATGGGGTTGCAAAGAGTCAGACATGACTGAGCAACTGAACTGAACTGAATGCAATAAAGAATTTTTCCCTTAGAAATGGTTATTTTTTTGAAGCAGAGTGATATGAATTTCAAACAAAAAAATTAACATTTTCGCTACTCTTTTTGTTTCAAAAGACAGAAAAAGTACATCTGGTGCCTCGATGACTTCCACCTCTTTTCCATCATTAATAAGAATTAATAAGCCATTCTACTAGTATACAAAGGAGGTGGTCACCATTGGGACAAGAAATTTACAACAGAGAGTAAAAGTGACTTTTTGAATATGTGACAAGCCAACTCAAGTTTCTGTTGTCAAGTGGGATTAAAACCCATCAAATTTTTTTATTTTAAATTTCTATTTCCTTCCCTTTTCCCCACACAAATATACCTAAAGAATCAGAGGGTGGCAGGGAAACCAAATAATGGCACTAGCAAAAAAGAATTCATATTTTTGTTTGGGCCTGTTTTATTACCATAAATTTAATAATTTTATATTTCATAGGTTATCAATAAATTTTAACTAGGTAAAATATTGACATATATGTTGTTCAGTCACTAAGTCATGCCCAACTCTTTGTGACCACATGGATTGTAGTCCACCAGGTTACTCTGTCTGTGGAATTCTCAAAGCAAGAATACTAGAGTGGATTGCCACTTCCTACTCCAAAGGATCTTCCTGATCCAGGGATCGAACCCCAGTCTCCCACATTGCAGGAAGATTCTTTACTGTCTGAGCTACCTGGGAAGCTCCCGTTATCTACCAGAGTTTTCTCAAATTCATATCCATTGAGTCAGTGATGCTATTTAACCATCTCATCCTCTGCTGCCTCCTTCTCCTTCTGCTTTCAATATTTCCCAGCGTCAGGGTCTTTTCAATGGGTCAGCCCTTCACATCAGGTGGCCAGGGTTTTGGAGCTTCATCTTAAGCATCAGTCTTTTCAATGAATATTCAGGGTTGATTTCCTTTAAGATTCACTGGCTTGATCTCCTTGTGGTCCAAGTACACAACTACTAGAAAAACCACAGCTTTGACTATACATATCTTTGTCTGCAAAATGATGTCTCTGCCTTTTAATACAATGTATAGGTTCATCATCCCTTTCTTCCAGGACCAAGCATCTTTTAATTTCAGGTCTACAATCACCATCCTCAGTGATTATGCTATCCAGGAAAATAAAATCTTTCATTGCTTTCACTTTCCTCCATTTATTTGCCATGAAGTGATGGGACCAGATGCCATGATCTTTGCCTTTTTTTAATGTTGAGTTTCAAGCCAGCTTTTTCCACTGTCCTCTTTTACCATAATCAAGAGGCTCTTTAGTTCCTCTTTACTATCCTCCTATTAGTGTGGTATTATTTGCATATCTGATGTTGATGATGTTTCTCCCAGCAATCTTGATTGCAGCTTGATATTATATTGACATAATACTGACAAAAAGCAAATGCCAATTGATACTTCCATATTTGCCTTATAATTTACAAGACATTAATGGTCCTTAAGAATACACTTTTTATTAATAAATTAAACATCACAAAATAAATTTTAAAAGATTTTTGTAGGGTGTGATTGATGTGCCCTCAAAAGATATGTCCACATTCTAATCCCTAGAACCTGTGAATGGAGCCTTATTTGGAAAGGGGTCTTTACAGATGCACGCAAGTTAGGAATCTCCATTATCTGCTGCTGCTGCTAAGTCACTTCAGTCGTGTCCGACTCTGTGTGACCCCATAGACGGCAGCCCACCAGGCTCCCCCGTCCCTGGGGTTCTCCAGGCAAGAACACTGGAGTGGGTTGCCATTTCCTTCTCCAATGCATGAAAGTGAAAAATGAAAGGGAAGTCGCTCAGTCGTGTCCGACTCTTCACGACCCCATGGACCACAGCCTACCAGGCTCCTCTGTCCATAGGATTTTCCAGGCAAGAGTACTGGAGTGGGGTGCCATTCCCTCTCCATTATCTACTACTACTACTGTTTCACTCAGTCGTGTCCGACTCTTTGTGACCCCGTGCGTGTACTGTAGCCTACCAAGCTTCTCTGTCCATGGGTTTCTCCAGGCAAGAGTACTGGAGTGGGTTGCCATTTCCTTCTCCATTATCTAGGCAGCCCTAAATCTAGATAAGTCCTGATAAGAGACACAAGAAAAACAACACATAAAGAAGAGAGAAAACCATGCAAAGGCAGTGGGAGAGACAAGAGTAATAAAGCCACAAGCCCAGAAATGCTGACAACCAGCTTTCCAGGTGGCACTAGTGGTAAAGAACCTGCCTGCCAGTGCAGGAGACACAAGAGATGTGGGTCCGATCCCTGGGTCAGGAAGATTCCCTGGAGGAGGAAATGGCAACTCTTAGCCCAGCCCTCTAGCAGAGGCTGGTGGAGGCAAACATAGAATGTCCTTTCGGGTCTCTAAAGAGAGCACAGTGCTCTAAACACCTTGATTTCAGATTTCTGGCTCCAAAATTGAGAGATGCCATTCCTGCTGTTTTGTGCCACCAAGCTTATGGTAATTTGTTCTGGCAGCCCTAGGGAACCAATACATTTTTTCTTTCCATGTCCCTCCTTTCATTCAAGATTATGACTAAGGATAAACATGCTTGCTGAGTATTACCTGCATGTCAGAAGTAGTGATAATTTTTTCTTTAACAGTTTTTTTTTTAAATCATTTGACCTTCTTAACAACCCTGTGAGGATTGTGCTAAATCACTTCAGTCGTGTCCAACTTTTTGCAACCCTATGGACCATAGCCCACCAGGTTCCTCTGTCCATGGGATTCTCCAGGCAAGAATACTGGAGTGGTTGCCATTTCCTTCTCCAGTTTTGAGGTTGACATTATTATTAACTCATCATAGAGGAAGAAACTGACAACTAGAATTCAGACCCAAGTCAGTCTGATATCAGTCTATCATCCTCCACTAAAGATACTAAAAAAGAAGGGACAGTATAAAGTACATGAATACTTCCTTATCTACATGTGCATTAATAAAGTCTCTGGAAGGAGGGGAGGAACTGAGAGATGAAAGGCAGGGTAGGAGAGTATCTTTCATTCTATTGCATTTTTTTAAAAAGTTTCTGAACCCTCTTAATCTATTATGTATTAAAATAATAAATAAAGAAAACAGCAATTGCCTAGTGAAAGATAAATGGTAAAATCTCAAATGAAACACAAATTAATAAAATTATAAATTTATGAGCAAAGAATACAATTTTGAGAATAGAAGTAAAATCATATCAGACTTAGAAAACAAGAAGACAGCTCAAGAAAGTATTAGGCGACTACTGGAGTTTGCTGATTGTAATTATTTAAATAAAAGTCAACCCTTCCTACAATATGTCCTACTCCCCACATTCAGTTCCAGTTAGAAGCATCCACGGGCAACAGGACAAGAGTGGACAACGATAAATATCTCAAGGTTCAGTGTATAAGTCTCTCCCTCAGGCATTTCTCTCCCTTCTTTTAGTTGTAATTCTTAAAAATTTAACAATGTAACCCAAGAGAGTATTAAACTAGGGGGTCTCAAAATATACATTGTGAAATTATTATCAAGGGACTTATAAATCTAGTCTCTGGATGTTAGTTAAGAAAACTGAAAATTTCTGTCTTAAGTGATTTACATTTATACTTAGAAGGGAATATTTATGATCTCTAATAGCTATTCCTGAACCTACAATTATAGCATTTTAGTGCCTTTCACCATAATCCTTCTATCTAAACTGGGTGAGCTACAAAAATACCAACACAAATGAGATTCTTATTATTATATTCTTCTTCCCAGGACTCTCTTTTATTAAGCATGCCTCTTTGCATTAAAATAATTTCTCAAATAATTTACAAAAGAACAAGAAAATAATTTTTATCAAAATAGTGACTCATTTTTAAATTATTATCAATCAGCATTTTATCAAATCTTTACAACTACTCAAAACGCCAATTGAAGCCAGTGCTTCATCTTTCCCAGAGACACATGCAAACCCCCAAAGATAACTAAGTAGATTAGAGTGAACACCAGTAAAATTTAGGTCAAACTTAATAACCTTCAAAGAGCAGCCGCCATGGTGCATACTAAACACACCAACCATGAACAAGATGTTTTGATAAAGCTAAAACCAATTCAGGGCCTTCTGAGAGTGATGTATTTCCATATGGTGACTTTTGCATGACTTTCCTTTTCCAGTATATTTACTTGCAAATATAACTCTTATTTTGCTACTTTCAATATAGTAATTAAAATGGTAAACCGGTTGCTGAGTATTAATCTTTGATTGACTCACTGAAATGAACTATTAGATACAGAAATTGGCTGGGGTAGAAAATTATGCCCATGGTACATTCAACTCACCTAAACTTTCAAGTAATCAGGATTTTACTATTAGGAATCAAAATGGAACTGAGAAAGAACAGAATCAGCAAATATTAATAAACTGAGCTGACACTGCTGCTGCTGCTGTTAAGTTGCTTCAGTTGTGTCTGACTCTGTGCGATCCCATAGACAGCAGCCCACTAGGCTCCTCCGTCCCTGGGATTCTCCAGGTAAGAATACTGGAGTGGGTTGCCATTTCCTTCTCCAATGCATGAAAGTGAAAAGTGAAAGTGAAGTCGCTCAGTCATGCCCAATTCTTAGCGACCCCATGGACTGCAGCCTTCCAGGCTCCTCCATCCATGGGATTTTCCAGGCAAGAGTACTGGAGTGGGGTGCCATTGCCTTCTCCTTCTCTTGAGCTGCCACTACTCAAGGCTTTTCTCATAGTAGCACCACTTGTTTTCAGGATCAGTGACATCTAATTCTATGGAGCAGTGAAGGGATGTCTTCAGCATCCTCAGGGTAGCAAGGGCTTCAGTGAAATGTTTATCTCTTGGCAATTCTTCCCTTGAACTCCAGGGAGGTCCCTGAACCAAAGGAGCTCTTACAAAAAAAAAAAAAGCTTTACAATATATATTCTTCCCACAAATTCACTGATCCTTCGGGAAAAAAAAAATTCTACAAATACTTATGGACTAAGGTATTAGTGAAGATACACAATAATTAGGTTCTAATCTGGAGAATGGTCCCCCAGTTATGGCTGTGCTAAGTGGTGGTAATATGTGAAGCCCAAGGGTCCACAGAGCACAGGGCAGATGATTTGTTCTGGAGAGTTCAGAAACTTTTCACATATGTCTTTGAGATAGAAAGGCCATGGAAGACCTATTCTTTTAGAGATTTTAGAAGTAATTTGGTTCTTTGCTCCTTTCAGATGAAGTATCTCATAATTTACCCTGTATCATTGAAGTAGTTGCCAGCTAACAGGTAAATTTGAAAGTTGGAAGCTGGGAATTGATCCTATGCATTTCTATACTTTTGAAATAGTGTTTTTATATTTGACACGCTTTCCTAAGCTTCTCACTCTCATTGTACTTGAAGATTTTAAAAAATAAATCATCACTGTGGGAATCTATCCCACTTATTATCATAGTTCTTACTCATGCCACACCTTTCCCCCAGTAAATGGTCTGAGTTTTTGTTAAACAAAGTATTTTCACCTAATTATAGGGTGGAGTTAGAAAAATAGTAGAGAGAGTGCCCATATACCTCCCACCCCAAATTCCCTAATTTTAATAGCTTGCATAACCAAGGCATAATCATCAACATAATTGGTTTAATACTATTAACTAACTGCAAAACTGATTCAGATTGCAAAAGTTCTTCCACAGTTGTCTTTTTTTTCCTCTTACAGCTTGACATTTTTTTTTAATAATTTAGTGAGTGACTAGTTATTTGAGGAAGAAAAAAGAACAGGAATTAGAATTGCCATTTCTTAAATGAGACATTCATGATTAAGAATGTTTTTGTTTTGGACTTGCCTTGTGGCACACTGGAGAAGAATCTGCCTGTTAATGCAGAGGACACAGCCTTGATTCCTGATGCAAGAAGATCCCACATGCCTTGGAGCAACTGAACCCTTGTGCCACAACCACAGCCAGTAAGCTGCAACGCCTGAGCCCAGGTGCTGCAACTACTGAAGCCCGCACGCCTAGAGCCTGTGCCACAAGAGAAGACACTGCAGTCAGAAGCCCACACACTGCAGAGCAGGGTGGCTCCCACTCGCTGCAACTGGAGAAAGCCAGCAGATAGCAACAAAGACCCAGCACAGCCAAAACTAAGAAATCAATAAAAAAAGACTATTTTTATTTTATGCTTGAAATATCAATATAATTGTTCAAGCTCTGTCCAATGTTATTTTATGCATTACTTATTATATAACCTTGGCTGTACTCTGACACATAACAAATAGATGCACAAAAACATATTTTCACAATTTCAGTCTCTACTCTCCCCTGTTATTTTAAACTAAAGGTAGTTCGCTACACTGGGGGTGGAAGGCTCAGCGCTGTCTGGTGAGGTTTCACAAGAGAGTAGCATCTAGAAGTGCCCTGTCCTAGTGGGAGAGGGGTAGCTGCAGGCAGTCACACTGAATCCACATCTGCTAAAAGCACCAGCACCTCCACTGTCTAATGCCAAAGCAAGAGGTGATTTGCTACCAGCACCTATGTACATTCCTCTTTTAACCCTGCATTAGCTCTTCATCCAATTAAACAATGAACTCTGCTTCAAATTATTCTCCCTTTGAGGAATGGCAATGTAAAGGGCACATAAGAATTCTAGAAGACCAGGCCAGGGAGAGAAAGGCCTGGGATGACAGTCTCTGCTTGTTTCTTTTTCTGTTCCCCTTCTCAGACCGGCAGCACTAGCTGAGATCACATTATATTTTCATGTATTCTGTAATGTGAAAGCTTGGATTTTGGAATAACAAATGTGCTTAACTACCCATGGCGCACCACCAGGAACATTATTTTGACACATTTACAAAAACTGGAAGTATAAATTGCTCTGGCACGAGGAGGATACTCCATCTCTCCTAGAAGTTAACAGCAGACAACTTCAGTACAACTGGTTGGGGAGTCGCCTTTTTGTAATTCTCGAGTCTTCGGCACTAGTCAGAAATTATCTTTTCTTGCAGTGTCATTTCTAAGGGTACTGCAAGGCACTTGCAGTTCTGCTGAAACCTGGAGTCTTACTATAGCTTTGGTTCATTAGGTAGAAAAAAAAAACATTAACAGCTACACTATTTCCTTCAGTTAAATAAAAATAAACTTGAGTCCGTTAGTATTTTCCACCACTCCCATACAACATTCACAGTGCCCAGATGCTATGAAAATAAGAATTCCACTCTGTTCTGGAAATAGAAGTATTTATAAAATTGTGGAAATAATTGTTACTTACTTAAGAAGTGTGTTGGGAGGTCCAGAGCTTGGGAGAGAATGTATGTGCTGATGTTTACGAACTATACAAAAGTATGCAAACTTCAGGCTTAAACACAATGTTACTCCTTCCAGACAGTTGCATATAAAAATTCTAAAATGTTTTGTCACTTGTCTACTGTATTTGGTCCAAAAGACCTTGGTAGGATGCCAAAGTTATAAATCATATTTAAATAAACACACTAAATATATATATATGTGTGTGATATAAAATCCCCAATCAACTTAGAGCTTCCTATAATTTGATATCAAATTTAGAAGGTTTTTTATATAATTTATGTGTATCATTTAAATCCATCTGACATATTCATATCCTTAAGAGAAGACTTTAAAAATTAAATGACTCAAAACTTATAATTAATGTTTGAAGCTATAAAATGTCATTTTTCTCCTTTTCATTTATTCTATTGCTTGGGTTAGGCTGAGGGGACCACAGAAATTAAAAAAAAAAAAAAACTGTGATCTGAAACTGTGCCCTGTTGTATACACTTCAAGCAGGATTTAGAATTATGGAAAATTCTATGACCAATTGAGAGAATACGAGGTGGCCCTGGTACTTCAGACGTATAGTATGAGCAAGACATGTGATTTCTCATTAAATTTTGGATGGAATGTATTTCTCATCAGATTGATAGTCAAGAATTTCATTTAATGTGTAACAAGGGAGAAGCTGGAAGCTGGTAGTTTGGATTGATTTTCTGGTTTGGCCCACTGCATGGCACAGTCAATAATTAGATTAGTTGTACCAAAGAGTTTCACCATTCCAAATCTTCACCTGGGAAGAGGAAAGCCTGGGGCAGTTGCTATGGCTAGGCCCTCAGGCATAAACATACTGCCCCATCAGTATAACCATCTCTTGAATTTTAGTTATTGGACAACAATAAAGACAAAAAATTGGAGGAGGAAATGGTGACCCACTCCATTATTCTTGCCTGGGAAATCCCAGAGATAGAGGAGTCTGGCAGGCTACAGTCCATGGGGTTGCAAAGAGCTGGACATGACCGAAGTGACTAAACAGCAACAGCAGCAAGGACAAAGAATACATAAACAGTGACTCATTTACTGATCATGAATCAACTTCTCCTGATGAAGAAACAATGAATATCATTATTCTTTATAATAGATCTTAATGACCCAGACATAAAAGATCTTAATGACCCAGATCCTCACCTAGAGCCAGACATCCTGGAATGCAAGGTCAAGTGGGGGTTAGGATACATCACTATGAACAAACCTAGTGGAGATGATGGAATTCCAGCTGAACTATTTCAAATCTGAAAAGATGATATTAAAGTGCTGTTAAAGTGCTGCACTCAATATGCCAGCAAATCTGGAAAACTCAGCAGAGGTCATCGGACTGGAAAAGACCAGTTTTCATTTCAATCTCAAATAAAGGTAATGCCAAAGAAAGTTCAAAATACTGCATAGTTGCACTCATCTCACACACTAGCGAAGTAATGCTCAAAATTCTCCAAGCTTAGCTTCAGTAGTATGTGAACTGAGAATTTCCAGATGTGCAAGCTGGACTTAGAAAAGGCAGATGAACCAGCAATGAAATTGCTAACATCCACTGGATCATAGAAAAAGCAAGAAAATTCCAGGAAAAACATCTACTTCTGCTTCATTGACTATGCTAAAGCCTTTGACTGTGTGGATCACAACAAACTGTGGAAATTCTTCAAGAGATAGGAAAACCAGACCCCCTTATCTGCCTCCTGAGAAACCTGTATGACAGTCAAGAAGCAATAGTTAAAATAGGACATGGAACAATGGACTGGTTCCAAATTGGGAAAGGGGGTATATCAAGGCTGTATATTGTCACCCTTATTTAATTTATATGCAGAGTGCTTCATGCAAAATGCTGGACTGGATGAAGCATAAGCTGGAATCAAGATTGCCAGGAGAAATTTCAATAACTTCAGCTATTCGGATGACACCACCATATGGCAGAAAGTGAAGAGGAACTGAAGAGCCTCTTGATGAAAGTGAAAGAAGAGAGTGAAAAAACTGGCTTAAAACTCAACATTCAGAAAAACTAAGATCATGGCATCCAGTCACATTCAGTTCAGTTCAGTCGCTCAGTGTCCGACTCTTTGTGACCCCATGAATCGCAGCACACCAGGCCTTCCTGTCCATCACCAACTCCCAGAGTTCACTCAGACTCACGTCTATTGAGTCAGAGATGTCATCCAGCCATCTCATCCTCTGTCGTCCCCTTCTCCTCCTGCCCCCAATCCCTCCCAGCATCAGAGTCTTTTCCAATGAGTCAACTCTTCGCATGAGGTGGCCAAAGTACTGGAGTTCCAGCTTTAGCATCATTCCTTCCAAAGAAATCACTTCATGGAAAATAGATGGGGAAACAATGGAAAGAGTGACAGACTTTATTTTGGGGGGCTCCAAAATCACTGCAGATGGTGACTGCAGCCATAAAATTAAAAGATGCTTGCTCCTTGGAAGGAAAACTCTGACAAACTTAGACGACATATAGTAGACTAGCATAAGTAGACTTTGCTGACAAGGTCTGTCTAGTCAAAGCTATAGTTTTTCCAATAGTCACATATGGATGTGAGAGTTGAACCATAAAGAAAACTGAGTGCCACAGCATTGATGTTTTTGAACTGTGGTTTGAAGAAGATTCTTGAGAGTCCCTTGGACAGCAAGATCAAACCAGTTAATCCTAAGGAAATTAGTCCTGAATATTCATTGCAAGGACTGATGTTGAAACTCCAAAACTTGGGCCACCTGATGTGAAGAACTGACTCATTGGAAAAGACCCTGATGCCTGGAAAGACTGAAAGCAGGAGGAGAAGGGGATGACAGGATGAGATGGTTGGATGGCATCACCGACTTGATGGACGTGAGTTTGAGTAAGCTCCAGGAGATGGTGAAGGACAGGGAAGCCTGGCATGCTGCAGTCCAAGGGGTTGCAAAGAGTTGGACATGACTGAGCAACTGAACTGACTAATTTTATTCTCAAACATAAGTAATTCTTGTACTAACAGAGAATTTTTTAAAAAATCATTTTTACTGGAGTATAGTTGCTTTACAATGTTGTGTTTGGAGAGAAAATGTTTATTCCCTAAGCATAAATACAAGAAAAAGATACGTTCCTGTTATAAAGTACCATTTTAAAGGACTTTCTTGGTGGTCCAGTGGTTAAAATTCCAGCCTTCTAATGTAGGGGCCTGGGTTCTATTCCTGTTCAGGGAATGAAGATCCAAATGCTTCACAACCCGGCCCCCCCTCAAAAAAAGGTAAAAACCAAGTATTATTTTGACAATAAAAGAAAGTATTTGATAGGGTCACCTACTCAGCAAATTACTTTTCTATATGATGACAAACTACATATGCATTTGGTGTCATTATTATCATGAAAAAAGAAATAAATAGAAGGTAAACTTTCAAGAGAAAATAGAAAGTGAGTTCATAAAATATCAACCCTTAAATATAGATTTATCTGAAAGTAGGCTTTACTATCACTTCACTTTTAAAGAAAATTCTATCCTTTTATTACCAGTGCAACCAAACAGGACCCTATAGAGCCTTCCTGAGACAGACCCTCGCCCCCATGTCCTCTGCTATATTCCTTCTCCAAAGTATCTAGGTGACAGTATCTGATACACATTTCCTGAGCTGTTTTATGGATGCTAAAACCTCTACCAAATGAAAGATGTTAACTGCTTGATGACAGTGAGCACATAGCCCCCAGGCCTATTGCAGCTTAAGGACTGACAATGTTACCCCTATGACACCACCCTGTTACCTCACTATCAACAAATCAGGGAAGTGTGCACAAGCTGGTCACACAGCCTGGGTCTTCGCTCCCTCACCTGACCTTTAAAAATGCTCCGCTGAAACCCACAGGGAGTTCAGGTCATTTGAGCACTAGCTGCTCAGGATTTCTTCTATGTATGGGTGCATGCTAAGTTACTTCCGTTGTGTCTGACTCTGTGTGACCCTATGGACTGCAGCCGGCCAGGCTCCTCTGTCCATGGGATTCTCCAGGCAACAATATTAGAGTGGGTTGCTGTACCTTCCTCCAGACTTCTTGTATAGGACCTTATAATAAATGCTGCACTTTCCTTCACCACAACCCAGGTCAGTAGATTAGCTTTACAGCACATGGATGAGTAAATCCAAGTTTAGTTCTGTAACACTGGGACATTTAATAATTCACCAAGCCCACTATATATTTAAGCATTACCTTTTCATTAAGTCTATCAAGTCAACTTCACGCAAATATTTTGGCCACAGTCATTTTGGGATTCATAACTGAAATATACTGATAACACATTGTTAATTTGATATAAATTATGACTCAAAAGATCTCACTTTTAAGTTAGAACACTATTTCTTATCACTTGTAGTGTTACAGTCTTTATTTAAGCTATCCTTTGAGGTAGACTGAAACTGATTTCCCAGAACTAAGGTTAATGCGAGTGCAATATCCCAAAGTACTGGAGAGTATTTCACGCTGTAGCCTTATTTCTGCTGATGGACAACAGAAATTCAGGTCCACACTTGCCCAGGAATAGTCCCCTATGTATGCATGTACAAAGGAGGTAAAACCTACCCTTCTCTGTGGCTTTAAGGGAGCATCCAGCTCACCTTGTCACTTGGTGGCAAGTTTACCTAATTGAGTCTTGTGTGTGACAAAGTAACAGTTCACAGGATTATTTTAAATTCTGCCTTCTATCTAAAACTTTTCTCCCCTCACTTTGTGATCTCACATGGAACAATGCTTTATTTGAACAGTCAGCCTTTATCAGCCTGAAGCCAGGTTTGGGCTGATGAAGACAGGAACAGAACTGTTTCTCTTTCTCCCCAGTGCTTCTACAATCCACTTTATTTAAGCAAAAATTGAGAAGAGACTTCTGGTGACAACATCTGTAGTTCCTCAGGCAGATAAAATCGCATAGGTAGGGATCAGGATTTATGTATTTTTATTTTTCCCCAAATAATTTAGAATCAATATCCAATCTCAGGGAAAAAGATCGCTGGGAGGTTAGAAGTCCTCTGGAGGTTCCAATTTGGCAGAATCTTTGCCAAAAGAGGCCTGCAGAAGATGTTTCAGGGCACCATCCACCTTGTGTCACAGGGCCCGCTGGCTGCAGGCATCACATTTATGTTTCTGCCACTGTGGGAAAGCGAACATGGTGTTGGATGTTTCACTTTTTATCCCATCTGTGTTATAATTATTACTTCATAGTAGAACTGCTATACAGTTAACCAATTCGTAGAAATGCTCTTTTTCTATTCTTCTGCCCCTACACTGCCCTAGAGTCTTTCATATATCATTCAACAAAAGATTGTCTTCTTAAGAGAAAGAAAGCAAAAGGAACAGTTGAAAAAATTTAACTCTTATCTGCCCATTTATGGCTATACATCATAATGAAGGCAAAGAACAGGACTTGGCAGGGAAAAGTTCTTGTTAAAAATCGTATTCCTGGGGTAAACAATCAAGAGTAAAAAAAAAGATCAGGTTTTCTTTTCTGTACAAAGCTATTCAAACATGTAAACCATGCTGTTTTAGTAGGTTGAATGAACAGAAAATAAGGAGTTATACATAATTTTTTATATTTGGCCTTGATCAGCAACTCTCACTTCAGGGGCATAGCTTCACACAAGGACAACAGTCTTTCTAGGCATGAAGAGTATATGAGAAGCTATCTTTAAAAATGGAAAACTCCAAAGGGTCCAGCCTCCAAATACTCCCATAGCTCCAGTTTGCTATAGATTTTTAGCATAGATGCTATATGCAGTTTCCATATAGATCTACCAACATTATGTCTGAGACAGAAATAGGTTAGGTTATTTGACAGCATTCAGAAGTTCTTTGTAATTTCCTGTTTTACTAGGTATCAGTAGGGGAAAAAACATAATAATTTAGTATGGATACTTAAATGAAAGAACATTAAAAAGCTGGTGAACTTGGCTTTCTATTAAGTATGCCATGTAATTACCTTTTATTCACTCATTCATTTCACAGTCTGCGTCCAATATTACTTAATTGCAAAGAAAAGAGTAGACCGCTCCTGTGTATACTAACTGCTAAATTCATAAGTGATTGAGTGATCTTGTTCTCAATTCTTGAGAGAAAAAAAATATATTAATGAAGACAACATAAAGGAGACAAAAATCGTCCACAAAAATTTTTACTGCCTTCTTAGAAAAACGTAAATTAAGAACAGATCATCTAAGAACTAAGTTGATTAACTTCCACACTTTATCTTACTCATTTTATTCATAAATCTTACTCTAAATTTAAAAAATATATTTCATATCAGATTCAAACATCTGCAAAGAAATATTAATGATGAAAAGCAATTACTATAACCATTTTATGTGCAAGGATGGGAGCTGAAGAGTAGCAAATGGACATTTGCTAAAAGTCTATTCCAGTGAAATTTGAAAATAACCATGTTCAAGTTGATATGTATTTATCTTCAGACATTAAAAATGGTCTGGGTTGATTTCTGTCTGAAATTAGTGATTACATGAGGAAAAGCACAATTTATTGATTTCATCTAAGAACTCAACACCAAACTAACTTAAAAACCTAAAAACCTGCCGTGAACTGGTCACAAAGATTATTTTTACTTCTGGTTCTTGTCAAGAAATATAATCATGATCTCTTTTCTGCCTAAGTCTTTTAAATGTTTTACCATAAAATATAATATTCATAGAAGATCAGCTGAAGGATAGTCCATTAATTTTTCTATAGTCTTTAAGTTTTTGATTGGATTCTTTTTAGTCCATTAGAGACTTTGGAATAAAGGCTTTAGAAACGTGTACAATTTTTTTCCCAAAAAATGTACTTTGGTACTGGCACCCAGAAATGCTATAATAAATTTCTCTGTGAATTTTATCATCATTTTTTTTGTGTGTGCAGACATTTGTGAGGCCATCAATTTTTACATCACACATAGTGTCCCTTTATGAGACCCATGAAAAAAAAAATTTACTTGTTATCCCCCAGAAAAGCTGTTCAGGGGACACTGTAAATATTTTAAGGGGCTGTGGTAGTTTTAAAACATGTGTGAAAATTCTTTGACATTCCTTCAATCTAATTCCCATCTCTTGGATTTGGCCTTGCTTCGGGGTCTCAGTCAACAGAAAGTGATACAAGTGATGTTGCATGATTTAGGAGGCTAGGATAGGAAAGGCAACACAGCTTCTACCATTTTCTTTCTCCTTATCTCTCTTCCTCGCTCCTTCCTTCCTTGTCTCCTCCTCTCCCATCCCAATGCCTTAGAGACCCTAGTCAACATACAGAAGTTCAGCTACCTGGGCCTCTATGCCACAGAAGCCACATGGAAGGATAATATGGACAGATAGAGATGCTCAAGGCATGCCAACTGTCCCACCCTCTGCTCTTTGAGTCTTCCCAGCATCAAGTGCCAACCATTTGAGTGAGAAAACACAAAGACAATTCCAGCCCCAACTTTCCACACAAACTGGCTAATGCCAGGTAGTACAGAAATGAAGTGACCCCGCCTCCATTAAACTGTCCACACTGTAGATGCATGAACAAAGTAACTGTTGTTATTCTTGAGTGATAGGCATGGAAATGTGCCCTCCCGTTGCTCAAAGATTGCCATATCCTGCCCCCTTGAGTCTACAGGTATGGTAGGTTATATAGAAAGCGGGAATTAAGGTTGCAGATGGTTTTAAGTTTGCTTGGAATTAGCTGCCCTCAAGATAGGGAGATTATTCTGGATTATCCAATGGTCAGTGTAATTACAAGGTCTTTAAAAGGGGAGGAGAGAGGCAGAAGAGAGTCAGAGGGAGAGTACAGAAGTATGATTAGTGAAATGCAACATCACTCCTTTGAAGATGAAGGTAAGAAACCATAAGTCAAGGAACAGGGTAACCTATAGAAACTGGAAAAGACAAAGAAACAGACTCTTTCCCAGAACTTTGCATAAAGAAATAGGGTCCAACTTGATTTTAACTTGGTAAGATCTATGTGAGACTTCTTTTATCCAGAACTTTAAAACAATAAATTTATGTTAAGTCATTGTTTGTTATAATTTATAACTTTAGCAATGAAATGAAGTGGAGTGAAAGTCACTCAGTCGTGTCTGACTCTTTGCGACCCCATGGACTGTAGCCCACCAGGCTCCTCTATCCATGGCATCAATAGAAAACTATATACTCTTATTTTAATCCTCTAAGTTTTGGGGTGGGGGGCTTTTTTATCTATTAATTCTGTAATTGTAACAGAGACCTTGCTTAATTCTTAGTTTTGACCTATAAGAAGCTCAATCCAATCAATGAAACATCTTGGACAACTCTGCAGGATCTTCTATCTCCACTCTAATTTTCCCTTTCTTCTGCTCTATTTTCTCTCTGGCACTGTGCTTATATTTTATATATTACCTCACATCCTTTTGGAACCAGGTCAGAAATAAATAAGATTGACTAAAATGATATATTGATATTTATCATAACCTATCAGAAGTAGTGAAACAGACAGCATGAAAAGCATCTTCTTCTTGTCTCTAGCAAAAACCAAACCAAACCTCTAAAGCAGATCAAGTTTTGGAGATCATCAACCCAAGACAGAAGCAAACATTTCATTTCATTTAATATTTCCTAAAATTAGGGAAGTATTCAACTGTTCTGTTTTTCAATTTAAGACCATGAAGTAAAACATCTAAAATACAATTAAAAACTATATATGTGTATATACGCATTTGATATAGACACATTTCAGCTTTGTATTGTCTGTTAAAAGAGAATGAAAAAAGAGAAAAATATCAGGAGCTGACAGAGAAAAACACAGAAAGAAAAAGGAGATGTTAAAAAAAAAAATGGTGGGAAGAGAGAAAGAGATCCTCTCAGAGACACACAGGAGATAGTCAAACAGACATGAAACAAAAAGAGGTCCACTCAGAAGGAAGAGAAAGGCACTTTCATGGCATAATTAACACTCCCAGAGTATGCCTTGTTACTGAGTATTTCTGATATTACACTGGGCTTTACCATGATATCTCTCTCAGCAGTTACTCTCTAAACCTAGTGTACCTGGCCTTTCTCAGGTCTTCTCAACCTCAGCAATCACATTCCTTGAAGGCACCTCAGCCTCTCCCAGTCCTGAGCCAGAGGTGACCAGGGCAGCGAGTGCAGAGTAGAAGCCATCACCCGGCAAATGGGATCCTTCCAGTTGCTTTAGGTGATTCTTCTGTAGCTGCCACCTGGCTGCAACCAGCTTCATATAGATCACATTCTTGTCACTAGGCTTCTGCTCCTTCAGTTGTCCTTATCTGCCCTTAGCCTTACCTGCATACATGGTCTGGACAGCCTTTTAAATGTGTACCTCTGTCTCTCCTATCTACTTAATGCTACTCGCTGGAGTCCCGATCCAAAACATATGTGAAAGGCAAAGCCACTGCATGAGATGACCCAGTCATAAACTCCCCCTGGAGGCAATTTTCTACTCCCTTTCAATGTTATAATTTATAATTTCGGACCCCTTCTTGAGATCTCTACAGTTTTTCCCAAGAAAGAAATGGCAGAAGATTCTCCTCACATGGAGGCAGATGTGGTTATGCTGCCTGTCAACTAAAAGCCAGAAAAAAAATGAAACAGAAACACTGCTGATGTGTATTTATAGTCCTAACTCTTCAGAGTCCCCTGATTGAGCAAAGCTATTTGCCTGTTGAGAATCAATCTGAAAAAAAGAAAAACATCTTGGAAATTCTTAACGACTGTACCTTTGACTTCCTTGTAACTCTGCCATGGTTGGTAGTGAATGCCCACAAGATTTAATGGCAACTGAAATTGCTCTCATTACCAAAATCCACAAAACATGGAAACTGGTGGAACAGTGTATAGGATTAAGTAACACTAAGACGTTTACCTGCATTTAAGAAAGTAATAAGTGATCTGGACAACTTTTTAAATGTGTACCTCTGTCTCGCCTATCTATTTAATGCTACTGGCTGGATTCCTGCTCCAAAGCGTATGCAAAAGACAAAGCCACGTATGAGATGACTGAGAAATAGACTCCCCCTGGAGGAGAGAAAGTAAGGTCCACTTGAGAAGGTAGTGAAGTCATTCAGTCATGTCTGACTCTTTTGCAACCCCATGGACTGTAGCCTACCAGGCTCCTCTGTCCATGGAATTTCCAGGCAAGAGTACTGGATTGGGTTGCCATTTCCTTCTTCAGGGGGTCTTCCCAGCACAGGGGTCAAACCCTGGTCTCCTGCCTTGCAGGCAGATGCTTTACCATCTGAGCCACCAGGGAAGCCTTTGAGAAGGTAAGGTCCCCTTTAATCTTGGATATCAATAGGAACTCCTCATTTCCCTTGAGATAGGTTCACCAATGATTACAGAAATGCTGCCTATAAATTCTATTTTGTACCAGTACAGTGCTTCCCAGTTTACAAAGCACCTGTACATTAATCATATAGAATGAAGTCTCTTCCTGTTCAGGCTGTTTCTATACAAGTACAGAGCATTATGTGTAGATAGATGATGTGCTTCACTGAGCCTGCACTGACTTGTTCATGCAACAGCTGTAAATCAAGATTGACTTTTTGAACCTAACTTTGCATAATTCAACAAGTTCCTCAACATCTTTTGCCTAAGCAGGCTCATGACTTGCAAGAATCTGCAGAGCTAAATAGCTACCCATGACTGTCTCAAAACGCTTCAATAAAAAAGGTTTTGCATTAACAAATCAGGGATGAGTCACTTACTATCTGATTCTTCACTGATCAAGAAGTGACAGAGAAGGTGCCATGCACAAAGATAAATGTCATAGAATGATTGAACTATGGATTTCTTCTAGCTCTCAATAATAAGAATATGACCACAAAAAGGAGGTGGTAGATGGTAGAAGATAACTGCTATTAAATACTAGTTTTTCAAGAGACACATTTATCAGAATCTTCCTGGGAGATTTAGTCTTAGCTCAGAAGAAGTCATCAGTTCTATAGTTAATGAGTATATTGTGTTTTATCATTTCTTTCTATTTAGGACTGAGCAGTGTAAATCAGAAACCCCATTAAGTCAATACATAGTAAATAGGTGTTTCAACATTGCAGAACAATAAAACTTCATTGTCATGCTAAAATCTTTACCTCCTTTTCCTCTGTGGTACAATTACTTGGAAAGACGGTGACCAACTCCTGTACCAATGAGATTCCTTCACTGTGTCCTGCTTCTTTTACCTTCTTCTGAAAGTGAAACTGTTAGTCGCTCAGTCCTGTCCAACTCTTTGCGAGCTCATCGACTGTGGCCTCCCAGGCTCCTCTAATCATGGGATTTCCCAGGCAAGAATACTGGAGTGGGTTGCCATTTCCTTCTTCAGGGGATCTTCCTGACCCAGGGATGGAAACTGGGTCTCCTGCATCACAGATTCTACCGCCTGAGCCACCAGAGCAGCCCTACCTTCTTCTACCAAGGTCATTATCCTTCCACTGTGACCTGCCCTTGGAAGAGAGCAAACTTTTCGCTATTATCTTTTTCCCCCAGCTCCAGGAATTGGCCCATCCTCAGGCAGCTGGTACCTGAAAACACTTTGTTGACAAGACTCATGTCATCAAAGGATTGTTATGATATCATCAGAAGGAGAAGAACAAATGTGGTGAAGGAGAAGAACACACGTGAACAGTAGATTGACTTAATTGCACCTGGGTGAGCAGACCCAAGATTGGTTTGTTAACACTTACACCACAGTTCATAGACTCATGAGAGTAGAGACATATTGCTTAGAATACCAGTTACATAGCAAGACTCAATAACTATTTCCAGAATAATAAAATACATACACACACATGCACACACACTCATACAAATACACACACACACACACACAGGAAAAGTCTTCTGTGTTTAAGCCCTCTCTGAAACTGCTGCTTAAGAATTTACTATTTGAGTGTGCTAAATACTTTTTTACACTCACTGATGATAGTAGAGAAAATATTTGGTATGTTTACTGTAGCAAAAAAGGGAGCATATGTCACCTACATTTTTCTTATACACATTTTTGAGTACAGTGGTCCTCCCTATGGGAATTTAACCTCAGAATTATAATGTGAGGATGAAAGAGATAATTGAAATAGTGTAAAAAATTTCATGTTGCCTTTCTGGAGAATGTAACAGCATTTTCTAAAATGATGTATTAAGACACATGCCCTTGGTAATAAGGGAAACCTGCAAAAATGTTATTTCAGAATATTACATCAGGGAAGAGCTCTAACTCTCCACTTTTGCCACAGGGTTTTTAAGATTGCTGTTACTGTGCTTACTTGAAACATAATCACAAATAAGAAGTGTGTTGAAACGACAGCTCTATTAACTTTATCATGTACAGTTAAGTATTCAACACACTTGAAAGTACTGCTCCGTCGTTTTCATGGTGTGCTTCCTAAAGAAACAGACTTGGAGCAAGGGCCTGGTGGATGAGACAGAGCTGCAGTGAACTTGAACAGCCCAGCCAGATACCCACAGACCAGAGGCGGGTAACAAGGCACTGATCAAACACCGGGTTCTCTGGCCCACACCATGGGGAGCAGAGATGAAATAGCTAGAAGCGCCCCAGGCAGATGACCCAAGGGAAGGTATAGTTACGTCCACAAGGCTTGTCTTTGCATAATTTCCACCTCATTTAAAGCCACCCCTCACCCCATCTATTTCTCTCTCTACTCCCAGGTACTTTTCTTTGACAGAAGTAGACACAAAGGGAAGAATTCACTGAATTAAGCCTTCTTGTGATATCAGAAGGGAGAAATTATATGATGCTTTTGAAAAAGAATGTGCTCTTTTAACACAGGATCTTGAAGATTTTTAAAAAGCTTTCAGTCTTGCTCTATGCTTTTCATCTTTGATGCTAAAATTCCAGGCTCTATGATTATTGGTTCAGGAGATATTTTCAGTCTTTCCTCAAATCTTTCTCTATGGGGTAGGCCCTTGGGCTTTGACTAGATGTAAGGTCGGCCCTGGCTCCAGAGGCTCTTTTTCAATAAGGAGAAAGTACAGATTCTCCTTCCTAAGATTTCTGTTCCTAATTAATGATAAAAACAAATAGAAAAGGAAAAGACAGAAAGTAATGGCATGTTGATAATGGCATATCCAGTCTGAAGAGCAGTATTGAGCAGAGTGGGCCACTGTGCTCACGTGCACCCAGTCTGCAGGGTGGGGTGAAGAGACTCATAGGGCAGAGGAGTCCAGCTGAGTTTACATATCTGACGACAGGTTCAGAGTACCCTAAATTCCAGGAGTGACTTATAGCCCTGAGATTTAATGGCAAGAGTCTCTGTTGATTGATGCTATTCATTCTAACCCTGATTTCAGACAACTGCTTATACCAGACCTACAAAATGGCAGTATTATTTGGTTCAGCCACATACAACTGAAGGTAAGAATAGGAGTGGGAAGAAAAGGTTCACTTTCAGACCCCTTACACTTTGCAAAGTCAGTTTTGCTCCTATCACCAGTCTCTCATTTGTGAACATACAAATCCATATTTATTTATTATTTTATTTTTGGCCGTGCTGGGGTTTAGTTGCTATGTGGGCTTTCTCTAGTTGCAGGGGGCGGGGGTGGGGGGTGCTAATCTTTAGTTGCAGTGTGTGGGCTTCTTATTGCGGTGGCTTCTCTCATCATGGAGCACGGGCTCTAGGCATGCAGGCTTCAGCAGGTGTAGCATTTGGGCTCAGTAGTTGCGGCTACCCAGCCCTAGAGCACAGACAATCGTGGCACACGGGCTTAGTTCCTCTGAGGCATGTGGGATCTTCCTGGACCAGGGATCGAACTCATGTCTCCTGGGAGGAAGATTCTTTACCACTGAGTCACCAGGGAAGCCCAATACAAAGCCATTTTATACTTTGCCCCATGTCGCAACAGGAAAGAACTTTAATGCTCTCAGAATAACTGGGCCTCTGGCTCCTCCTGCAGTGATTGTTGTCTACGTGTCAGTTTTACCAACAAGGATGCATACAAAGCCCTGGATGGTTTCTGTAAGAAATCCACAAACACCAAGCATCTGAATTTTAAAAAGCACTATTGAAAAACCTGGGAACCTTAGGGAGTAGCCTTCTGCCATTTGAATGGTCTTCTTTATCTCATCATCCCCACCCCCACCATTTCCTGTTCCTTTTCCTGCTCCTGTGGTCTCCCTTGCAAGCCTGCTCCACACCTGTCTCCTTGAATGGTATCAGTTCAACTCACCCTGGCTTCTCATCTCCCAATGTCCATGTTTTCATCTATTAGGTAGATGGCAAAACAATGCAGCAGGATCTACTCTCTCAAAATGCAGTTTGGGTTATCAATACACGGTTCAGCACACATTTATAGACTATTCATAGGTGCTAGCAGGTGGGGGACCACATTAAGCAATGGATCCAAAATGCCTCATGGCTGAGAAACTCAGTCTGGTTGGATAGGTAGACATGTCATTAAAAAGGCAACTCGGTCAAGGGACAGAGAATAAGTGCTCTGTGATAACACTTTTTTGTGCCAGACTGACTGAGAAAAAAATAACACAGGAAATATGTATTTTACTGAAAAGTTGCATAGAATAAACTCCTTACTTTAAATGAAACAACAGGAAATCCAAATAGCCCCTCTAAAATGAATTCATATATATATATATATACACATATATATACACATGCTAATTATGGCTTACACATTTGAATAAAGTAAATGCTGATAGAATTTTGGTTGAAAAAATTATTTTTTTTTTTCTAATGGACACCTAAGATGAAAAATATCTTTAAAATGCAATACTCAGTTCCCACTAGAAGATGAGGTAGCAGAGAGTGATACAGCAGAATGGAGACCTAAATGTTAGATGATTTTAAATGTGAATCACTTTCCTTAAAGCTATCAGGAAGTCTAAATACACCACTAAATTTAAGCTTCCGATGATACAGATCCTGCAACTGGCACAGAGGTTAACCAAACCACTTCACTCAGGAACATACAAATGACAGGGATTCTTTTATTTGCTCCTGAAGAGCAAAGCTTATACTGCTAGATCCTCTAAGCAAAAGAAATGCTTAGAGAAGGAAGAAAGCTTAGAGGTTTGTTTGTTTGTTTGTTTTTTCCCCCACCCTGGGTACATGTGAGAATCCCCTGGGGAGTTTTTAAAATGCTGGATCTTGGGGCATCACCTCTATCAATTTGGATCTAAATGCTCTGACATAGAATCCAGCTTTTTTTTTTTTTAAAGTATCCCAGGTAAGTAAGTTCTTAAGGATTACAGATTCCTGGACTCTATTCCTGAGTGTTTCCAATTCAGTTGATCTGAAATGACTTCTAGGAATCTTGGTTCTAAGACGTGTCCCAAGAACTTTTGTGCTTGGACAGGTTTTAAAAACCACTGATCTAATGCAAAACTGCAGAAACTGGAGTTAGTTGGTTCTAAAATCATAAAGCTAGTACAAGTACAGAGGGGTCAAACTATAATGTACCGGGATCCTTCTGCTGTGAGACAAAGGCTGGCCTAGCGTCCCTGAAGGCCTCATGATTTCCTGGGTTACACAGAAAGTAATGTTCATAACACTATAAAGTGTGAGTAAACCTCTCCTTCTTGAACCCTCAGCTTTAAAAAGGTAGACTTCTCCATTCCCACATGAGGGAAGACAAGTCTATCTCCCCCTCAAAAAGCATGCCCACAGTAAATAGCCAGATAAATGGTCATTAAAGTATATCTCAGTGATTGACTTTAAATAAAGTGTGGGCATCTCACTATACTCATTGCATCAACTGAGAACAATATAGTGGACTGTCAGGAAAGCTATCATCTCAAAAGCTAAGTGCAACAAAAGAGATTTTACACAGAAGAGGCCATTGAGAGTTTTGACACTGACACCAGACAGAGGGGAATCCTCTGATGAATTCTGTTGAAAGGTGAAACAGAACTTAACATTATAAACTCAATAGGACTGTTGTAAAACTCCAAGGGAAGCACACCATTGGCCCATAGTCTTATTTGGAAGTAAAGGCGATCTAACTTCATAAATTTCACAGTGGGGTAACCATTAAAAATGTTATAAATACATAAATATTGTATAAAAATATAGGCAAAGAGACAAATAAGATTTTACATATGCATACTTGGTGCTTGTTCATTAGAAATAACAGAGACTTCCCTGGCAGTCCAGTAGCTAAGGCTCTGCACTCTCAATGCACAGGGTCCAGTTTCGATCCCTGGTCAGGGAACTAAATCCCACGTGCTACAACTGAGATCTGGCAGAGCCCAACCAAAGAAAAAATTCACATAACTACAGTATAACAGAAATACAAGGGTCTTCAGAGATTCAACTGCTCATCAACCCAACAGATCAAATGACAACTGTGGTGAAGTTTAAGATTTTCAACGAGTATTATCCGATCCAGCTAGACTAAGGGTTAGGGTGTTGAATGACCTAACTACGTTAATTCATTAACTAATAGCTACATAAACATGGGAAAGTCACAAAATTTTCAGGTCTCCATTTCCTCATCTATGACATGAGTGAACTGAACTTGATCTCAGAAATTCTTGGGTCCAGTTATGCAAATATATATCACTCTACCCACTCCAGTACTATTGCCTGGAAAATCCCATGGACTAGGAGCCTGGTAGGCTATAGTCTGTAGTATCGCAAAGAGTCAGACACGACTGAGTGACTTCACAAGCAAAGATGACAATCTGCTTGCCAATGCAAGAGACAAAAATGATGCAGGTTCAATTCCGGGATCAGGAAGATCCCGTGGAGAAGGAAATAGCAACCCACTCCAGTATTCTTGCCTGGAAAATTCCATGGGCAGACTTTAGTCTGGCAGACTAAAGGCCACAGGGTAGAAAAAGGGTCAGACATGACTGAGCATACATGTAAATGCACAAAGATGACAACATCTTTAGCTGCTTTGACCCACTCAGCAGGTGGCCTATAGAAACCTGACATCCTGGAGGAACTCCCCAACTATCAGGAAATGTTTCTGGTGTCCTGAAAGAGAAAGGAGAAGCACAAGATAGAATTTAGACTACCAGATGACTCAGGGAAAAGACAGAAGAGCTTAAGTCTTTCTGACTAACATGCTTGTAAGTGGGGTTTTAATCATGACCACATAATATGCTGCCTCATGAAGGAAGCAGATATGAGGGAAAAAAAAAATACTCAGGGGGCCAATCATCACTGTTTCCATTCATCTGGCATGACAGAGGAAACCGCTATTAAGGAGAGTTTCATTCAGCACAATCAGTGATAATACTGCCTTTAAAATGGAAATCAGAACCTAGAGTAACAGCATCTTTTTAGGTTGACTGCATCTCTCAGAAGAGTGGTTTGCGCATGTCAAATCTTCAACACAAGTTAAAATTTCATTTTATCAAGAAACCTACTGGGAGAAACATCCTATCTTCAGAGATTCTATTGATGACAGTATTGTGGCCACACACTATATCAAACTGAAGCACCACAAGACAACATACCACACCATGTATGTTGCTCAGCATAGTTTGTTTTTAAATCTTCATTTATTTGCAGCTATTGTGACTCTCTGGAGAAACTACAGATGGTCTCAAATATCTTCTTATTCTTTGGTGGTTTTCTGAATGAACAGTGCCTCTAATCCTTTTGCTCAACACGAACAAAAGAAATCTTTTCCGTTATGATTAAGTAATGGTGTGAAATTCTTATGATTATATTAATGCATTTAAGTATACAGTTAAAACTTAATTTATTGGTCATAATTCTATTTAGAGAATAAAATAGGACACTTACTGTTCAATGAGAAACAACAGGTTTCAACTTGTAAATAACTGAAATAAATCCCAATTTGATTTTACTTACTGCGTTCCTTCCCAGTGGGTTTAATTTAAACACATCTATGCTTTGAAAGTTTCTCCTGTATGCCTTTTTCACTGAGAAGGTAAAATCTATATCTTAAAGTGTTCCTTCATAAAGTCTATGCATAACAGAACACAAAGGAAAATCATAAACTCAATGCAATAACTGAATGCATCTGCAGGTTTCTTAGCATCCAACAGCATTGTCAACACATTCTAATTCATTAGGGTTTTTTGTTGCTGTTGTTCCTCCTCCTCCACAGATTTCTGAGCGAACTGTTGAGTTCAAATCTTCTGTTTAAATGGTACAGCTACCCTTTAGTAGTTTTTAAAAAAATCATGTCTTGGTAAAAAGACTTAAGAATAAGTTAAAAAACACCACTACTGTTGTATTAGTCTTGCTTGGCACAGAATCTGTTGGTGATCAAATATTTTTTTTTAAAAAAACCGATGGGTTGCTCTGGATTATTTTTGTGGCTCATGTGACAAATTCTATTTCCGAAGTATAAATCCACCGTATATTTTCATTGATGAATTACATTTCATCCAAGAGTTAGGTTTCTTGCAATAAATATTAACATAATGTGGGAAGAGCCTATAATTTTCCAACTGACTGGGAAGCCTTGACATCCAAATGCTGCACTGAAATTGTAGAATAACTCATTAGGAAATATGCAACAGTAGTTTCAAGATATACAACAAATATATTGGTGGTGTTCTAAAAATTAATATTAAGCTGCCACGCTTGGCTTAATTAGTTTTCTTCTTCATTTACAAAGCATATCTGTCTGGTTTTATGAACTTGGTCTCCAGTCCCCTCTCCTACAAACGTGTTTAATTAAAGTTTAACAGCTGTGTATGCTTTGGAAACAGAATAATGATTTTTCTCCTTTGAAATACTTAATCCTTTCCTAAAATATGATCCTCTTGAATATATATTTAAAAAGCAATGGATGTGGAATCATCTACCAAGAGAAAAACACTGACAGCTTAGGGTATAAGCACCATGTATTCAGTGAGTAGACAAGAGAGTAATTCCCAAGCCAGAAAATGCAAGCCCCACAGTAGATCTCTTTCTTCAAAAATGAAATGAGAGCAACACAAAACAACAAAGAAGAGAAAATTAAATAAATAAGCAGGAGATAAAAAATACTATAAAATAGAATATTTAATGGATTTTGCAAAATTTGTGCAATGTGTATTGTATGCCTCTACACATCCAATACCCAAGGAGTCTGACTAATAAGGTGACACGGGCTATTTTGAACTGTTATCACTTTGTCTCCATGCACGCAAGTGTTTATGAAATAATTACATAGGTGTGTGTATAACATAAATTTCTGAAATGAGCAGAATTAAAGGACAAATAAACATGATGAAGCTTTGAGCAGTACACCTTAACATGTGAGATTAATTATTATACAAAAATCTGTTCAGCTATCAGTAACAAATGCCTACAATTTCACACTATCAGGTTTCTTTCCTTCAAGTACTCTTACTGACATATGGACCTGACCACAGTCTAGGGAAGCATCACAAGTATTTTCAGGCCCTTCTAAAAGACCATTAAAAAGAGTCTGACTTAACCTTGTGTTCAATCGCTCAGTTGTGTCTGACTCTTTGCGACCCTGTGGACTGTAGCCCACCAGGCTCCTCTGTCCACCGGATTTCCCAGGCAAAAATACTGCAGTAGGTTGCCATTTCCTCCTCCAAGGGATTTTCCTGATCCAGGGATCGAATCTGCGTCTCCTGCACTGGCAGGCAGATTCTTTACCATCTGAGCCACCTGACTTAACTGTAGACCCTGCTATTATGCTCTATTTGTGATGCATATTCAATTCATGTGTGTCGAACAGGCACACTGATCAGAGCAAAGAAAATTCATTTACAAGAGAACTCTAAAGGAGGCTTTAGTAGAGTCTGTTATGGTGAATATTTGCTGCCCACTCCCGAGGAATGGCTGTATACACAGCCCTGCTAAGAACAGGCATGGCCCTGTGACTCATTTTGGCTAATGACACGTGGGCGGAAATATGTGCCTCTTCCTAACAGAAACCTTCAGGTCCATCCTATGGTTGCACCATGCTTTCTTTCCCATCTTCCCTGTGACTCTAAATACCCTGTCAGCCTGTGTCCCTAAGCGAAGGAAATATGGATCAGAGCTTCACACAGCCAATGGCAAACCGAGTAAGGGAAAAAGAAAAAAAAAACTTCTATTACAATAAACTGTTGAGATTTGGAGGTAGTTTTGTTATCACTGAGTAAGTCAGCGTAAGATGACTGACACAGGGCCTGTGTAAGCCTTTTCAATAATGAACAGGCGCATCCTCATACCCCTTGCTAGGCAGGGACAGGCCCCTGCGGCACTGATGCTGCTGGAGAGAGTAAGGGAAAACAGATGGCTGGGATTCATGTTCCTCACCATTTGCTTTCCTTAACTTTCAGCAACATGAAAAACTAATGTTCAGCAATTTAGAGAGCTTGCATTTTTAAAGATAAGGGGTTGGGATTGATGCTAATTGGACTAAGCTGAAAAATTTCCAGAATAAATAGAATCCATTTCACAGAGCAAGATGCAGGGCTGAAATTTTATAAATATTGCACAGAGCCTTCTGTAGTCATTACGTATGACAAATCCTTATTGAGAATGTGTCTTAAGGCGCTCGATTTCATAAGACTAGATTCTGCATTTCATAAGACTAGATTCTGCTAGATGCTCGGCTCCAGGAATGACATGTTGCCCTTGACTTCAGAGAGCTCACAGGCAGAAAGAAACATGTTCAAATGGCTGTAATACAATTAGACACATTTTACACCTGTCGGATCAATAAAGTACTATGGCGAGAAAGAGGACAGTCATTTCTGTCAGAAAAAGGGTACAGGATTTTGTTAAATGGATCGAGGATGGAGAAGGGTCTGCTGAACACAGGAGATTATGTGAGCATATGAAGAGCATTTTTTAAAAGTTCGGAACAGTACAGCTTTAGCACACAGTTTGTGTGTGTGTGTGTGTGTGTGTGTGTGTGTATGCTTATAGAGCCATCCTTTTCCTCTTAGTTGTTCCAGAGTGTTTCATTTCATGACTGTACCATCACATCCTTAACTCCACTGATGTGCATGTAGAAGGCTGTAGTCTTTTGCTGTTATAAACAATGATGCCTTGGACACACTCCTTTCTACTCGAGTGCAAGTCCAACTCCAGATGAATTCCTAGAAGTGGGGTAGAAGTTACACAGACAAAAATAAAACAAAGGGAACAAGACCAAAGGCAGGGTGCTTCCTACAAAGGCGATGGTCTGTGAAAAGGTGCCTAACTGCCAAGAAACCTCAAACTACCAGGGTGGCTAGAACCTACTGGAGAGAATGCAGCTGGAGAGACACTAACAGATCAGGTCATGAGGGGCAGTACAGCTGTACTCCTGAGTGTGGGAGTCATAGCAAGACTTTACTGTTCTGGTGCTAAGTCATGTCTGACTATTTGCAACACCACGGACTGCACCCCGCCTGGCTTCCCTGTCCTTCACCATCTCTCAGAGTTTGCTCAATTGCATGTCCATTGAGTCAGTGATGCCATCCAACCATCTCATCTTCTGTCATCCCCTTCTCCTCCTCCTTTCAACCTTTCCCAGCATCAGGGTCTTTTCCAAAAATGAGTTGGCTCTTCACAAGACTAACATTTTAATAAAATCATTCTGGTGGAAATGTGGGGGGGTGAATAGGCAAGACTAAAATAGGGTAATCAGTTAGGATATAGGTACAGTTATCTGGCGTGGGTCGGGGGGCAAAGGCCTAGTAACCCATCCTTTAGACACAATGAAAGAAGGTCCTCCCTTGCTTGTCTCCTGTGCTTTTCCCTTTTGAGCGCATCCAAGGTCAATGTCTCAGATTCCTCAGCATAAAGCAACAGCTGTAGGGAATGATGGGCACTGGGATCCACCCCTCCACCCTAGGAGGGGGAAAGATTCTTCCAGTGCTATGAAGTCTACAAAAGTTAGGTAAGGACTGATTCCTTCTTTCCTACAAAAATTATCTAGTATAGAATTTAAGAGCTAGAACATATGCCAAAAATCATTTGGTCTTATTTAGTCTAAGAATCTTCGAATTTATTGTAAATCATTATCATCTTCCTAAAGGTTGAAATCCTACAGAAAGCATTACAAATAAAGGGGGAGTGAGTTCCTAAAACCTGACACTGATGTTGTCATCTGGAGACCACTCTTTGAGAAACATTCTATTAGAAATTGTCACTCTCCATATGGTAACTATGTTAGCTATAGAATGTACCTGCTGCTGCTGCTGCTGCTAAGTCGCTTCAGTCGTGTCTGACTCTGTGCGACCCCATAAACGGAAGCCCACCAGGCTCCCTCGTCCCTGGGATTCTCCAGGCAAGAACACTGGAGTGGGTTGCCATTTCCTTCTCCAATACATGAAAGTGAAAAGTGAAAGTGAAGTCGCTCAGTCGTATCCTACTCTTAGCAACCCCATGGACTGCAGCCTACCAGGCTCCTCCATCCATGGGATTTTCCAGGCAAGAGTACTGGAGTGGAGTGCCATTGCCTTCGATAGAATGTACCTAGAGATATGTATGTTGTTGTTCAGTCACTAAGTCATGTCCAACTCTTTGCAACCCCATGGACTGCAACATATCAGGCTTCCCTGGCCTTCACCATCTCTCAGAGTTTGCTCAAATTCATGTTGATTGAGTCGGTGATGCCTTCCAACTATCTCATCCTGTCACCCCCTTCTCCTCCTGCTCTCAATCTTTCCCAGAATCAGGGTCTTTTCCAATGAGTTGGCTCTTCACATCAGATGGCCAAAATATTGGAGCTGGAGCTTCAGCATCAGTCCTTCCAGTGAATATTCAGGACTGATTTCCTTTAGGATTGATGGTTTGATTTCCATGCTGTCCAAGGGCCTCTGAAGAGTCTTCTCTAGCACCACAATTAGAAAGCATTCATTCTTTGGTGCTCAGCCATTTTGATGGGTCAGCTCTGACATCTGTACATGACTATTGGAAAAACTATAGCTTTGACTATTAGGATCTTTATTGGCAAAGTGATGTCTCTGCTTTTTAACTTGTTGCCTAGGTTTGCCATAGCTTTTCTTTCTACTTTTTCCCATCTATTTGCCATGAAATGATGGGACCAGATGCCATGACCTTAGTTTTTTGAATGTTGAATTTTAAGTCAGCTTTTTCACTCTCTTCTTTCACCTTGATCAAGAAGCTCTTCAGTTCCTCTTCGCTTTCTGCCATTCAGTTCAGTTCAGTTCAGTTCAGTCATTTAGTTGTGTTCAACTGTTTGCAACTCCATGAACCACAGCACGCCAGGCCTCCCTGTCCATCACCAACTCCTGGAGTTTACCCAAACTGATGTCCATTGAGTCAGTGATGCCATCCAACCATCTCTTCCTCTGTAGTCCCCTTCTCCTTCTGCCCTCAATCTTTCCCAGCATTTGAGTCTTTTCAAATGAGTCAGTCCTTTGCATGAGGTGGCCAAAGTATTGGAGTTTCAGCTTCAACATCAGTCCTTTCAATGAACACCCATGACTGATCTCCCTTAGGATGGACAGGCTGGATCTCCTTACAGTCCAAGGGACTCTCAAGAGTCTTCTCCAACACTGCAGTTCAAAAGCATCAGTTCTTTGGCACTCAGCTTTCTTTATAGTCTAACTCTCACATCCATACACGACTACTGGAAAAACCATAGCCTTGTCTAGACAGACCTTTGTTGGCAAAGTAATGTCTCTGCTTTTTAATATGCTGTCCAGGCTGGTCATAAACTTCCTTCCAAACAGTAAGCATCTCTTAATTTCATGGCTGCAATCACCATTTACAGTGATCTTGGAGCCCCCAAAAATAAAGTCAGCCACTGTTTCCCCATCTATTTGCCATGAAGTGATGGAACCGGATGCCATGATCTTAGTTTTCTGAATGTTAAGCTTTAAGACAACCTTTTCACTCTCCTCTTTCACTTTCATCAAGAGGCTCTTTAGTGCTTCTTCACTTTCTGTCATAAGGGTGGTGTTATCTGCGTATCTGAGGTTATTGATATTTCTCCCAGCAGTCTTGAATCCAGCTTGTGCTTCTTCCAGGCCAGAGTTTCTCATGATGTGCTCTGCATAGAAGTTAAATAAGCAGGGTGACAATATACAGCCTTGACGTATTCTTTTCCCAGTTTTGAGCTAGTCCATTGTTCTATATGTCTGGGTCTGTGGCTTCTTGATCTGAATACAGGTTTCTCAGGTTCTTTCAGGAGACAGGTGAGGTGATATAGTATTTCCATCTCTTTAAGAATTTTCCAGAGTTTTTTGTGATCTACAGAGTTAAAGCCTTTAGCGTAGACAATGAAGCAGCAGTAGATTTTTTTTTTTTTCTGGAATCCCCTTGCTTTTTACTATGATCCAACAGATGTTGGCAATTTGATCTCTGTTTCCTCTGCCTTTTCTAAACCCAGCCTGTACATCAGAAAGTTCTCAGTTCACATACTATTGAAGCCTAGCCTGAAGGATTTTGAGCATTACCTTGCTAGCATGTAAAATGAGAGCACTTGTGCGGTAGTTTGACATGTGTATGTGCTATGTGCTGTGCTAAGATGCTTCAGGCATGTCTGACTCTTTGGACTCAATGGACTGTAGCCCACCAGCTTCCCCTGTACCTGGGATTCTCCAGACTAGAGTACTGAAGTGGATGGCTGAGCCTTTCTCCAGGGGACGTTCCTGACTCAGGGGTTGAACCTGCACCTCTTACGTCTCCTGCATTAGCAGGTGGTTCTTTACCACCAGCACCACCTCTTCTACAATCCCGTGTTTCTAGATTTTTAAAACCTTAAAATATTGAAGAAACATTTTGTAAACTTTAGAGTGAACTCTCATTTCTCTATATTTGTTAAACTCATAGATTAGCATTTTTGCACTAACTACTCACAGTAGACAAATGTGTAAAATTATCTCATAGAATTCAATTTCTAAAGTTCTATTTTGGGACATATAATTGTCAAAAATAAGATGAAATGACTTTAAAAGACTTACCTCCTTAAATTATCTATGAGAATGAATTAAACTAAATGGCAAATGAAATATTTGATCTAAATATGACAAGAGCTAACATACATAAAATATTCAAACTGAGAAGAAAACTCTTAATACCTTTGTAAAATGAACAATTCTGGTAAAGACAGATCTTAGAAAAAGAAATTAAAGGTTAATAATTATATAAAATTATATCCTAATTAGCAATAATAATACAAATGAAAACAGCAATAACATTTTTTTCACCTTTCTTAGTAGTAAAAATTAAAATTATGTTAATATTGCTGACTCAAGGCATAGTGAAATTTTCATACCTTGTTAGTGTGAAAAGGTGAAAAGTAAAACTTTCATACAAATTTTGTTATCATATCCTCTTTGCCTTCCTCTACATTATTACTAAGGGTGTTGCAAGTTTTAATAAAAAAGCATTATTTTCTGAAAGTCCTAGGAGAATACTAGAGCTCAGAAACATTATAAAGTTAGGAGTCATTTCAATTCCCACCATGCAGTCGGCATTCTCTTGATTTTAATGATAGCTGTATTAGATTTAGAATTCAGGCTTGATTTACATAATCCCCCAGAGATTTCCCAGAAATCCATTAAAGGTCACATTAGTTTCCTATATATGTACCAAATTCTAATCTGCTCATTTGCTCCCACTTCTATTATCATATTCCATGCTTTTGTAAACCTTACTGCTTATTATGGTTTCATCTCAAATAGAAAATCTTTCAGTTTGGCTTTCCATCCTACTAAACTTCATTCCAGTATGTATTACTTGTTCCTCTTCATGTTAGAGTAAAAGATTAAATAGTCATTTACTTTTTGATGTATGTAAAATTGAAAGTCGGACTCCAGAAATGTTCCTTGGAATTATCAATACACCTGGAGGTGCAGCAGTTTGGGACTCACTGTTTATCACTGCCTGCTCCAGGCTGCATATTAAAATCAGGTATCACACAATAGTCAGGGTGTAGAATTTATTTGTGTAATAAACAAAGTAAAAAATCTCTTGGGTTCCCAGGTGACCAGTTGTGGAAGCCTGAAGTTAATGACTTGCTATTCATCATAAACCAAACCTAAAACTGTCATCATACAATTTCCCCTTCTGAAAGAAAATAACAATTGTCAGTCCCTTAATAATGAAGAAATTTTTAATTATTTTCACTCTGATTCTCATTTGAATCATAACAAGGATGATCAATTTCAAAATCTTATTAGTTCTGCTAGCCTGAACCATTCAGATTCTTATGTAGGATCACTTTCCAGGAAGGGGAAAAAAAAAAAAAAAAGAAGATTCCTTTTATAATAAGAAATTTACAGTTAATATTTATGTTAACAAACATTTTCAAGTTGTATAAAACTGTGTAGACTTTAATTTCAAAATCAACATTTTAAGTATAGGAATAATTACTGCTTGTACCTAAGATGCTACTATATACATGTGTCTATCATAATAACTTAGATAACATTTGAATATTTTCATTATACAATGAAATAAGTTGAGGAACAAAATTACTTAAAGGAACAGAACCTCTAGAGTATATCAGCTCCTTCCTCTCTGGACTTTAATCCAGCATAGGCAGACTGAGCTAAAATAAAAGCCAAAAGATAGCTGGACTTCTGTGCTGGGCTTGTAAGAGGAGACAAAAATAGGATGAGGGTAATATGTGGGTACTGAATTGTTCCAACTGCAGGGCTATTCCTTTTGTATTAAAAGAAACTATTTGAGCAATGAAATTTATACCACTCTTTTATGAGCATTGTGACTGCTCCCCAGTAAAGATGGTTTGCAGGGTTCTTATGGTATAATACCTTTTCTCCATCCATATCAAGACAAATACCTTCATTGTCCAGGTACACTCATGTGGCTTCTGGCAATTCAGCAAAAATCTCGGAGGAGCAGCTCAGCATTTTCTCTCCTACTGTCCTTTGATTCAACTAACATATAACCAAAGAACCCATGGCTTTTAGGCTAATTCTTCTCTTCTATTTAAAGTATTGGCCAAGACTAGAAGTCTTGTATTTTTTATTGATTTCCAAGTTATGAGAATAAAAGTAGGCAACACAGACCAAGGATTGGCAAACTATGACCTATGGGCCAAATCTAGGCCAACATCTGTATTTGTGAATAGATTTTTATTACAGCATTCATTTTGGGTATCACTGAGAATTGTTTTCTTGGTACAATATCAGTGTTGAGTACTTTTGACAGAGACAGCAAGGCTTGCAAAGCCAAAACTATTATGGGCCTTTGACAGAGAAAGTATACTGATCCCTACTATAGTACAATAAGAAACAAATATCAAAATTATGAAATATCTTGCCAATAGGTAACAGTGTGCAATAAAAAAAGCAGGTCAAGATCCTAAAGATAAGGTATAGCCAACCTGGGAGTACGTGAATAGAAAGTTTTAAAAGTGGTTTTTCTTCCAACTCTTGGATTCACAAAATATGGAGCTATATCTTAGCCTAGAAGCACAGTCAAATTACTTCAACAAAGATAAAAAAATGATAAATCTAAAATGGGCAAGACAGTCTTCTAAACATTGGTTTAGCACTACGCTAATCAAATTATATCTGTTATTTCATGTAGAAAGTTAAATCACATTACATTTTGATAGCATGTTAAAACTCATAAGAGAGGATTAGTACATGTACTAATTTACCTCATTTGTTCTTCACAATAACCCTGGAAATAGGTTTTTTTAAAAAAATCAAAACTCAGAGAAGTCAATAACTTTCCCAAGGTTACACAGCTTGGAAAAAAACAGAGCTGACATTGGATCTCTTATCATTTTAGTTCAAGTGTAACATTCTTTCCACTTTATTATGCGACCTGTATGGTTTTTAGGCATTTTAAAGACATTTTGAGATGAAAAAAATTAATAAAACCTTTAGAGCATCCACAGCTAATTAAATCAACATATGAAACACATCTGCTTCCTACATGAAATTCTTCCTTCAAACATTTTAAAAGAGAAACCATGGTCAAAGTTAAGTTTAAACAAGGTTAGCTGAAATCTATTCTTGAATCTTCCTGGCATGCTTCTTAAGCTAAAAAAGGTATTTTAAGACAATCTTTTTAGTTTTCTACTGAGATAATTATACTTATATGTCTTTTCAAAATATTTGACAGACTTACATTATTGTGAGCAAAGGTAAAAAAAAATCAATATTTCGTTCAAAGAAGTGTACAAAAGTTAGCATTTCTCTCTATTTTAACTGAAAGTCCACAACTTCAGAAAGTAATACTCCTGAGAAATGTAATTAAGCTAGCAGCAAAGAAGACTAATACACTGATCGCTGATACTCCAGCCAGCTTTAAATGTGATACACTTCCTGTTAGGAAGAATCAGATTTCAGAAGAGCACTTCACATATCCTATCTGTACTGGGTAATTGGATGAGGCTAATGGCAGAAATGAGGAGCAAAGTCCCAAAGCCAGCTCAAGTAGAGAGAACAGGAGCTTAGTGAAAGCGTAGTTAGAAACTGACTCCTGTCTTCGAGAGAGAAGCGAGGAGATGTGCACCAGGGTGGAGCCACATCACAGCATCCTGCTAGGTAGGCTCCCTGGGTCTTCCCAGGTAGCACTAGTGGTAAAGAATCTGCCTGCCAGTGCAGAAGACGTAAGAGACTTGGGTTCGATCTCTTGGAGGAGGACATGGTAACCCTCTCCAGGATTCTTGCCTAGAGAATCCCATGGACAGAGGAGCCTGGAGGGCTACAGTCCCTAGGGTTGCAAAGAGCCAGACACGACTGAAGGAACTTACCACAAGCTAAGCCAGTGGGTTTCCTACCTGAAATACCACAGTTACTTCAGTCCATGGACACCCTGGAGAGGACATGATGGAGCTAATACTTCCTTTTAGATATGGTGAGTTTAATTTGAAGAGTATTAAATAATGAGAATATTAGTTAATATTTATTTTCATGTTCTTGCCTTTAATTTTCTGTAAATGGTTTTCTCTAGATCATAAGTCACAGCTACTGTGCATTACTTCCGGGATTATTAGTTATTACTTAGGCCTTACTAAATAAGAATTCTGGATTGCCATGTTTACAGATACCTACCCAGTGCAGACATATGAGTATACTAGTAGAGCATAAATATACCTGAGTATATACACATTGGGAAATCTCAAGTATATATTTTTCTTCATGGAGTATTTAGGGAGAAACTTCTGCTATAAGATCATTTTCAAATTATTTCATTCTCCTACTATGTAACACAGATTAGAAGGATATATACCAGATAAACCTCTGTAAGGCTAAGCAAAAAGGGGCCTTTTCTTTTTACTTCATATGCCCAGTATTGTTTGAATTTTTTGTACTGACCCTGTATTACTTTCACAATTAAGGAAGAGGCTGGAAATATCCTGTTCATCTCAATCTTCAACCTGAAAGCTGTCTCTAACACAACCCAGCTCCTCAGGTCAACCAGATGCTTTCCCTCCAATATTCCATGGGCCTTGCCACATCTCCCTGGGGGCAATTCTTTCATTACATTGTTTTGTTTTGTCTTTTTGCTGATTTTGTCGTTTTCAGACCAAACTCTAAGTTTAGAAGGCAAAGACTACCTATGACTTTTTATAACCTCAGAATCCTGCAGTGTCTAGCACATTTTAAATACCCCAAGCACTCAATAAATGATTAAATCATGATACCTATTAATAATATCCAATATTTACTGAACACATAGTTATGTGCCAAGCATTGTGCTAACCACATTATATCCACTGCTGCATATAATCCTTAAGAAAACTCTGTGGAGTATTGTTATTATAATTTCTATTTTAAAGACAGATGAAAAAATTAAGTTTAGAGAATTAAGTAATTTGGCAATGTAAAACATTAAGAGGTAAAGCTGGGATGTGAATCAAGGAAGACTGAATTCAGAGTTTGTACTCATAACCTCTACACACAGGGAATGAATAAATGAATGACTATGCATGAATGAACAAATATGGAAGAGTTTCATGTCTAAAGAAGATTCCTATTCAAGAGACAGGACATTTTCTAAGATAGAAAATGAAACCAGAGAATCACTGATGGGGAGTGGAGAGAATACCACAAAAATAATATTATTATGGTATATTAGTAATGCCATAATAATACTTAGTAACTGAACAACAGCAAATAATAATATAAATCTCCCTACAATTCTAAATTGATCACAGAAGTAATCTGAACTGTAAAAAAAAACAAGGTCGACATTTCTACACAGAAACTTAACGTAACTATCTCTCTGATGTTTAGAAAGAAATACCTATTGCTAAGGCATAGAGTTTTTATTAGCAATTCCAATTTTATTCAGGGATATAGCAGTAGTATGACAAATAATCATCTATGACTACATAAAAGAAAGAAATATTTCCAAAGCAGTATGAGTTACCTATCAATCCCTAATTCTTTAATAAAGAAGACTTAAAATTCTCTAGCAAGAAGAAGGTAAAAATGTCCAGAATATATTGATAACTTCCCAGGTTCACATTGGAGGGAAGCTGATGATTTTTCACAAATGCCTCTAATTTAGTGGTAACTGAACTCTTGGGCAGACTCTGAAACACATATTTTCATTATTCAAACTCTTAGCTATTAACTAACAGCACTGGTTAGACTCTAAGTACTAAGCATAGATGTGCCATGGTATTTTGCTTTGGAAAAGTTAGTGTTCAAATTAAACCAAGCTAAAGGGCCTTAGTACTCTCGCCTGGAAAATCCCATGGACAGAGGAGCCTGGTAGGCTACAGACCATGGGGTCGCTAAGAGTCGGACATGACTGCGTGACTTCACTTTCACTTTTCACTTTCATGCATTGGAGAAGGAAATGGCAACCCACTCCAGTGTTCTTGCCTGGAGAATCCCAGGGACGGGGGAGCCTGGTGGGCTGCCGTCTATGGGGTCGCACAGAGTCAGACACGACTGAAGTGACTTAGCAGCAGCAGCAGCAGCAAAGGGCCTTAGAGCTTTCTGAAAACTTTCTGTTCAATTTACCAACAGCTAGGACCCAGTGTGTAAACATGCTCCTGTCCTCAGCAGCAACCATCTATCTCATTCCCATTTGAAAATTATAAAATAAATTGTTGTTTTCCATACTCATAGAAAACAATGCCTTTACCAATCTTTATCAGGGTTCTGGACACAGGCTTCTTTTCAAGTTCCTTTTTCATTCTATCCTTCCTTTTAGGATAGATGAATTCCTAATCTACCAAAAATGCCATAAACCAATGTATGGTCTTCAAAGAGAGCCATATAGACACATCATATGCATGTGTGCCTAGTTACTCAGGGGTGTCTGACTCTTTGTGACCCCATGGACTGTAGCCCGCCAGGCCTCCTCTGGTCCTGGGATTTCCCAAGTAGGAATACTGGAGTGGGTTGCCATTTCCTTCTCCAGGGGATCTTCCTGGCCCAGGAACCAAATCCAGGTCTCCTGCATTGCAGGTGGATGCTTTACTGTCTGAGCCACCGGGGAAGCCCAATAGACAACATTAGGTTCCTATTATTCAGAATATTACACCAACCATAAAAAGAAGTTATTAAACAAACATCATTTTTAGCTTTACTGGGGAAAATTCAATTTAGTTCTCTTATTCTTCATATAAAGCTTCATCATTTGCTGGAATATAATTTGTTCCAACCATCTGTGATAGGTTAATATTGATTTTCCTATCTTCAATAGCACATTTAAGATCAACAAGCTTTACAATGTTTAAATTCCTGTGATTCAATAGATTTTTTTTTTTGCTAATAGCAGAAAGTTATTTTTAATACATTAGGGTGTTTTGACATTTTACAAAGTAAAAGTCTCCAGACTTGAAGGGGAATTATTTAAACATTTTGCAGTGAGAGAAATCTCACAATTGTCTACCTCAGACTACACTGCAGTATCAATACTTGTGAGAGAAAGTCTTACGCTATACTTCACAAAAGGAAAATCACTGCTGTGAATACAACACCATTGATCCCACCAGATCTAATACAACCCTGGGGCCACAAAGTGATTGTTTTATATGAACACTTCTTGGAACTCTTCTGAACAAGGAAGGCTACAGACTAAATGAAATCAACTTGTGTGACGTGAATTAGAAAGTAGATTATATTTTCTGGTAGAGTGACCACTTGTTTCAGTTTGGGCAGTACTGTTTATGATGATTATTCCAATGTAATAATTAACATCCTCCCTTTTTGCTCTAAAAAGTGTCCCAGCTTAGGTGATAAAGTATTTGATTTCCCTCTTCACTAGGGGCTACAAAGACTATTCATTTAGTTCATTGAGGTTGCAGACCACATGGGAGCCCAGATTCCAAATGTCTGTAAAGTGTATTTGACCAAGGACGAGGGCCAAGAATGCTAGATTTCATTTCTGACCAGGCTGACAAAATCTGTGAAAGAGAAATATAAATGTCCCAATAAAAAACACTGATGCTTTAGAACTTTCAATTGTGGTTGATCCCTTATTGACTTGCTGCAATTTAGTGCTTTGTACTCATTTTATGCTTTTTTAAAACAGGGCTTCTCTGTGAGTCATAACAAATTAATAAGAAAAAACAAATAACTATGAAAAATATTTTGGTGGAGCTAATGAGTATTGATATTACTTTCATTAGCTTTTGACTGTTAATGTTATAGATAAACATCCTCATTTGGGTTAACTTTATGACAAGAGCTAACATTCCTAGCTAAGCTATCCAGAGAATCAAGCAATTGCTTTGTGATTTTAATCAATGTTGACATCAAGATAGAACATTTGGACCCCTGAAAGTCTCCTCTTTTACAGTCTTAGCAGCAGTTATCTGAATTTTTTCGAACAAATACTTCAGCTCTACTTATCATTTGTCAATATAATCATGACAGTGATTACAAATAGTGTGACTACTTTTGAGAATCACTCTGAAATAAAAAATCAAAGTAGACATCATTCATGTCATAAATAAGGTTACCTAACTACTGTTAGAAGAAGCTAGATGTGATTTTCTCAAGAGAAAAATACTTTGACCGGTTATTTGGGTCAGACTGACTCCCTTTAGCCTATTCTCCTCACAGCAGGCAGAGTGATCCTTTAAAAACACCAATCAGATCATACCGTTACATGGCTCAAAGCTCTGCACTGGCTTGCCATCCCTCTAGAATAAAATCTAAAGTCCTTACTATGACCCACAAGTTTCTGCAAGTCTCTAAAATCTAATCTCCTACACATCCATTTTCTTCCTGCATGAAAACTCAACATGCTGACATCTTGTAAACTCATCTAACATGCATCCATCTCAGATTTGCATTTGTTATTTATTCCTTTAGTCTGAACTGTCCTTCCCCAGACACTAGAATGGCTCTCTTCCTCCCCTTTTCCCTTAATTTAGATATCTGCTTAAATCCCTTCTCCTTAGAGAGTTTTACAGTAAACATTCTACCTAAACTAGCAATCAGACTCCCACTATCACTCTATACTTCGTTTCCTACTATATCTTTTCCATAGCACTTCTAACTTGTGACATTGCATTATGCGATATGTTTCTTTTTTTATTATTAGCTTCCAACCACTAGAATGTAAGCTCCATGAAGGAAAAGACTGTCTCTTTTGCTCAGCTACGTCTCTCTAGTGTCTACACTAGTGTTCATTAAATGAACAGTTGTAAGGACTATACTGTCAGTGAACTGTTTATGTTAAATATAACTTGATCATCTAGAACTATTTTCAAATTTTGTGATGCAGTGTTTTAGTTTCTGGACATGATAAAGTCAATTTCTTCTGAAAGGGTATTTCATGTGGTGTTAGTAAGAGTGTAAATATACACAAACCTCTTGAGAGGGGGATTTGGCTGTATATATTAGAACTAAAAGTAATAACCTCAGATATGCAGATGATACCACCCTTATGGCAGAAAGTGAAGAGGAACTAAAAAGCCTCTTGATGAAAGTGAAAGAGGAGAGTGAAAAAGTTGGCTTAAAGCTCAACATTCAGAAAACAAAGATCATGGCATCTGGCCCCATCACTTCATGGCAAATAGATGGGGAAACAGTGGAAACAGACTTTATTTTTTGGGGCTCCAAAATGACTGCAGATGGTGACTGCAGCCATGAAATTAAAAGATGGTTAGTCCTTGGAAGGAAAGTTATGACCAACCTAGATTGCATATTGAAAAGCAGAGACATTACTTTGCCAACAAATGTCCATCTAGTCAAGGCTATGGTTTTTCCTGTGGTCATATATGGATGTGAGAATTGGACTGTGAAGAAAGCTGAGTGCCGAAGAATTGACACTTTTGAACTATAGTGTTGGAGAAGACTCCTGAGAGTCCCGTGGACTGCAAGGAGATCCAACCAGTCCATTCTAAAAATCAGCCCTGGGTGTTCCTTGGAAGGAATGGTGCTAAAGCTGAAACTCCAGTACTTTGGCCACCTCGTGCAAAGAGTTGACTCATTGGAAAAGACTCTGATGCTGGGAGGGATTGGGGGCAGGAGGAGAAGGGGACGACAGAGGATGAGATGGCTGGATGGCATCACCGACTTGATGGACGTGAGTCTGAGTGAACTCCAGAAGTTGGTGATGGACAGGGAGGCCTGGAGTGCTGCGATTCATGGGGTTGCAAAGAGTCGGACACAATTGAGCGACTGAACTGAACTGAACTGAACTAAACTGAAAAGTAACAACAGCAGCAATAGCGAAGCATTTGTTGACTATTCCCACTTACAGGTGTCTACTCCGTGAGAATAAACACACAAGCGTATGAAGGCATGTGTGCAAAGTTGTTCATGACAGTACTTTACATTTTTCAAACTTATGTTACTTCTGCAATAATAATAAAAAAATAAAACAAACACAACTTCCCTAGAGAGTAAGGTCAGAGCAAATACCAAGGAGAGCAGGTATAGTCTAATCAAAAATGAGGTAGTGAAGGGCAATGCTAAGGAAAGTGACTCCTAATCTCACTGCCAGAATGTGGGAGGCTTCAGGGCATCTGCTATATGAGCTCTTTCCAAGCGGTTCCTTATAACCGTAGCATCAGAACCAGGTAAATTACCTGCCTAGACACAGCTGACTAAACCAGGCAAGGGCACCTACTCCAAAGGCAGCTGACCCATTAGTTGACCAGTGGCCTGTAGGGAGGATGAATTCTAGATCAGAGGGGCAAACTCAGACTTCTCTGGGGTAGTTTAAGTATGGCCCACACCCAAAGA
Source organism: Oryx dammah (assembly GCF_014754425.2). Classification (NCBI taxonomy): domain Eukaryota; kingdom Metazoa; phylum Chordata; class Mammalia; order Artiodactyla; family Bovidae; genus Oryx; species Oryx dammah. Next base: position 57,760,984 of record NW_024070202.1, on the reverse strand, counting down.
AGTCAGCAGTTGACAATGGAGCAATACTAGCGGGAACATAGACAGGGCAGCAGAAGCGCTGTGCCAGCAGACAGGGCACAGGTGTACAGAAACCAGAAGTTCCTCACCTGGGCTCTGTCACCCTGCCTTCACCAGGACTTTCAAACAAATGCTCTTTAAACTGGATTCTACTCAGGTTCGATCCCTGGAGAAGGGAATAGCAATGCACTCCAGTACTCTTGTCTGGAAAATTCCATGGACAGAGGAGCCTGGTGGACTGCAGTCTGTGGGGTCTCAAAAAGTGACACACAACCCACCTTTAGACACAACTCACTTTTAGCAACTAACACTTTTGGGCTTCTCTGGTGATTCAGATAGTAAAGGATCTGCCTGCAGTGAAGGAGACCTGGGTTCCATTCCTGGGTTGGGAAGATGCCCTGGAAAAGGGAATAGCTACCCACTCCAGTATTCTTGCCTGGAGAATTCCATGGAGAGAGGAGTCTGGCACGCCACGGTCCACGGGGTCGCAAAGAGTTGGACACAGATGAGCGACTAACATTTAACTTAACTGTAATCTGAAGGAGTTTAACTAACAGGACATTAAATTGAGGACTTGATCAAGCTTTTCAAAGCCTTAACCTTTGAAAAGATGATGGTTCCCTTTATAGCCTCTAATTATGTGTAATTCAAAATAAAAATAGCATAAAATGCACAGTAAGGATAGCCAAGTCCTGATAAGTGTTATCTCCCCCCCACCCCCCATCTTTGGTCATTTAGTGAAATAATAAATACTTTTTTTTCCAAAAAAAATTTTTTTTTTTCTGGAAACCTACATTAGTGTTTAGCTTGCCTACTAGGTAATCTGGTATTACCCAGGGTAAAAGTAGGAGTGGAAATTCTAGGTCTGGAAATGGCAACCTATTTCAGTATGCTTGCTTGGAGAATCCCATGGGTGGAGAAGCATGGTAGGCTATATAGTCCATGGGGTCGCTAAGAGCTGGACATGACTGAGCGACTTCACTTTCACTTTTCACTTTCAAACGGCAACCCCTTCCAGTATTCCTTCTTGCCTGGAGAATCCCAGGGAGAGGGGAGCCCCTATTTATGTTGTCGCACAGAGTCGGACACAACTGAAGTGACTTAGCAGCAGCAGCAGCAGCAGCATAGACAGAAGCACCTTGCCTACTACAAGTTAGGACACTAATTGACAAATGATTTCCAGTGGTAGCGTGTATACATGCATGCTCAGTCATGTCTGACTCTTTGTGACCCCATGGACTGTAACTCACTAGCCCTTCTGCCCATGGAATTTTCCAGGTAAGAATACTTTTCCTCATTACCATTTTAAGCATATGAGAACATATAAAATTTTTAATATGGTATGAGTGGTAGACAGATACCATATTAACTTTTTATATGTTCTCATACACTTAAAAATGGGTAACAGAGAAAGGGAGTAACCACGTTAATAAACAGTATTTTATTCCCTAACTATCCCTTAATGTTTTTCAACATTGTCAGAAAATCATTATAGGAATATATTCAATTACTAATTAAAAGTACAAGAAGGCTAGGATATCTAGGATATGGAAGTATCAGATGAATAAAAGTTAAATTTTTCTTTTAAAACACCAAATACAAAACTAGTTCTCTTTTAATCAAGTATTAATCAGTTTTTAGAGGTTACAGAGTAGAAAAGTCTTGAGCCTTGTTACTTTCATGCTTTATATCATTCATTGCTGCATGATAGAAGAATAGTGAAGAGGGTAGAAAGGGATGTATGTCTCAAGTGTCCGTTTGCAGAATGGAACAAGCTAGAGGTTCAACATGTGGGTTGCAGCCATGGGGAAAGAAGGTGTAAACCTACTACATTCCCATAAACCCTTTTCTCATCCTTCAATCCTGTACTATTAGCCCTTTTTCTCGCTCAGCCTCTCCTCTGTGAACAGAATATTTATATTTACTGAGGAAAGTAACAATCCTGCCTCTTTTTCAGAAAGGTCTGTTGTAGGGCTTTTGATTGCATGGTTTTTTTTTTTTTTTTTGCCCGTTTGTTTTTTGATGTCCAACCAAGCTTTGCAGTCTCACATTGTGTACTAGTTATCTAGTAACCAATAATATTACATCTGAATTAAAGTTGTGTTCTTGAATTATACTATAAAATGAGCCCCTTGCCATTCCTAATCCTGTTACTTTACATAGATGAAAGTTTCCCTGCTTTGTTGATCAATTATTTTGTTTTGTTTTTAAAATAGCTTTATTGAGATATAACTCATATAATTTACCCATTTAAAAAGTGGAACTCACTGATTTTAATATACTCATACAGTTGTATGTTCATGTAATCAAGCTAATCAATAATATGAAGGAATAAACTACAGATGCACAACATGGAGAAACCACCCCCCAAAAAAAAAAATGCTGTGCTAAGTGAAAGTAACCAGATACAAAGGATGATATATATTAAAATGTAAGTAAAATTTCTAGAAAAGGCTAACCGATAAAAAGCAGATCCATGGTTGTGTGGCATTAGCAGTGGGGATTTGTGGGAACCAGAGTTTAGGACAAATCCGGGAAGGGAATGTTTGAACGTAATAGGAAGCTTCAAATCTAGATTGTGGTGAGGGTTGCACAATATATAGATTTATATTAAAAATAACTGCACAATATATTATGAAGTGGGTGAATTGCACAGCATGTAAATTATACTTCAATAAGGATATGACTGGGTGACTGAGCAATGAGGATTTTGGAAGGAAAAAAGACCAAAGAAATACTCACGAATACAGACCAAGCGCATCATACCCCAATAGCTCTACTGATAACTGAGGTCTTGAAGAACCTTTCTTTATGGAGATACTAGCTGTCAATATTTATCATGTTAGAAATTATAGTGGAGAATTTTTAGATATCTTAGTTGTTCAATATAAAATAACAATAATAAGCCTGTATGTTAACAAAAAGAACAAGTTGAATGAAAAGCACAATTGTTTTTCAAAACAAGGGAAAAAATAGTGAGAAGGGAGGCTTTTTTTTTTTTCAAACATGTTTGCCAATCTGTTTAGTATCTGGCTTAATAGAAGACAGCCCTTTCTGTATCTACTTCTGCCTTGAGTCTACTGTGATATCATACATTATGTAACCTCTGGAAAACTCCACTGTACACTTAAGAGAAATGACAGTGAAAAAGCAAGTAACCTCTTAGTATTATCGGGAAAGTAGTTTTGATCAGAGACCCTCACAAAGGGCCTTGGAAACTCCCAGTGCCCTTTGGGCCATCCTTTGAGAACTGCTGGTCGAGATTTTACTCTAGATCATTTTAATGAGATTGCTTAAACCGTACTGACATTAATCAAATAGTCTAGGATCAAGCTTTTTGGGAAAACAGGATCAAAAAACTTTCTAAATATAGTTTCAAAGCATAGTGAATCCCACATTGTATAGACTTGGCTGTAACATATAATAAAGTAAGCAATCAATATGAGACATTGCCCACTACATCAGTATTTACTTGTTGAATCTCAAACATTATTCTAGATTTATCAGCAAGCAGAATAAATAAAACATTATTACATGTTGTTAAAACAGCTGATTGTTACAATGTTATTTTCTTTTATTTTGGACAAGGGTTCTATGGGATCTTAGTTCCCTGATCAGGGTCACACCTGTGCCCCCTGTAATCAAACCTGTGTCCCCTGTATAGAAGCATGGACTCTTAACCTTTGGATTGCCAGTGAAGTCTCAAAGTTATTTTCTAAAGCTACTATTTTTGTCGCTGATTCAGAAGTTTCCATTTCGTATTCATTTACATCTTTCCCCATTCTTATTATAATAAAATCTCCCCTTTTGTTTCTGTATTTGCTTCTAAAATAATAAAGTATTATTGAATTTTTCTAAAATGAAACGACATCATAATCTGAAAAATGATGCTAATTTAAATATATGAAATACAGTTATTTAGTGGTCATTTGACACAATGTGATTAATTTCACCTTAATTAATATCTATTTCAAATGTGTCTCCCAGGAAAGGATAAGAGTACCATCAGTCAGCTTATGGACGTGCCATATCCTATCAAATGACTGATGATACTCACTAAAGATGTAGTAGTTCATTTAGAAAGTCTCCAAAGCTTTGAAGCCATCAGATACACCTTTCTAGACTGAGATATACATTCCGTGTAATGTGAATAAAACTCAACAAAAATCTAGACATTTATAACTTGAACTCAAAAACCACAGCTTAAGTACTTACTTTACAATATCTCCTTCAAGAGCAATCACTCTCTTAATGATCTTCTGTTCTGGGTTTTTAGGGGACCTAGAAAAATAAAGTTATATAATCAGTTATGTCTGTTGTTTTAAGAAAATGGAAATAAATATTACAAGAAAATAAGCTATACGAAAGGCATTACAGGACCGTTTGCAACCATGACACGACAGCAGCCCTCCCTAAGTCTTAAGTGAGAAGGAAATACCAAAGCACCTGCAGGAAAGAGGACTCATGAAACAAACCATTTCAGACATGACCTCCAAATGGTAGTATTTATACCTTTAATTTTAGTCTGTCTTCAGTTCGGTTCAGTTCAGTTCAGTCGCTCAGTCGTGTCTGACTCTGCGACCCCATGAGTCGCAGCACGCCAGGCCTCCCTGTCCATCACCAACTCCCGGAGTTCACTCAGACTCACATCCATCGAGTCAGTGATGCCATCCAGCCATCTCATCCTCTGTCGTCCCCTTCTCCTCCTGCCCCCAATCCCTCCCAGCATCAGAGTCTTTTCCAATGAGTCAACTCTTTACATGAGGTGGCCAAAGTACTGGAGCTTCAGCTTTAGCATCATTCCTTCCAAAGAAATCCCAGGGTTGATCTCGTTCAGAATGGACTGGTTGGATCTCCTTGCAGTCCAAGGGACTCTCAAGAGTCTTCTCCAGCACCACAGTGTAAAAGCATCAATTCTTCGGCACTCAGCATTCTTCACAGTCCAACTCTCACATCCATACATGACCACAGGAAAAACCATAGCCTTGACTAGACGGACCTTAGTCTTAAGGATGATCTAATATTCTATTTATGTAAACATCGTCTTAGCTTTTTAAATACTTCTAACATTAATGTATTCTACTCTAAAAAAATAAACCTGAGTCATAAAACTAAGCTTCAGCTTTGAGTCCCTTTTTGAAGTTTTAATTTTGACAGGCTAATTTTCTTCTTCAGATGTGGATTTCCTTATCTTTAAAATGGATACAGGGTTGTGCAAAGAGGATCTTGTGAGAATTACAAATTAAGATACTAATATTAAATTAAATGAGGCAATGTATATAAAGCAACTAACCAATTACATAAGAAAATAAAGAGGCATTTCTTTAAAATGATAACATACTTGTTGCATTTTATTTAAAATAAGCAAAGAAGTTTGATTTTAAAAAGAAAACACTGAAGCTGAATTATTAAAAAAAAAAAAAAAGAATTTGGAGTCTTTTTTGTTGTTTTTTCCATGTTGGTTTATTTCTAACAAAGCACTTGGACCAAGCCCACCCAGGAGAGAGGATACCGCTTCCTCAAGGACTTGAAGGTTGGGGCTATTCTTAACCCCTTGGTTCCTTACCACATTTCTCAGTTAAAGCTGCTCTGTCTCTTGTGCTAAAGGAGCAGTTGTGGAGGGGCAGAGCCCAGCCTTGCTGGAATCTTGTCACTGATACTAGAATTATTCTATCAAAGTGCAGAGGAGACAGTGTTCGAGGTTCCTGTAAGCTCTGGGTTTTCCTTCCTCCAAGACCCTACCATCTTTTTGATATAATATCAGACACTCCTGGAGGGAGAGGCAGATGGAGGGAGAATCCAGGGTCTGAGTTTTAGGAATGCTAAGGCACAAGAGGAGGAAATTCTTTGAAAGTACACTTAGGTTTAGCCATGTAAAGATTATGTAATACAGAGATCAGCCCTGGGATTTCTTTGGAAGGAATGATGCTAAAGCTGAAACTCCAATACTTTGGCCACCTCATGTAAAGAGTTGACTCATTGGAAAAGACTCTGATGCTGGGAGGGATTGGGGGCAGGAGGAGAAGGGGATGACAGAGGATGAGATGGCTGGATGGCATCACTGACTAGATGGACGTGAGTCTGAGTGAACTCCGGGAGTTGGTGATGGACAGGGAGGCCTGGCATGTACGATTCATAGGGTCGCAAAGAGTCGGACACGACTCAGTGACTGAACTGAACTGAACTGAAGGTAACTGATACATTCTGATATGCTTAATGTGGACATCATTTATTTTAACCTATGATTAATAGCTATGGTAAATGTTACAAGGTAATACTATTTACTCTAATAAATACTGCCCCTCCCCTTCTCTTTCCTCCTCCCTGCTCACTTTGTCTCTGGGATCCCTCACTCTGGGAGAAGCCATGTCTGTCCTCAGCAACCTTGCTGTGAGTGAGCTTAGAAGTAGATCCTTCAACAGACTCATAGATACAGAGAATAAAAGAGTAGTTGCAGGGAGAGAGAGGAGTGGAGACAGATTGGGTGAAATAGATGAAAGAGATATAGGGATACAGACTGCCAGCATCAAAATAAATAAACTACCAGAATCTAATATATAGCACAAGGAATATGGTCAATAATATTATCATACTTTTGTATGGGGACAGATGGTTACTAGACTTATTGTGATCATTTCCCAATGATCACATGTTCCCGTATGTAAATGTTGAATCACTACGTAGTACTCCAGAAATGAACACAATATTGTATATCAAATACATTTCATTTTTTTTAAAGTAGATCCTTCAGCCTCAGTCAAGTCTTCAGGAAGTACAGCAGTAGCCAACAGCTTCCCTGCACCTTTGTGAGAGACCTTGAGCCATACAACCCTCTGAAGATGCTCCTGGCTTTCTGATTCCTAGAAAATGTATAAGATAATGAGTGTTGGTTGTTTTCAGCTGCGGGAGGTTGGAGCACTTTGTTACACAGCAATGGTTATCGCAATCTTAAAATGTCCAATATCCTGGCAGTAACATTTTAAGTCTTTTGATCTTAAAAGGTTTGTTTCAAAAAACATATCACACATCACATAAATGATCATTTAATGTGGATTTGAAAATCAGTGATAGATAAAAACATAATTCCAATTCAAGTCACATTTTGAATTGAATTACCTTTAAAAAGGAAGCTAAATGGAAAAATATTAAAAAGATTAAATACATTCAGAATTTAATACCTCATTAAGGGAAACATGCAGCTTTTAATAAGGTGTCTATTTCACACAATATATTGCAGAGAAAAGAAAATCATCTAAATCATTTGTGGCTTAGATGTCATACTTACTGACACAACTTTTCACTAGATTGATTATTAACATTCTTTATTTTAAAACGGAAATTTGATCAGAGTTTTTGAGTGATCTGTCCCCTTCATGAAATGGAGTAAATCTACAAATTTAATGTCATTCATGTACAGCTAGAGTGAGGGATCTGGCCCATTCAAAATGATGGAATTCATATTTTCTGTGCAAGGAAATATGATATTGATATTTAGGAAAGTTTGCCCCCATGTCTCTCCGTTTAGATAACAAGAAATGTATAAAAAAATTTTCAGTCTCAGTGATCACCTAAGAATTGTACATTAAAATAACAGGACACTGTTTTCCTGTTATATCAAAAAAGGAACAGTAATAATACCATTAATACAATTTGTTATTGAGTGTTTAGGGACACGGGTACATGTCCTAAAGTAGATGATCATGTAACATACCTTTCTGTAAACATGTCAAGGTTTTATATTCTCTTTAACATATCACACTTTTAGAAATTTATTCTTATGAAATGGTTGTGTATATATACAAAATTTTAGCTACATGGATTCTATTTTTAAAGAGGAAAAAATCAACAAGATTGTTAAATAAATTAAAGTTCATCGTATAATAAAATATCATTCAAACATTAATGTTACAAAAGAATGTTACAAAATATTACAAAAGAATTTTTAACGATGTGGCAATATCAACAGAATATATAGATTAAACATGCAAGTTATAAGAATGTATGTGTGACTGGATCTGATAGATAGAGTGCCTGATGAACTATGGACGGAGGTTCGTGACATTGTACAGGAGACAGGGAACAAGACCATCCCCATAGAAAAGAAATGCAAAAAAGCAAAATGGTTGTCTGGGGAGGGCTTACAAATAGCTGTGAAAAGAAGAGAAGTGAAAAGCGAAGGAGACAAGGAAAGATATAAGCATCTGAATGCAGAGTTCCAAAGAATAGCAAGAAGAGATGAGAAAGCCTTTTTCAGTGATCAATGCAAAGAAATAGAGGAAAACAACAGAATGGGAAAGACTAGAGATCTCTTCAAGAAAATTAGAGATACCAAGGGAACATTTCATGCAAAGATGGGCTCAATAAAGGACAGAAATGGTATGGACCTAACATAAGCAGAAGATATTAAGAAGAGGTGGCAAGAATACACAGAAGAACTGTACAAAAAAGATCTTCATGACCAAGATAACCATGATGGTATGATCACTCACCTAGAGCCAGACATCCTGGCATGTGAAGTCAAGTGGGCCTCAGAAAGCATCACTACGAACAAAGCTAGTGGAGGTGATGGAATTCCAGTTGAGCTATTTTAGATCCTGAAAGATGATGCTGTGAAAGTGCTGCACTGAATATGCCCACAAATTTGGAAAACTCAGCAGTGGCCACAGGGCTGGAAAAGGTTAGTTTTCATTCCAATTCCAAAGAAAGGCAATGCAAAAGAATGCTCAAACTACCGCACAACTGCACTCATCTCACATGCTAGTAAAGTAATGCTCAAAATTCTCCAAGCCAGGCTTCAGCAATACGTGAACCGTGAACTTCCTGATGTTCAAGCTGGTTTTAGAAAAGGCAGAGGAACCAGAGATCAAATTGCCAACATCCACTGGATCACTGAAAAAGCAAGAGAGTTCCAGAAAAACATCTATTTCTGCTTTATTGACTATGCCAAAGCCTTTGACTGTGTGGATCACAACAAACTGTGGAAAATTCTGAAAGAGGTGGGAATACCAGACCACCTGACCTGCCTCTTGAGAAACCTATATGCAGGTCAAGAAGCAACAGTTAGAACTGGACATGGAGCAACAGCCTGGTTCCAAATAGGAAAAGGAGTATGTCAAGGCTGTATATTGTCACCCTGCTTATTTAACTTATGTGCAGAGTACATCATGAGAAACGCTGGGCTAGAAGAAGCACAAGCTGGAATCAAGATTGCCGGGAGAAATATCAGTAACCTCAGATATGCAGATGACACCACCCTTATGGCAGAAAGTGAAGAGGAACTAAAAAGCCTCTTGATGAAAGTGAAAGTGGAGAGTGAAAAAGTTGGCTTAAAGCTCAACATTCAGAAAATGAAGGTCATGGCATCTGGTCCCATCACTTCATGGGAAATAGATAGGGAAACAGTGGAAACAGTGTCAAACTTTTATTTTTTTGAGCTCCAAAATCACTGCAGATGGTGACCGCAGCCATGAAATTAAAAGACACTTACTTCTTGGAAGAAAAGTTATGACCAACCTAGATAGCATATTGAAAGCAGAGACATCACTTTGCCAACAAAGGTCTGTCTAGTCAAGGCTATGGCTTTTCCAGTGGTCATGTATGGATGAGAGAGTTGGACTGTGAAGAAAGCTGAGTGTGGAAGAATTGATGTTTTTGAACTGTGGTGTTGGAGAAGACTCTTGAGAGTCCCGTGGACTGCAAGGAGATCCAACCAGTCCATTCTGAAGGAGATCAGCCCTGCGTGTTCTTTGGAAGGAATGATGTTAAAGCTGAAACTCCAGTACTTTGGCCACCTCATGTGAAGAGTTGACTCATTGGAAAAGACTCTGATGCTGGGAGGGATTGGGGGCAGGAGGAGAAGGGGAGGACAGAGGATGAGATGGCTGCATGGCATCACCAACTCGATGGACGTGAGTTTGAGCGAACTCTGGGAGATGGTGATGGACAGGGAGGCCTGGAGTGCTGCAATTCATGGGGTTGCAAAGAGTCGGACACGACTGAGTGACTGAACTGAACTGAACTGAACCATGACTTTGCATCAGTAATTATAAAAAAGAAAATGTGCATGCAACTGTACTGGGAAAAGTTAGGAAGGTTATAAAACCAAAGTGGCAAGCATAGTTCTGTGTGTGATAAAGCACGTGTCCAGATTTTTGGTGCAGAGTACTGGAAAATCCATTAAAAGAGGACAAATATTTGTATCACATGACACTACCTGAGAAGAAATGCTCTAAGACAGGGGTGAGAACTCAACTAATTATCAAGTCCCCCCTTCTAATATTGATGCAATGTTAATATTAATGAAATAACACAAAAAGCAACCTTTAACAGCATAAAACACTATTTATGTTGACAAATTTTAAGTTTCTGAAATATGTGAAAAGTATTTTCTATTTAAAATAATCTATATATTAAAATCATGAAGCAAAACAGAATATACAAAGTAAGCTACCTATATATTTAAAATTTTATAAATTACCACTTCAAACATATCTATAAATTTTAATGTAATATTAATCTCATGTATCTAATCATATTATGAACATTAATCCCATTACTGCTCAATATCTATATTTTAATCATTAGGCTGCTGAATGCATTACAGGGATATAAGTAGACATGTTATGAGAGTTATTACAGATTTACATTGACAGTCCCTAAACTTCCCTTTGTCTGCATTTTCTTGGCCACTTGCCTATCTTCTAAAAGTGTGAAGGATAACAAGTGAAAGCTTACGCCTTACTTTAGAAGCATGATGTACACTGACCAATATAATTTGCATTTAAATTTGAAATTTAATATTTTCATAATAAACACAGTTTTATAGTATTTGTTTCTGGAGCCTGGATTTTAAGCATTCTGTTCTATGCTGAAGATTTAATTAGGCAAGTTTCTCCAGAGGTTCGGACAAGATGCCTAGAATGGTCTCTCTACCATGTAGGTCTCAGTAGATAAGTTTGATGTGGCAGAATTTATCTCTAATGAGAATGGTTGTGAGGAAAGGTATAGGGTTAGCATAGTCATAGTAAGACTTCTGTGACACTTAACCTTCTTGAACTTCATTTCCTGTCTGAAGTGTTGTTGCTTTCACCTGTGACAAGCCAACAGAGCCATGTCTTTGGTCTCAGAATCTCTGTAGCTGATTTCATGTTTTTCATGGATCCATAAGGTTGTAATTTGAATCCTGTTTGGAACTCTGGGAAGAGTCTTGAGAATGGGGAGCTTAGCAAGTACAGCTACCCTCTCTATTCCCAAACTCAGGGTCATCCTGATGCCATATCTCTAAGCATGCTCACCCTTCTCCCATTTATAGTCAAATTCTTATACCTTGCTGTGTGGGTTGTGTAGATTTTCATATTTAAAAGTATCAAGATTGCCCCAGATTATTTTAGAATTAACTTCAGGATTAGAAGTTAGCATAGCATATGCCACAGAAAGATCTGAATTTTAACTCTTCATTAATGAGGTAAAACTAAAAACTAATATCCTGGGGATGGCTTATATTTCATAGGCTTATTTTTTTTTTAACTGTCTAAAAGAATGTGTTATTGTTTCACTGCTAAGTCATGTCTTGACTCTTTGCGACCCCACAGACTCTAGCCTACCAGGCTTCTCTGTCTATAGAATTTCCCAGGCAAGAATACCAGTGTGGGTTGCCATTTCCTTCTCCAGATGGCCATGCATTAAATATCTAACTTTACATCATCATAATGATAAAAAGTATTGCTGTTTTAATCATCAAAATGAGAATTAAAAGTTCACACAACAATAAAAGTTACATTTAAAAAATCTTAGCAAATGATATGGAGAAGGAAATGGCAACCCACTCCAGTGTTCTTGCCTGGAGAATCCCAGGGACGGGGGAGCCTGGTGGGCTGCCGTCTGTGGGGTCACACAGAGTCGGACATGACTGAGCGACTTAGCAGCAGCAGCAGCAAATGATAACGTCTTTTCTTTTTGTAATTTTGAAAAATGTTGCCTGAGCTTGACATGATTTTCATAGGTTACAGCTAGAAAAGTGCTATGAATGTACCTAGTCTTTTCCTGGCAATATTCAGTCTCACTCATTCTCCATGGCCTAAGAACTTCTGCTTTTGTGTCATACAAAAGCATGGACTGGCGGGCAGCAGAAATGGAGTCCATGTTCACGGTCATGGTCTACCTCTGGTACAGATAGCAGCTGAGTGTAGGCAAGCTCCATAACCAATGTGGGTCTCATATTCAAGGAGATAAGGCCAGATCAAACCAGAAGCCCGACAATCAAACCTAGCTTGTGTAAATCTTTTGTTTGTTCCATACATCCTTTATTTCTGTACTTTAAAATCTGGAGCTGGCCAAGCAAACAAGAGCTCTCACATTTCTTGTTCCTCTTAGACAAATACAAAGATCTAAAGATCTAGCACCCTGAAACCTGCATTCTGGCATGAAAGAGAGTCCACTGGATCTGAGAAGGAGATCTTGAGGATTCGCCACAGTGCCAACAGTTTGTTTCATGTGGGTTTAAGGGTCTGAGGACATGTGAGTTTGGGAACCTCTAGAAATCCTGACAATTTCTTCTACCTCTATCATCATATCACAATTGAGAAAACATGTATGAAAGCTCCATCAGAGAGTCTAACATGAATTAAAATGAAAAGAAAGAAAGTCACTTAGTTGTGTGTGACTCTTTGCGACCCCACGGACTGTAGCCTACCAGGCTCCTAAGTCCATGGAATTTTCCAGGCAAGAGTACTAGAGTGGCGGAATGGGTTGCCATTTCCTTCTCCAGGGGATCTTCCCAACCCAGGGTTTGATCCCAGGTCTCCCGCATTTCAGGCAGACGCTTTAACCTCTGAGCCACCAGGGAAGCCCTAACAGGAATTAGGTTCTCAGTAAATCTTAGTGTCACCTCTTTCTAAAATAAATTCCTAAAGGAGGTCAGTTAACTGAGCACAAGAAAATCATTAGGAACCTCTTTTTTAAAGAGTTACACAGATTTATTTATTTATTTCATAAACGTTCCACTGATTTCAGTCAGTTGCATTAGAGGGCAAGAAAGGCATTTTAAAGGTTTGGTCACATTTTATTACACAATTAACTAAAGAAACACGAAACTAAATATAATTGTATTCATACTGGAAAGTCACAGGTCAGTTTTAAATTAAATGAGTATTATCTGATAAAAATGAATAATTTCCATGTTGGATTCTGTATGCTTGCTTCACTATCAGTAGTAGCGTGAACTTTGTGCATTCAGCCCCTTTTATAATGATTCATTTTCTAAATTCAATGTAATTTTATTAATTAGTACTCTAAAAGTTTTTACTTAGGTCAGCATTTCAGCTACATTTTTGCCACTTGCAGACTGCTCTTTGTATGATGTAAGTCTTTAAAATTTAAACAAAAGAAACTATCAAGATCTTTTTATTGCTCTTTGGGTTTATTCTTGAAATCTTCACAAGTGTGAAGCCTATGACTTCAGATACAGTTTCACAAAGTGTGTATGTGCGTGTGTGTATAAATGCAATCCCTAATAACTGCTCTTGTCCAGATACTTCTTAAAATGCTCCAATCCAAGGGCCTCATTATTAGAAAAGTGAAGTACAGATGAGGTGGCAAGAACTCAGGTTATTGCTTCAAATTTGTCTTCTATAATGCCATATGTTCTTGCATAGGAAATAAGTCTTAAGGAAAAGGGAAAACCTGGGAAAGGATCATCAGGAAGGCACAGAGGATTGTTCTAGATATAGAAAAACCTGGTGAGAAGTGAGTAGAATTTCAGAGCACTAAGGCCAGTGCTCCTGGGCAGCTTGTTTCCTGGGTGGGGATAGAAGGAATGGCTTATTCTCTCCAAGCAAAACCCACCCAAAACAGGCTCCTGAGCAGTAGGAATAATCTCCTTCAGAGACTCCTGAGAAAATCTGTGTGCAGGTCAAGAAGTAACAGTTAGAACCAAACATGGAACAATGAACTGGTTCCAAACTGGGAAAGGAGTACATCTAGGCTGTATATCATAACCCTGATTATTTAACTTATATGCAAGTACATCATGCAAAATGCTGGGCTGAATGAAGCACAAACTGGAATCAAGATTGCAGGGAGAAATATTAATAACTTCAGATATGCAGATGACACCATCCTTATGTCAGAAAGCAAAGAGGAACTGAAGAGCCTCTTGATGAAAGTGAAAGAGGAGAGTGAAAAAGCTGGCTTAAAATTCAACATTCAAAACACTAAGATCATGGCATCTGGTCCCATCACTTCATGGCAAATAAATGGGGAAACAATGGACAGTGACAAACTTTATTCTCTTGGGCTCCAAAATCACTGCAGATGGTGACTGTAGCCATGAAATCAAAAGGCACTTACTCCTTGGAAGACAAGCTATGACCAACCTAGACAGCATAATAAAAAACAGAGACATTACCTTGCTGACAAAGGTCCATCTAGTCAAAACTATGGTTTTTCCAGTGGTCATGTATGGATGTGAGAGTTGGACCATAAAGAAAGCTGAGCACCAAAGAGTTGATGCTTTTGAACTGTGGTGTTGCAGAATACTCTTGAGAGTCACTTGGACTGTGAGGAGATCCAACCAGTTCCTCCTAAAGGAGATCAGTCCTGAATATTCATTGGAAGCACTGATGCTGAAGCTGAAACTCCAATACTTTGGCCACCTGATGAGAAGAACTGACTCATTGGAAAAGACCCTGATGCTGGGAAAGAATGAAGACAGGAGAAGGGGACGACAGAGGATGAGATGGCTGGATGGCATCACCGACTCAATGGACATGAGTTTGAGCAATCTCCGGGAGCTGGTGATAGACAGGGAAGCCTGGTTTGCTGCAGTCCATGGGGTCGCAAAGTTGGACACGACTGAACTGAATTGAGAGACCCCCAGAGATTTCAGTCAGAGTTCAAATGATCCAAGAAGGTAGTAGCAGAAACAAGAAGTTTATGTTTCAGATTTATGACTAACAATTTCTTACACAAGTAAATGTATTCTGAAAGTACTTATGAAACAACAAAAGCGTGAACTCTAAACAATTAAGCTGTTGTTATTGATAAACAATTTCTTGGTTATATTTAAAAGTTGTCCGGCTGTCACTCACTACAATTAGAAGACATTTAATAAGCAAATAGTGACAACTGTTCTTAATACTAAATCAGTCTTGATTATGTAAAATCAATTAAATGTGTATTATGACTAACTTCTGTAATTGAAAAAGCTGAAATAGTTTTGTAACTGACTGTTTTGATTCTGAAAAAAACAAATGTCCTTAATTAACTGTGAAAAGTCTAAGAAATACAATGTAATCATAATGAGTTAATTTCTACCAATGTTTATTAATTCAGGCATTTCAAAACATAAACACTGCATCTTCAGGTGGTGAATAGAACTGCAATTATACTTCACTGTCTAGAATTGTATGTAAATGAATATACATAGTATATACATAAAATATATAGCACATATGTAATACACATATGTGTGTATGCGTGTGTATTCTACCATACAATATGGAATCATACTATTTAAAGAAACTCCTCTGAACTATAAAGAAACTTCTGGGCTGAAAAATACATTCCCTTATTTATTTTGTTATCAATTTGGGTTTCCACACATTGAATATGCTTCAAGTTGACATATCTGTGGAAGTGGAGGTGATGAATAGCTAACATCAATATAAATATTGACTCTTCTTTCAGTTTAGACTTTCAAAGTGCAGATGTTCACATAGAAATACTACCACTCTGTCCCTAAAGTAGAATATGCACTCAGGAGTATCTGTGTGGTCTTTTGCTGTAGTCAAAATAGGTTTTGCCCTTCTAGCCATACTATCTCATTGAGTATGACTTTTTAGTAGAGTGCCACTTAAGGCCATAGAATAAAACAAAATTAACTGATCTTCAAATGAGTTAAAGTTATCTACCTAGTACCATAACCCTAACATTGTGATTAAGCTAACTGGACTTATGCTTTAAGCTTTAAACAAGTAAGGAAATAGTGGCACATATGTGTGGTAGGTTTGAAGGGGAATATAGAAACCACAAAACATGAAAGTGCAAGCTACTGATATTTTCCATACCGACCCATATCCATATGCATCAATAGGACACAGAAAAAGCAGACCAACTGAAATGCAAAATTAATACGGTCAGTTCTCTGTGTCCCTGAGTTCTGTATCCATGAATTCAAGCAACCACAGATTGAAAATATTTGGGGGGAAAAATTCCAGAAAGTTCCAGAAGGCAAAACTGGAATTTGCCCTGCATTGAACACTATGCTAAATCCACTGCACGGTGTGATATGAAGGCTGCTATAGCCTCTGCCACCCCACAGATGCTCAGTCTTTGTTCAGTGCCTAATTGTATGAACATTGCTCACCTCACATCTTGTATATGGGGTGCTTATGCTGTATACACTCTTTGTTTCTGTGAAGAAAACGGCTCTTAAAAAGCAATTAAGTGGTCACAGCATCCCTCAAAGGTTAAGAGAGAGCCTAAAGTGCTCTCTTTAGAAGAGAAAATGAAAGTCTGAGATCTTTTGAAAGATCTTTGGCTGCTTGCCAAAGTGGGTGGAAAGGTGGGGAAGAAGGAATCAAGCATTTGCACAACGAAGCAGAAAGAAGCTACAATGTGTGGAAGTGTTAGTGCTGTCCCTACACTGGCAACACCAGTGTCTCCAGTTGGTGTTAAACTCTCGCCAAGACTGAGAAAGCATTAAGTGTGGGGCTAAAGGAGACGTCACAGGCGCATATCCTGGCTGAAGGTAAACTTTTGTGTGAAAAGCACCTCATTTGCAGGAGCACTGCTGTGTTCTGTGAGGGATCACTGTGAGGGAGCTGAGGAGTGCGAGAGGAAGGAGTGGAAGGCTGGTGAGCTACATAAAGATCACAGGAGAATTAGCACTGGCTGATGCCAAGGCAGCATTCGTGTTCCCGGAAGAGCTCGAGAAACTCGTGCAAGAGAAAGACTGTCTTCCAGAGCAAGGCTTGATTTGTGATGAGATGTGATGAAAACCAAAAACCGTCTGCCTGTGTTCTAGCAATACAACAAGGAGGCTTGGGTGATGGTCATCTTGTTCTTGGAATAGTCCCACCAGAGCTTCACTCCTGAGTGAAAAAATTCTAGAAAAGACAAGGCTGTCATTCAAGGGCCTCCTCATCACTGGCGATGTCCCCAGCCATCCCCTATCTTTCTGCTTCGCAGACAATTATGCAGATGTAATGCCCCTGCCCCTTAATACTATGTCAGTGCTGCAGCCATTAGATCAAGGCATCAAGCGTACTAAAGCGACTTACACTTGCCTCACATTCTGGGGGACTTGTGGATTTATGGAAGAGCTTCACAATTACAGAGGCCATAGATTCCCCCAAAGCCCAAGACAGGAGTGCGTGTTGGAAGCCATGATGGAATGATGCTGTCTATAACTTCAGGGGCATCCCCACTACTGATGCAAGAGTCAGGAATGTTCCAAGGAATTTGGTGGGGAAAGCTTCTCAAACATGATCAAGGCCAATGTTGAAGCACAGAGAGACCCTTACCAACAGAGAACTCGAAGGTCTACTGAAATCCTCGACAGACGACGACGATAGTGATGCAGAAGACTTAGAGCAGTTTTAGACTTAGAACCATCAGTTTGGACACTTGAAAAATCTGCAGCAATTTTTTAATAGTTTCCTGTGTTAAAGGATATGAACTTCAATATGCTCCTTTGATGGAGTGAAGCCTCTGTGTCACCTGACAGACAACAGCACACCTAGAACCCCTGCAAGATCTATTTGAGGATGAAAAGAAGAAACAGCTTTCTATAACAATGTTTCTAACTAAAGCACCTGAGCTGCGATTGTGAAGCCCTGACTTTCAAGCTTGAAGAGCCCCAGCCTTCAGCTTCCATAGACTCTGACATTAAGCATCATTGCGCCTCCTCCAAAGTCTCAACAGCTGTAAGGGAAACCCAGTTGACCCTCCTAACATTCTGCAGGAAGAGTCAAGTTAGCCTGATGCCTCACCACTTACCACTACAATGTCAGACGTCTCATCCTCTCACCCCATGAGCACGTAACATCATAAAACAATCACCATTGTCACCACCATTACCATCATCATCATCTTATGAGGGTTATCAAGAGAGAAGAATCAGGGTTTTGGTGAGGATTAAAAGACCCTGATGTGGAAAAGACTGAGGGCAGGAGAAGCGGGCAACAGAAAATGAGATGGTTGGATGGCATCATTGACACAATGGACATGAGTCTGAGCGAACTCCAGGAAATAGTAAAAGACAGGGAAGCCTGGGGTGCTATGGTTCATTTGGTCTCACAGGGCCAGACACAACTTAGCGACTGTAAAACAACACAGTGTGTGTAGCTGAGAGAGAAATGAATTTATATTTTCTCTGTTTATAATCACATTTTATATGTGCACTTGTATTTTAAATATCCTGTTTTATTCTATGTATTTCTCTTTCAAGTCATTAAATGAAAGCAATCTGTAAGTATTCAAAGAAAGAAAAATGTTATGTTGTTGCCGATATAGTTAGGCCTATGGTGGTTGTGATTGTACTGGATGTATACAGATGTTCCTTGTCATTAGTATCTAAATAATAGCGTATAGCAACTATTTACCTGGTATTTGCATTGTATTAGGTATTAGAAGTAATCTAGAGATGTTTTAAAGAATACAGGAGGATGTGCATGTTATATACCTTTTTATATGAGGGACTTGAACATCTGTAAATTTTGGTATCTGAAGTCCCCTGTGGATACTGGGGGACAAGTGTATTAGTATGTAAGAGCTGAAATGAGGATATTTACATGGGCACTCATACAAGATACTAGTGGTATTAGCAATCAGCTGGAGAAGACTATTGGAAACATGATTCAAGGGTTATCCTGTTTCTAACTGAGCTCACTCACCAGTTTGTCACAATGTTGGTCATATTGTAAGGTACGACATGCTAAGTTCAGGGCAGGGGAAATCCTGGTAAAAGAGAATAGTGTGTGTGTAGTCACTTCAGTCATGTCCGACTCTTTGCGACCCTATGGAATATAGCCTCCCAGACTCTTCTGTCCATGGGATTCTCCAAGCAAGAATACTGGAGTGGGTTGCCATGCCCTCCTCCAAGGGGTATTCTCGACCCAGGCATTGAACGCATCCATGTCTTCTGCATTGCAGGAGGATTCTTCACCACTGAACCACCTGGGAAGCCCAAGGGAACAGAGAGAGGAACAAGACAGTCTCGACCATTTTTACCTGGAGCCAACATTTAGCACCCACCCACTTTTTTACCCAGAATTCATTTCTAACAAGGATGAGTGACCAAATATCTTAAGAAAAAAAAAAGAGAGAGAGAGACAGAATTTTAATTCTTAGAAATACAAAAATGATTATTTTATTTATGGTGAATTGAGCTCTTGAAGTTTGCCTAATTGGGCCCAATAGGTGCTTGCAATGGACACAAGCAGCTGAATTCATACACGCCCATCTAAGGTGTGTACTCCAAATGACACAGCAAAAATGTCTTCGGTGTAACTTTCTGTGTCCAAATAAAAATGTGACATGTAAACTGATGTACCACCTCCCAGCCCTATTGTCTCATGATTCTGGCGGCCATGGGATAATTTTCAGGGCCAGGCAGTAAATTAAAAAAGAGGTGGATGGGAATGGGGGCATTTCAGTGGATGCCAGCATGCGAGCAGAGGGTGGCAGTGGTGAGGGGTTGACAGCTGAGACCCAGACAGGTCAACATACTTCTCAATAGATACCAGCATGCCCTGAGGTTCAGCTGTTCCTCCCCTGAGGCTATCACAACATCCCCAAAGCAGAGATGCTACTCTGACAAGATGCAGAATTATAAACAGACTTAATTTGCCTTGAATTGCCTCAGAAGGTTCTTAGGTTTACCTCAATTTGAAAAGAATAGGTTTTGCTAGCAATAAAAAACCTAAATCCAGAAATGGCAAAATAAAGGTATATATTTTGCATACCTGGATCTTAAGACCTGAATATTTGCATGCATTCCATTGTATTTATTCTACTGCATATATCTGTGCATTACCATCTCTAGTTACTGTGGTGACATGCATTATTAATGTACCCACTGTGCCGTGGATTCAAACTTTCCTAGTATAACTGAGTTAGGTATATGTGTGAGGAGAGGTGAAATTCCACAGGATCATGGAAACTATCTTAATTTCCTTAAAATACTTGCCTCTCATGGAGGATATTGACATTGTAGAAGTTAGAATATAAGTACAATATAAAGCTTTCCGGCTCATTTCTTTCCTAACCCTGTTGGACTTACTAATTTTTAAAATACAGTACCATTGTTTTACAGAATAATTCTATGGCTCCAATAACCACACACAATTGGCTCCTTTGAAAGGAGCAACTTTATGCCCCTAAGAGTTCACTGAATAGTATTTACAAACTGGCTTCAGGGGGAAAAAAAAATGCGTGAGGTTTGAGATTTAACAAAATCCAGCTACAACTGGTCATCTCTGAAAGCACTGGTGTTCTCAGCTTGACAGTCACTTAACACAGCTCTGACAAGAATCTGCCTGCAACGCAGGAGACCCCAGTTTGATTCCTGGGTCAGGAAGATCCTCTGAAGAAGGGATAGGCTACCCATTCCAGTATTCTTGGGCTTCCCTGGTGGCTCAGCTGGTAAAGAATCTGCCTATAATGCGGGAGATGTGGGTTCAATCCCTGGGTTGGGAAGATCCCGTGGAGAAGGGAAAGGTTACCCACTCTAGAATTCTGGCTTGGAGAATCCTACAGTCCATGGGGTTCCAAAAAGTCAGATACCAGTGAGCAACTTTCACTCACTGCTATATTATCAGATACTTCTTCAAAGCATTTTATTTCCTGCTATTTATACTGCAGTAACTTATTACAATGATAGCTTATTTATAAAGTTTTAAACTAAAAAAAAAAAAACTTCTACTGTTAAATCAAATGTCTAATTCCTGTTTGTTTCTACATTTCTCAGTATTACCTTCTTCCTCTCTGTTAGACGGAGTACATAGAGTTATAGAAAGGGATCAGAGCTAGAAAGGCTTAAGGTTTATATGGATTTTTAGTGGCCAAGAATAAATATCTTTGGAAAAAGGAGGCAGGATAAGAATAGTAATTTTATGAGGGGTCAAAAGAATTGTGAGACTGTAAGGGAATTTGGGGGACCATAGCAGGAAAAGAGGGGAGAATATTTCTAAGAAACTACTTTCTTAAAGAAGGTAGAAAGAAACTACCTTCTTAGGGTAAACCAAGCCAAAGAGGTACAGAGCAGTGGCTGGAGAAACACAGCCAGGTAAGGAGGAAGAGAGTGCAGGGCCAGGAGATCCACCGAAGAGACCACTTAAGACAGAAGGCCCTTAGAGGTGCTCAGTTTGGTTTCTAAAAATTTATCAGAGCCTCAGAATAAGACAGTTATGCTGCTATTACAATGTTATGATTGTCCTTTCCCCTATTAGGTTATCCTGGGAAAGTTTTATTCTTTGTAAGAAAATTCAGAGGTCAAAATTTACCTACTTGCAAGTGTTTTAGATATAGAACACCAAAGGAATTCCTTTTCAAGAATTACAACTATATCTCAACCTGTGATGCATTGTCTTGCTATTTTTAGTTGGCCGCATACAGTCAGCAATAACTATAAAATGTGTTCAGGTATGTCTTTTTAAATAAAAACTGAGTATGTTGAGGTTACAATTTGCCAGATGATTTACCCTTTTCTATCATTCTTTAGTATAAATATATAGTAGACATTTTTTTCTAGTCCATAAAGTTTTATTGCAAATACTGGGAACCCACTTAAAATGGAATAAACAGTGTCTACCCACATGTGTTTTTCCTTAGAGGAGGCCACTTTGATTCTCGGTTAAAAGACGTTGATTAATGTGAGAAGGCTGGCCTGCTTCTGTGAGCATTGGTCCTCTAATTCTGTACACACACAGAATGGACTCTAATCTCTCCAGCTGTCATGTTGATGCTCTTCATGAGCTGTACATTTCACAGGCTCTGGAACTGCTCTGCAGCTCAAACACGATCAACAGCTTTCCTCAAAACCAGAACAGCAGTGAGAGATTATTAAGTCAAAATGGAAGCAAACTCTCCTCTTCGTGTGTGCAAGAAACTCACAGGGGAACCTGATTTCCATATGGTTCCCACAGCTGATGCTTAATGACTATCTTCCAGACACAGGTAAAACCATTCGTAATCCTCAAACACCTCTACAGTGGAGTAAAACAAGGCCAAACAGAATGAAAGGAAATAATCTCCAACTGGTCTTACATGACTACAGGTTAAAATGCATGAAGGAGGCTTTGATTTAAATAAAAGCAGATTCTCAGAAACATATGCTCACCACCCACCATTCTTCATCCGAATGGTAGAAATTTATGAGTCTCATTTCACTGTAGCATGGGACCTTTGCCAAGAAACAAGAGCCCAAACATCAGTGATTAAGAAAGATCTCCAGTAAACAATATGTTTTCAGGGTGCAAATCTACTTTAGCATGAGTTTAAAGGCAATGGCATCACATTTTGGATTGACCACATGAAGAGACGTTTTCACTTACACAACATTATTAAACTTTGCTTTGGACTTTTAACTAACGTAAGCCTATTCCCTGAAATAAAATGTCGTTCTTGAAAAGATATAACAAAATCACAAAAATACTTCTCACAAAAATCTTCTGATTCAGCTTCCTTGAAAAATGTAGAGCCCCAAAGCCTTGCTGATACATACTACCATATATCTCCCACATTTTATCAGCTCTTTCTTGCCACTGCCATCTGTTTGCTTGCTTTTCCCACCCATTGCCTATCCCTGTAGGCTGTTCCCTGGCACTCAAATGCCTCCCTCTAAATTCTTTAATCACATCATCCAAGCAGTGTTCCAGGTCTTCAATTCTTCCCAAAGATTTTCTTCAACACTACCCTCTGTATAGTTTGGACACTCTCCTCCTCAGATAACATTTTTCAAGTAATCACTACATACATTTCTTCTGGCCTTCTGTTTCAAACACAATTATTTCCTGTTACACTGTCTTGTGTGATACAAAGGAGGAAAACTTCCTAAACATCTCATCTTTTGCAATCATGGTTCGCTAAGTCCTTATCATTTCAGGCTTTAAAGACTTGAAGACAATACTCAGCAGAGTCCTGGTGATGGAGATGTAGCTAATTCCAGTGTTTCTGGAAAACTCATATTTTCTTTTTATTAACTTTTAATACATAAAAGTCTAACTGTTCATAATTACACTGATCTATTCACATAATCAATATCCTAGAGTAAAGCTGGTAGTTACAAATGTAAAAAATACATGATTTAATAAAATAAAATCAAGAAAATGGAACCCAAAGGTCACAACTCTACATTACTAAAAAGAAGATTAAAAAGTAAGGTAAATGATCATATTGTTGAAACTCTGATAGTATCTTTCCAACTCTACCACTCCCGTTCTAAATTAAAATCTCATTTTAAATGAGTTCCCAACAATCCAGCCTAATCGCTTTAAGACAAAGCAGCAGCTGTTTAGAATGCAGTCAGTGTGATTGCTGTGGCGCTGTGTACTTGACCTCCTGCCTGTTAACAAAGAGAGTCAATTAATTATTTGCTGTTTTGACTGGTTATTTCACTTCACCTCCACATTTCTTTAAGTGTTAAAAGGCTCAGTTGCTTTATCACCTTAACCTTAGCTTTAGTGAATGCATGCAGAATTTCTTAACTGCCAACAAATAAACCATTTTGACCCAGAAAGCTAATTTTCAGGACCATAGTGCCTACACGTCTTATGCTGGAGTCAGCGGAAGTGACATAGTAACCCAGTGGCTCATCCTCTTCCAGGAGAGACCCTTTGTTTTGAAGGGCAGCTTGGTGGTAAAGTTGTTTCCTGGACATAGGTAAGGAGACATACTAGTACTGCAACGGGTTTTATGGTCACAGTTACAGTGAAACACTGGTTTCATTAGAAATTTTACCAAACACAAAAATGGAATGCTCTCAGCGTAAACTGAAAGTCTGTTGATTAACAGTGTATTGGTTTCTCCTGCACGCTGTTAGTTTTTCCTATATATGCTTCAGGTTACATTAAGTTCAGTTGTGTAATCTCATAATTAAATTCTAAAACACTAAACTAGAACAAGAAAACAGCTTCAAAATAAATATGAAAATGGTTTTTGCAATGTATGGATATAGTATAACTGATACCATTTAAGTTTTAAATGTGAAAAACTAGCCATAAAGACAAAAGCTAGCCTGGAATCTATCAAGAATATTCTCACTTCTCTTGAATTCCTTTAATATTAATACCATGAAACATTTTAGAAACTTCCGATTGCTACTTTTTTAGTCGCCTCCAGTCGAATGAAAGATGTGAAAGTAGTGATTGTCTTAACCTTCTCATTGAATACAGTCCGAAGTCAGTTACCAGGGCTTAAAAAAAAGAATAGAAAAGTACTATTCCATAGTGATTAGTTTATAAGAAACATACCAAGATGTTGCTATTAGTTAGCCCACAAAAGTGAAATCATATCATATTCTTTGTGTCTGGCTTATTTTAATTAGCATAATGTCTTCAAGGTTTATCCATGCTATCTCATGTATCTATATTCCATTTCCTAATTGTCATTTTCATGGCTAGCACCAGTCTTTGCTCATGAATGTGCAAAATGATTTATCAACCTAATAGCAATATCTTGGCATATTTTTTATGATCTAATAAAATGGCAACTGAAATTTTGGGAAAAAAGACTTATAATTCCTCAATTCTTTCCAAGAGAATTTATATTGACATGAAAACGATTGATTCTCTATAGCCTACATATCTTAGTCTATGGGTTAGTAGTTCTGAAACTTTAAAGTCTAGGGTTGAATCTTAGGATTTGAAAAAGCACATAGATGATGCTGATGTTGGTGGTCCTAGTCCACCTTTGACAGACACAAGTGGAAGCCCTCACATGCAAATTCTATGAAATTCAGCATGTTGGATCCTCAGATATCCAATAAAGACAGAAGCCACAAAGAATAGTCACAAAGTCCTTCCAAAATGAACAGGACACAGAACAGTGATTTCAGAGCATGTACAAAATTCTAAACTGGTGGGAAAACACCATTTCCCACTAGGGAAAAAAACATTCTAATAATTCCATATTTAACTCCAACCTGGAATTGGATCTACAACTAGTATGGAACAATGCAACTCAAGTAAGAAAGAGCAAAATGTTCCTTTTCCAGGGTTCCTTAGAGTACAAAAACCTCATTCAGTGTAAACATAATGATCAGACACTATGCTGTAACAGAGAGATTATGGTATTAGATACAGATAATTTATTTTTTACAATCATTAGATCATTCAACAAATATTTGCCAAATGACAATCAGGTACCAGGCACTGTGAATGGCACTAATTTATAAAGCAGACCTTAGAACAATTCATGGCACTCATGGTATATTTACGATTCAAGCCCATATGTAAGCAGCAGCATCTTGAGCAACTCAGTTACTGCTCATAGCATCTTTTGTGGTATGAATAAAAAGAGGGGATGGCAATTGGCAATGCTGACCCCCAAATCTTGCTTCAGAGAGCAAATGAATTTCTAAACAAAAGCTTCTGAGCATCTGCTTTTTACAGAATGAACCTCAGGAAATAGTAAGTTGTATTGACCGATTCCAAGGGTTCAATTCCTACTTTAGGAAAGAAGTTATAATCTCTGAAACTGAGACCACAAAATGCACTTCTCACCACAGAGATCACTGTGTAACACTGTATGAGGTGTGTGCTCTGGTCTGTTACATGCAAAGATTCGCCACCAAGGAGAAATCTCCACTCTACTTCCAAATAAATGTCAAATGGCTTCTCTCTCTCTACAGATTCCCAGATCTCTCCCGCCTCTCTTCTTTCTACATTCCTGCCTTCCCTTCTCTCTCTACCTCCCTTCCTTCTTAGAACATCTTCATAAAACCTGTTAATAACTGAAGATGGTGTAGAGAGATTAAGCTATTTTTAGGACCAATAATTTGTTGATTTTCTTTTTCATTAGTTCATGAGCTGTTAAATTTGTAGCTAAATGTATTCTTATTGGACAATTTAATTGCTCCAGTGAAATGCAAAATTTCCATCAACCAATTCTGTGGGGAAAGTGAAGGGAATCTAATTGTTCTGTCTGTTGTGTATTTTAATTAATTGTCCTTCAGTGAAAAACCTGGTAACAAAAACAGTGATACTGTATTAAAAATGTTCAGGAAATTCATCAAATGGTTCACAAAGCATCCTTAGAACAGGTACAAATAGAGAAATCCAAGGCCTCAGAGATTCAGAATAAGCCACCAGAACGTTGACACATAACAGGCATTTGCCTACATTTTAGTCTCATGTTTACTGATTCCTTTCTAGGATAATGGACTAGGCCATTTATTGGTAGGTTTTCTAGGCTTTTATCCCGAGTATTTTAAAATGTCAAAATTGACTTAATTATGGTAATACTTTTAAAGAGAAACACAGTAAGTTCCCTACATATAAACTGCCAAGATGCAAACATGTCTTCACATGTCCGATCACATAAGTTAGTTCGCCTGTCTGGTGTACACTGCCATGTGAGTGCATCCTCTACAAGTGGTTGTGCTTTTGCGTTCTTTACTGTAAAGCACTGTACAGTACAGAGTTCAGTACACCATAGAAATACAGTATCTTTATTTCAAACCCAGGATGTCCAGAAGCAAGTATAAGTGCAGAGGTGATACAGCTGGTGAAAAGTGAAGTCGCTCAGCTGTGCCCGACTCTTTGCGACCCCATGGATAATAGCCTGCACCAAGCTCCTCCGTCCATGGGATTTTCAAGGCAAGAAATACTGGAGTGGGTTGCCATTTCCTTCTCCAGGGAATCTTCCCAACCCAGGGATCGAACCCAGGTCTCTCACATTGTAGACAGACACTTTACCGTCTGAACCACCAGATACAGCTGGTACTACTGTACTTTTCAAGGTACTATATTGTAAGATTTTAAATGTTTTCATTTTTTAAGTATGATTTGTGTGAAAAGGTAGTATAAACCCATTACAGTACAGTATTATACAGCCGATTTTACTAGTTGGGTACCTAGGGCTTCCCTGGTGGCTCAAGGCAATAAAGAATCCTCCTGCAGTTCAGGAGACCTGGTTTCAATCTCTGGATTGGGAAGATCCCCTGCAGAAGGGAAAGGCTAATCACTCCAGTATTCTTGCCTGAGAATTCCGTGGACAGAGGAGCCTCGAGGGCTATAGTCCAAGGGGTTACAAAGAGTCGGACATGAGTGAGCAACTAACACTTTCATTCTCAAGCTAACTTTGTTGGATTTAGGAACAAATTGGACTTATGAAAGCACTCTCAGAACCGAACTTGTTTATATGCAGGGGTCTTACTCTAATGAGTACCTACATTTTACAATAAGAAAGTTATGTCATAGACAAATATTTTCCAAAAAGCACAAATCAGATTGCTAGAACTGAGACTAGGACCATGTGTGTGAGACTCTTCATTTATTAATCAGAACATTTTGTTATAATTTCTCATGATACCCATTATTATTTTCATTTTTAAGAAGTTAATATAAAGAAATGTATAAGTAACACCAAAGAGAAATTGATGGTGACAGTCTAAAATTATTTTCATTCTTTCTAAAATGTATATTCACTATGAATACTGGGATGAAATATACAGATCAAGCTGTTAATTGTTGAAAAAGACAAAATCCTACTTAAAATAAGATTATCATTTATACTAAGCATTCCATATTTCCATAATGAAAGATAAAATTATTTAATCACAATATGTATAGATTAATGATTGATATAAAGTTCCTGTAGAACCCTCCAGATATTTTTCTGATGCTTTGATTTCTAAAATTCTTTAATAAATCTTTCTATGGATATCTAAAAAACACTAATCCCTCTCAGAAAAATCTACAATTTTGTCAAAACATTTTATAATTCGTGACTTTAAAAACAGATAACTTTAAAATGTACATATAACATTAAAGATACATACAGCTTTTCCAGAATACATATATGTACAACATATCCTCATGAATCCATATAGCACATGCTAATTTTGTCTGGGGCGGAAGGTACAATGTTGTCTGACTATCAGTACAAATTGCTATAAAGACTTTTCTATTACTTTTAGTTTCCAACTATTTTTTAATTTTTTTTTCCTGAAAATACCCTTTTCCTCATCACCCAGAAATAACTGCTAGTAAAATTTTGGTATTTACCTTTTTCCATTTTTTCTAATTTCACACATACTCACTTTTTAAAAATAGAACTATATACTGCATACAGTTTGTAATCTGTTCTTTTCAAAATTTAATACTTTAAATGACAAGATTTTCCAGATCTTAACTCCCAACAGAATGAGAAGTTTCAAGTGAGACTAACACAAATTAAGTGATCCATAATTATCTGATTAATTCTATCAATACTGGTCTTCAGTGAGACACTAGCCCAAATTAGAACTTTGAGAGAACTGACCCCAGACTTCAAGGAAGCCCAAGAGCCTAACTGTCCAGGTAATGCAGACACAAATAAAAGATCTATCTTCCTTTCTAAAAGTAAGATTTCCCATGTCTCTTGCAAATCCTGCCATAGAGATGGTCCTCTACTGTCCCCAGAGTGAAGCCTGCCCCTGTTAAGGGAATTTTGAAAAGATAAACCAAGAGGAACAAATGCACCTTCAGAATAGGGAAACTTAGTATTGAT
This sequence comes from Oryx dammah, assembly GCF_014754425.2. NCBI lineage: Eukaryota > Metazoa > Chordata > Mammalia > Artiodactyla > Bovidae > Oryx > Oryx dammah. The sequence continues at coordinate 57,732,256 of NW_024070202.1, read as the reverse complement.
TCCTGGTCAAATCTCAGAGCTTCTCTGGGGCCCCAGTTGTTTATTTGTAAAACACAATCTCCTCAACACCCCCTCCAGTATGGTAACACTATTACTAGGGTAGGTTGAAAGACATTTTCATATATTATTTTTTAAGTCACACAATAACATAACACTTCCTTCAGGAAAACAACCTAGGATTTTATATAACACTCCACATATTTTATCTTTTAATTGTTTTTCCTCTTAGATTACCTACTTTTCAAAGAAGAAATAAAGTACTACATAATGTTATGATTAGGACCTCCAGTTAACTTCCACGCTGAAATAAATCAAAAATTCTTCACTGAAATGACAAATAGCAGAGTATGAAAAACAAGTGTCAAACTAGTGGAGTGAGAAAATAAAAAATTTAAAGTATCATAAATGTTCTTTACATGATCACCTCATCATTTTTATGTTTACTTACAATGTTTGGGTAGGTAACAAGTTAAAAGTCAAGAAAGAGACACCTTGAACAACTAACTTAATTGCATTAAATAATCTTTAATACTTATAAAGATGTCAAGAAAGAAAATAATACTTGAATTCTCACAAAACAAGTGTTCTCGTTATTTTTAAGCTCTTGACAGAGGAAAGGATGATCAGAGTTGACAGGTGTTTACCATGTACTGTATTCCACTCGATAAACCTGTTTTTCAGTATACAGTGACAACTCTTCTTTGAATTGGAACATCTATCTTTTTAAAATTACACACAAAATTTTAAATGGTTCTTTTCATTTGCTTGTTAGCCTTTTCGAAGGTTTGACTCTAATATCCTAGGATATTGCTACCAAACTCTGTTTCATGGAACACTAACTTTAAAGATTTAAAGATATTAATAGTACAACTTTAAGGCAAGGGTTCTATGGAATATTAAGCTTTGGAACACTAGGTTAGAGAAGAGAGATGAGTTTCTTTACTGCAAGGCTTTTCAGAGTTAAATGCTAACATGAACTGCACATTGCAAACAGATGGGTATAGTATGCAGGTGTCCAAAATGTCTTTCAGAATAGAGTCTCTTTTTTGCCTAAGATAAGTTAACATCTCACAGATGGTATGGATAACACTTCTTTATGATTTAGTTAAGAAGCATTACATTCAAAGATATTAATTAAAAATTACAGTTGTTCCTGACAACTAAGGCCCCTAGTCTCCCAGAATATTTCACTAAGATAAAAATACTCTCAGGAAAGATGGAATATTAGCCCATTATCAATCTCTAACAGCTTGGTTCTAGATTAGTTTAACAGAGAATGCCAGAAAAATAAGTAGAAGAAAGGAAAAAAAGATATACATAAGAAGCAGAGTAAGCAGATTATGTAGGGCAAAGCAGAGCCTCAATTCTGTCTTTGGAGGCTTAAGAAAGAAGTTATTAGGGCTCTTATTAAGTGTAGTCTAACTGCTCTAACAAACTGAGTGATCCCCAAAATGTATCATGGTTCAAACCTAAGTAAAGTTCACTTATGGCTCAAATAACAGTCAACAATCTGAAATGCTTCGGTTTGTCAGGAGCCATAGAGTGCATGCATCTCAACTCTGTTATACTGTCAATAGCTCTTCCATAGTCAACACATGGCTTCCAAGGTCACCTTTTGGGTTGCCTCCATTGTAGCCAGTGGAAAAGGAATGGAAATTAGAGGTGCATCCATACTCTTGCCTGGAAAATCCCATGGACGGAGGAGCCTGGAAGGCTGAAGTCCATGGGGTCGCTAGGTGTCGGACACGACTGAGCGATTTCGCTTTCACTTTTCACTTTCACGCATTGGAGAAGGAAATGGCAACCCACTCCAGTGTTCTTGCCTGGAGAATCTCAGGGACGGGGGAGCCTGGTGGGCTGCTGTCTATGGGGTCGCACAGAGTCGGACACGACTGAAGCAACTTAGCGGCGGCGGCAGGAGGATATTTTGAAACTAGAGATCTGTACTTGGTGTGCATCACTTCTCATATTTCTTTGGCTAAGTAGAGTCACATGACCACAATAACTACAGGAAAAGTTGTGAAATGCGATCCAGCTGGTGCATAGGAAGATGAGGAAAATATACATTTTAGTTAACAAATAGTAGCCTTTGCTACATATGTATAAGGAAAGAGAGGTAAAAATGAGATTCCACAGTAGGGAAATGTCACAAAGCACAAGGAAAACAAAAACAAAGGTGTTCTATACAATTGCCCAGTGTTAGAATTGTTTGCACCATCATAAACAAACAAACAAAAAGAACACAAAAAGCTATTTTTGAAACATTAAAATTAATCCAAACATGAAAAGTAGAACAATTAAATGAATTATGATTCCCTGGTGGCTCAGTGGTAAAGAGTCTGCCTGCAATGCAGGAGACACAGAGACTTGGATTTGATCCCTGGTTTGGGAAGATCTCCTGGAGAAGGAAATGGGAACCGACTTTAGTATTCTTGCCTAGAGAATCCCAGGGACAGGGGAACCTCATGGGCTACTGTCCATGGGGTTGCAAAGAGTTGGACACAATTCAGCAAATAAACAACAACAGATTCATAGAATATATGTAGTCAGTAAATATGTTGCAGAATAATGCCATAATGTTTGAAAATTTGCAAGATTTTCACGATATTAAGATGTATAAATAGAGTATGTTCAATCTGACCTAATTTATATATATGTATACATATATATATATACACATACAGTTATAAGCATGTGGGGAAAAAAGCCTAGAAAGACAGTCATTAAGGTATCATTTCTGAGTACTATCCTTGGGATTAAAATTATGGATATTTAATTTTCAAATTTTTATCTGCAATTTCTTATTTAAAAAAATAAATGCATATTATACTTATCATAAATAATATTTTCAAATAAAAATATAATAATGTAACTAAATATATATCAATTATAAAATTCTGAAGTTGTTGATAGTAAAAAGTAAAGACAAAATAAAAAACAGGTATTTGATCTCTTTCCCCACATATCTGATGGGGACATTATTTTAAGACATGAAGTGAAAACTGTGAACATGATTGCTGGTAGAGAAAAAAATAGCTTCAACTATTGCTGCAATCTTTACTTTATAATTTTAACAAACAACAACAAACATTTCTGAGCTTTCATTATGAACCTAGATAGACAAAGGCCAATGTTATTTTGTACCACCAATTATCTGTGTTGATCGATGGACCAGCAATTACTTTCCATCCAGAGCTTTGCTCAGTAAAAACTCATACATTATTTTCTGTTTATTGATTCTGATGAGAAGCATACAGCAACACAGAGAAAACAAAAGCTTGTAAAGCAATTACTCAAATATATACATATATATCTACATAGCCACACAACTATGGAATTTTAGCAATATATATAGTGACAATATCCTTAATACTTTGTAATTTTAATTTATAATTATCTCCAATAATTGTAAAGAGATTAAATTACATTTAAGTAAGTATATTTGTGAACTTCTTTCAGAATACTATGAAATTCATGACCACTGCCCCCACAAATAACACTAGGCAAAAATTTAAATATTCTGGTATAATAGGTCAATAAGAAATATGACTAGGCCCATTAAGATCACAGAATAATTAATTTTACACCTACCTCTATCACCCATACCATATTCTGTACTCCTAGGTAGCACCATTCCTCTAAAGATTTCATCTCACTTATTTTAGCTATATCCTAATTATATGGTTAAGTACTAAAGGGGTAGAACCAATACTTATCTTTCATAAGTAATCTGGAGTGGTAGAAAGATCATGGGCATTGGGTCAGGATTTTTTTACCTTGGAAAGCCTCCTTATCTTTGTCACTTTCTAAATCCAAGCCTTTATTATCTGGTACCTGCAATATCACATAAACCTCATTACCAACCCCCCTAAATCCACTGCTGATGTGCTCTTAGCTACCAAACTACCAAGAGACGGCTTTTAAAAACAAGCCAGAGGACGTCATTTCTTGCTTGAGAACCTTGTTGGTTCTCCAGGTATGTGATATATAGAAAGTTAGATCTATTATATCTGACCTTACTTTCCTTAATGGAATACTCTGATATGTTGCTGGACAAAAATAGACTCACATTCATATGCAGCACCTTTTTCTTAACGGCACATTTTAAAGCTTTTCTTTTTTTCTCTCTTGGAAAGTTTTCTAATTTTCATGCAATAAGATGAAAATGTGTGTTTCATAATTAAAAGTAAATTTCATGAGTTACACTGGATTAGCACAAATCCTATGAACTGTTTACATAGTACTGGTATTTCAAACCACAACACTTAGGATGATCAAAGCAAAGTCTACAGAAGATTAATAAATGATAATGTTTTGTACATACAAGAAAATGTTATGGCCTTGACAAAACCTCTCAGAGGTTGAGAAAAAACCAGGATGCTTTCATTTTCTTGAGCCTCTCAGTATATTAAAAAAATAGAGAAGGGCCAAAATGTAATTGAATATAGTATGACTTGTTCTAAATGTTTATATTTAATAGATTAACATGTTCAACATTTAAAAATGTGATGCACTATAACTGTGCAAATTAAACTGTGCACTGTAACTCACAAATTAAGATTCATTATCATCACAAGGAATATTTCACAATTTATCAAAGGTGGTGTGGTTCAGTAATAGAAGCAAAGCTTAAAGGTTTCTGATGACCATCTTTCTGCAGTCTTATCAGTATGTCTTTGTCACCACACGATAACATCAAAATAATCCACTTAGGCCCCTTCTGAATGGAAACCTGGATCCACAGGCCACCCTGGCCCTCTTTGTCTGATTTTTGTCCTCAGACACAGACTGTCAGACCCTGATAATTACATAGGAAGTACCTGGCTCTTAAAACAACAATAATAACCATGACTGCAATGGCTCCTATCATCTGTGAATTGAAATACTAGTTCAGTTCAGTTCAGTTCAGTCACTCAGTCATGTCCAACTCTTTGTGACCCCACGAATCGCAGCACTCCAGGCCTCCCTGTGCATCACCAGCTCCCGGAGTTCACTCAAACTCACCTCCATCGAGTTGGTGATGCCATCCAGCCATCTCATCGTCTGTCGTCCCCTTCTCCTCCTGCCCTCAACCCCTCCCAGCATCAGAGTCTTTTCCAATGAGTCAACTCAAGCATCTTCAATTTAACATGGTTTCCACAGTCACCTACCTATCACACTTCATACTTAGACTTTTTGCACCTAGCCCATTTATCCAACTGCGAATTTAGATCCTGCTGTCCTCTTTGTTTTTGCGAAAGCTGTTCATTCAGCCTAGAAAGCCCTTTCCATTTCTGCCACCAAAATCCCATTGGCCAAGCCTTTTCTTAAATTATCTGCTCTTTTATGAAACTGTCACTGTTACTGAATTTCGCTTTTTTTTATCCTTGATTGCATTTCACATATGTTCACTACATAAATTATATGATAATATTATATGTACATTTATTTCCCAAGCAGATATATGTTTATTCAGGGAAAGGAAAATCCTGTATGCATCTCTACATTATCTCTGTCCCCTGGCCTAATGTATCACACATGGTAAACATTTGATAAATATATATTAATTAGAAATTATAATAGCCATAAGCTTTTGGCAACACGCTTATTTGAGTAAATATTTCTGGTGGTTTCATAACATAAATACTCAACTATGTATTTAACAGCTAACTTATTAAATAACATGTATAATAATTATAGATTTACTACTCATTTCAATTATATCAGACTAAAGTATATACATTATAAATATTAAACAAAGAAGAAAGTATAATGATACTGCATCAATTATGTTATCAGCCCTCAAAAGTAAGATAAATCATAATCACATTCTAGCTTAATTTTCAAAACAAAATCTCAGCCATATTTGAAATTCAAATAAAGATGTATTGCTTTTTTTTTTTTTCAAACTTAACTGACTTCCGAAATGTCTTGGCAAGAGTTTTATAATATATAACAGATTCATTAGGAAGTTTAATCAGATCACTGAAGCATTTGTTCATATGGAAAGTTCATCCAAATGTATCAAAACTCTTAGCCAATATCAATATAACTATAATTAAGAATATATTCAGAAATAATGCCATAATTAAGGCTTATTCAAATTGCCAACTTCTTGGCAAATACATTAATGTTGTCCTTGTAGGCCACTTGTATTCAATCCCGGGAGTTAAGACAACTTGGCTGGACCCCCATGACAAATTACTTAGGAGGGAAAAAGATCATTTCTTTACTGAGAATTTATTGCATCAGAGGGGACACATACTGTAGGAAATAATAACCTACTTGTACTGACTGAGTTCTCAACCTTGTTATATAAAAACAAAAATATACATTTTCAAAATCATAAGGAGACTAATACAACTAATGGAGAAAAAAGTGATATTATATCATATCAAATAACAAAGAAAAGAGTCAGGCTTTCCCGAGACCTTACTGCCTTTCAACCTTTCAACCTATGCCAGCTCCTTACAGCTCACAGTAATAGGCAGACACATGCCATGCAAATGGCTGCAATGAAGAGGAAAAGGAGATGTCATCACAGCGCCCTCCTCTCCTTCCTCTCGGTGGCCAGCTCTGCACATTAGCTAACTGTGCAGCTGGGACTCATGCACCTATTATTCTACTAAAACTGGCCTCTTCAAAGTTATAACTATTTCCCAGTGAGTAAAATCAACTGGGTTCATTTCCTTGCCCTTGCTCTAAAAATTCTACCCTGATAACTGAGCCTCTCCTTCATGGAAATCTTTTCAATGTTAATGAAGATTCAGGTTTTTTTTTTTTTTTTAAGTTCCTTTTTGAGCCCTTCCTGCCAGACCCCCCAGGAAAGAGGACTTCCCCAAAGCTGACCTTATCTCTCTTTGCCTTGGTATTCTCATGTGTTCAACTACTAGATCCATAAAAATGAGAAGAAGGTCTAAAATCTCTTTTCCCCAAAGTTCTAGAGTTCTCCTTACTTCCCATCCAGTAGGTTGACTTTCTTGTGAACACAGCCACCTAGGTGTTGCATTGATACCTCAAACTCAAATGGTCAAAAACCAAATATACTCGTCTCTCTTCTCCCCTACTGCCACAAAACACGAACCACAAAACCACAGAACTGGAACCCTCCTCCTGACTTCTCTATGTCTTTGGCTGAAGACACTCTTTTTCTAGAGAATCGTGTTGGACACTGGAGTCAGATTCAACTTTTTCATTCCCTCTCTGCCCGTTTCAGGGGAGCCTGCCTCACCAATGTCTCTGATGTTGGTCTTGTCTCTGTCCTTCTCACTATACACATTCCAGAGCTAGTTCTCACTGACTCTTATCTGGAATTTTTTTTTTTTAAGCTTCTGTTTGTCCCTATGCATTCCATCCTCAATGCTATTTTCTTAAATATTGACTATTATCCTTTCTCCATGTCATTTTGCATAGAGAAACCACATAGCTGGCTTCTACTGACAACCCCAAGTGATCTTTGCTCAGATCCAAAACAGTTTCCTACGATCTCACCTCCTTTGCCAAAGCCATAGGAACTCAACCTACTAGTTAACCCTGCTCTCGGGGTTATTTCCCCCTACCCCCACATTAAGCCTAAGCACAAAATGAGATAAGCTGTCCTGAATGTCTACTCTCAGCTTCTTCTTTTTAGCACTAGGAAAAGTGTACTCCTCAGCTATACACTATATTTAATAGCCTCTTTTATTGCTAGGTGATCATGTGACTATATTTTGGCCAATGGGATATGAGCAGAAACCACATGCACAGCTCTCAGACTGTGCCTCTAAAAGAAAGCAGCAGGCGCTCCACTTCTTTCTCCCTTTCCATCTTTAATCTCGCCAATGCCAGAAACACCTTAGGGGCTGGGGACTGACAAGGATTCTGGGTCCTAAACAAACTCCTGGAGCAGCACCATGCCTTCCCATCCCTCTTTTCCAGGTCCCTATAATTTGGATATTCATATGTGAAAGAAACAAGCCTTTGTTATTTTATTCTGTTATTTGGTAGCTGATAAAACAGGTTATCTAATAAATAGACACAATCTCTCCAACACCTCTTCTCCTTGTGAACAACAATGACATGTGTGGTTCCAGAGATATTGTAGAGCAAAGATTCAAACAGTAGCTTCTAATGCCAACAGAAAAGTCTAATTGGTATTACACAGAAAGGAGCATAGTGCAAGATATAGAGGAACATATTTTCAGTTTGGGCCCTAATAAGAAAATAAATCTTCCTAGAAAAAGGCCCACAGCTACAGGACATTTGATGCAGATAGAAAATTAGAGAGCTGCAGCAATCACACCATTGCTATTAGGAAGAAAAGGAGACATTCTGAAGAGCACAACAGAGAGAAGTAAAACTAACAAGAATGTGTCATTGGCTCATACAAAGACTCAGAACTTGGAGATGAGGGTCAGGAGAAACAGAAACTGCAGTCCCAGTGCAGGCTGACATGGAGTGAAAACATTCCAGGGTCTATTAAAGAGGAGCAATGCAATTGAAAGAATCCACCTGCATGCAGGAAACCCCAGTTCAATTCCTGGGTCAGGAAGATCCACCAAAGAGAAGGGATAGGCTACCCACTCCAGTATTCTTGGGCTTCCCCAGCGGCTCAGCAGGTAAAGAATCCGCCTGTAATGTGGAGACCTGGGTTCCATCCCTGAGTTGGGAAGATCCCCTGGAGAAGGGAATGGCTACCGACTCCAGTATTCTGGCCTGGAGAATTCCATGGGCTGTATAGTCCATGCACAAAGAGTTGAATACCACTAAGCGACTTTCACTTTCTTAATGGAATTGAAAGAGCACAAAAGCATAAGGGAAATTCAGAATAGATCACAACAGATGCTAGAATCTAAGCTAAAATTTAAGACTGTTTCTGTAGAAAGGAAAAATCCTGGGTTCATACCTGAACTCCACTGAAACACATTTATAGTTATCTAGTTACTGATCATATTTGGATTTATGTTAAAGAATAGTTGTAAGAAAACTGTTTCCCCCAGATGCTGACCAGCAAGAGGCAAAAAGCTCATCAAGGACACAGTGAAATTACTCTGTTTGTTCTCTGAGATAAGGAAGTGAGCTGTGGTTACTGAGTTTGGTTCAGTGACAGGGAGATTCCAACCTCCACAAACAGTCCTTGAAGTGGACATGTCTGGGGCACAGATTTTGTATTTCAGTTCATTCTGGTTCAGGTTTCTAAGAATTAGCTGTTTTTCCAGTTTTGGCAAGACTAAATAGTCTTGTAGCATCACAAGCAGCTGTGAACCCCATTAGGGATCCTGGATAAAGGAAAACCAGTGCTACATCTCTTCTCCAGCTTTTGCCAGTCTATGTAGCCTTAGTCAAATGAATCACAAGCTCTGTGTGTGTATGTGTGTGTGTGTGTGTGTGTGTGTTTCCTAGCTATCTATAAGCCACCAAAAATACTGGAGTAATAAAGAAATATAATTCTATGGGTTAGGTCATTTTCAACAAATCCTTTTGCAACATTTATAAAATGCAGAAGTAAGAAATCCCTTCAGATGTAATACTCACAGGATGCCTTAGAACATAGCATTAATTGCATGGATTTCATCATCAGAGAGGCCTGGGGTTAAATCCTAGCTTTACTGCTGGACTTCATGTATAACTTATAAATCACCTCCAGACTTCAGTATATTCTACTGCAAAATTAAGATCAAGTAATAACACAGACAAGCATATAATTGAATGTATGATAAATGCTATTACAAATCAAAATACTGCAGGGAGATATTACAGGAGGTCTGACCTAGTTTGGGAAATCAGGGAATGCTTCCCTAAAGAAGTGAATTTCCAGTAAGATATAAAGGATGAAGAGGGCTAACCCAGGCTTAGCAAAGAGTGTTCCAGACAAGAGAAAATGTCCTCAGCTCTTAGATATCTGAACATGTCTTCAGACTGCCTTTACAGAATGGAAGGCAAATACCATTGAACATTGCAAAGGAGATTTTCCTTCATAACTCTGTCTTCTGATGTCCAGTGCAGGATCTGAGAAATCAGATGCAAATCTGATCTATGTTTTTTAAGATTTTGTTTTCTTCTCTTGAAACTTTTATGATATCATGCTTATCTTTGGTGTTCCAAAAATTCAATATCATGATATGGATTACTATATGGGAGCAATCAAATGAGAAGTTTCCTTCTTCAGGTCTAGGTTATTGTCTTCTAGTATTTTCTTGCTAATTCTTTTTGTTTGCTTTTTCTATTTGTCTGAGATTCCTATACTGCAGTCCCTTTATTGGTGCTATGCCTTATTGCTTTATTTTTCATATTTTCATCTATTTGTCCTCTTGCTCTATTTTCTCCATGATTTTCTCAAAACTGTTTCCTAATTTTATTGATGTAAAATTTCCACAATAATTTCTTTTTATTCTTTAAGAATGTTCTCTAGTTCTCTAATGAACAGGTCCTTTATCACAGTATCCCTAATTCTTATTTTAGATACGTTATACTCTCAAGCTTTTCTGAGATTAAATTTAAAAAATAAGAGACTTATGCGCCCAGAATTATTATATGTTCATCTAGAATCAACTTTCTTCCTTGTTTTTTTTTCTTCCTCTTTTAATTTCATGTTGCTGGATCAGAAAGTGGAGTTGCTAATATAGGTTTCATTCACTGTTATTTAAAAAGGACTTTTTCCTAAGTCTTTTCCTTGAGTGGAATTCTGACTAGGACATTTGTGTGGCATAGGGAAGCATCAGGGGAAGGAGTTGAAGGCAAAGAGTGAAAATTTCCAACTACTTTGTTTTGCTGTTTAGTGGCTAAGTCATGTCCAACTCTTCTGCAACACCATAGATTTCAGTCTGCCAGACTCCTCTGTCCATGGGATTACCCAGGCAAAAATACTGGAGTTTGTTGCCATTTCCTTTTCCAGGGGAACTTTCCGACCCAAGGATTGAACCTGCATCTCCTGCATTGCAGGTGGACTATTTACCACTGAGCCACCAGGGAAGCTCTGCAGATTAAGCTTTAAAAGGACAGGGAACCACCTGACAGCTTTCAGATGGCTGGATTTCAGTCTTCAGATTTGTTATGTCAGTTGACATAACAAGAAGACTTTACTTTGACTTAACAAGAAGACTTTACTCCTTTTAATCTGAGGCATTAATATCCATCTAGAAGCCTTAGCTTTCCCAAGTCAATTCATTCAATTTCTTTACAGAAGAATCAGCAGTCTTGTTGTTGTTAACTGAACACTTGCCACATGACTTTGTTCTAAAAACAGAAGTTAGGGAGAAGTATGGAAAGTCTCTCAATTTCTATTTATAGCCACCCTTCTTTATCAAAACCTCTATAGACCTTGTGAACTTAGCCTAGAGTTCCTCTCCTCTGTTAAAGGTTTATCACCACAATATTGTAATTAGTGTCCAATTAAAATTTTAAAAATAAAATAAATAAATAAAATGTTTCACTCGGTATGGAAGGCAAGCCCCTACTCCTGGTCTACTACTTCTAACTAAAAGTTCTTAATAGTCTTTTATGTGTAGTCTCAATTTAGCTGGGGTAACAGCTCTTGCCTTTAGAAGAACAAAATTCAAGGGATCAACAGAAGATGATATAACAGAAAAGGCAATCAGGTGATAATGAATTTGGATGAAGGGGCACTTCACTTTGTAAACACCTTTTATTATATATCACTTACAATGTAATCAGTTCAGTTCAGTCGCTCAGTCGTGTCCGACTATTTGCAACCACATGAATCGCAGCACGCCAGGCCTCCCTGTCCATCACCAACTCCCAGAGTTCACTCAAACTCATGTCCATCAAGTCAGTGAATGCATCCAACCATCTCATCCTCTGTCATGCCCTTCTCCTCCTGCCCCCAATCCCTCCCAGCATCAAAGTCTTTTCCAGTGAGTCAACTCTTTGCATCAGGTGGCCAAAGTACTGGAGTTTCAGCTTCAGCATCAGTCCTTCCAATGAACACCCAGGACTGATCTCCTTTAGGATGGACTGGTCGGATCTCCTTGCAGTCCAAGGGACTCTCAAGAGTCTTCTCCAACACTACAGTTCAAAAGCATCAATTCTTCAGCGTTCAGCTTTCTTCAGAGTCCAACTCTCACATCCATACATGACCACTGGAAAAACCATAGCCTTGACTAGACAGACCTTTGTTGGCAAAGTAATGTCTCTGCTTTTGAATATGCTATCTAGGTTGGTCATAACTTTCCTTCAAAGGAGTAAGCGTTTTTTAATTTCATGGCTGCAGTCACCATCTGCAGTGATTTTGGAGCCCCCCAAAATAAAGTCTGGCACTGTTTCCACTGTTTCCCCATCTATTTCCCATGAAGTGATGGGACCAGATGCCATGATCTTAGTTGTCTAAATGTTGAGTTTTAAGCCAACCTTTTCACTCTCCTCTTTCACTTTCATCAAGAGGCTCTTTAGCGCCTCTTCACTTTCTGCCATAAGGGTGGTGTCATCTACATATCTGAGGTTATTGATATTTCTCCCGGCAATCTTGATTCCAGCTTGTGCTTCTTCCAGCCCAGCGTTTCTCATGATGTACTCTGCATATAAGTTAAATAAGCAAGGTGACAATATTCAGCCGTGACATACTCCTTTTCCTATTTGGAACCAGTCTGTTGTTCCATGTATTAGTTATTAACAAATACTCTTTAGAAAACATATGGGTGAGCCCCTGGGGCAGGCTGAAAATATGGAACTTCTCACCAATATTTTGAAACATTTTTGTTTGTTTTGTAAATATACAAAAAAGCTAGAAAAGCCAAAGTTAGTAGTAAGAGCACTGAACAAGAACTACTTATAGATGTTCTATGTAGACAGTGATATTGATTGGCCAGTTCATCAACGTGTCACAAGATGGTGGTAATGCATGAACAGAGCATTATCAATAGAACACAAGTAAACTTCTGCATGTCCAATTATAGCATAAGGATTGCAGTGTCACAAAGGATATGCAAAGACATCATTTTTTAATTCCTAACACAGGTGCCAAAATACCTGTCAGTTGCTACTGTACAAAGGATTACTTTGCTCCTATAAAATAAAATAATGTAATGTTTAATTATTTCAAACATCCTTTTAAGCCACTCTTCTATGAGGGTCCCAGTGTAATTAAAATCCATTGAAGCATAACTTCAACTTACATAGTTTTCATATCTTATATGATTGTATTCAATCATGTATGAAACCATGATAAAAATATAAAACTATTAAATATAGTGTCCTTTATAAAAGCTTTTGCAGTTTAGTTTCAAAGATATAAAAGAAAACTTGAGAGAACAGGTTAAAATCAGTTGTTTTTATGCCAAAAAGGAGATCTTGTTTAATCATAACTAAGTATTTGAATTAAAAATATTATGAAATTTGGTAGATAGTTAATTATACCTCACATGGTTCAGTTAAAGAAACATTTAGGAGAATTTCTCAATTAATATTCTGGCAAAATCCTTCATTGCTAAAACACAATGAAAATCACATTGGAATGTAAGGCCAAGTATAAAAATGAACATTTAGGGGTAAACTAAAGTCAAAGTATAATACTCAATTTATAATCAGATTTCACTCTTTCTTTACCAAAAGATTTTCCTCTATTACCACTCCCAAAATCAATAATCAAGAAAACAGACATAATACACTTCGATGCTTATGAGAAAGAAGCAAGCAATTAGAGGTAAACAATTTACTACAGCCCAGGGCTACAAAGTTGACCACGCCCTTATCCCTCCAACATGCCAATACAATGTAAGGAATTACAATGGAACTGAGCAAACTAAAATAGAACTTCAGTGCCCATGGTACATAAAGCATTAAGTGAACTTCCTAATTCTATGAGAGTGAAGCATAAGCAGAGAAGAATGAAGATGAATGAAGAGACCCTGTGAAGCACAAACAGAATTTGCAAAATAATTTTACTAAAATGAGCATAGACAAGAACTAACCCATAGGTAAAAGTTACCCTAAAGTGACAGAATTCTTTGCAGGCCCAAAGAGGGAGGATTAACGCTTACTATTATCCAATCAAGGAGATTCCCTGGTGGCTCAGATTGTAAAGAATCTGCCTGCAATGCTGGAGACCTGGGTTCAATCCCTGGGTCATCCAATCAAAAGCACAAATATCCAGAGAAGGAATGTGTTAAATACCAATGAGGCTGGTCAGGAAAAAGCAAGAAAAAAAGTTGAAGGAGCAATCAAATTGGCCAAAGTCTTATCCAGCAAAGTCGTCAGGGAAAGAGACGAAAAATTTGGGGGAGTTGGGCCACCTGCCAATTTCATGAAAGATACATGTCAGATTTACGGTAGAGATACTTTGTCAAAATTCTCTAGAGCACAGATGGGTGGTTTCAAATCTCAGGACTTGAGTTCTTGCAGCCCCTTCAGAAGCTGGAATTATAAGGGGTGGGGTGCAGGATGAGAAGACACAAACTCCATTCTGCTTCCATCTGTTACACATTTGACCGAAGGACACGTGTCTTAAAAAATGGAAAACCTCCTGGCTTAGTTGAAATTATTTCTATTATTCTGACTGTAAGTTCAGCACACAGTATTCCAGACAGTTTTTCAGGTCCCATGCAGCCTGACTCTGGAGATGACCCAGACAGCAGAATCAGCAATTTGGGTCACGAGAAAGAAAGAATCCTTTAGGAAACAACACCGTTGCACTCTGATTATTTTGTTTTGTTTTCATCGACTCTTGTGAGTTTAGTGAGGGTGAGTCAAGGCACAGGGGGCCGAATAGCTTGGGAAAGGCAGGTAAAACCAAGTTTTCCCAGCTGTATGTTTCAGGACTGCGGTAATGACACCATGCAGGTAACCCTTCCATGGATGTTCTCCTCTGAAAATTCAGAATGCTGTCTTAGTGACATTGCATCTAGAACCCTCACACCATCAGTGGCCTTTAGGAGGATTTTCTACTCCTATGTCCTTATTGTTGTGGCTTCCCAGGTGGCACTAGTGGTAAAGAACCGCTTGCCAATGCAGAAGACGTAAGAGATGCAAGGTCAGTCCCCGGGTCGAGAAAATTCTCTGGAGAAGGAAATGGCAACACACGCCAGGATTCTTGCCTGGAGAATTCCATGGACAGAGGAGACTGGTGGGCTACAGTCCATGGGGTTGCAAAAAGTCGGACATGACTGAGGTGACTTAGCACGCGTGGGCACACATACAGAAACACACACACACACAAACACACACACACACCCTTGCTGTTATCATTGTTACCTGATGCAAAGAGTTGACACATTAGAAAAGACATGCTGGGAAAGATTGAAGGCAGGAGGAGAAGGGGACTACAGAGGATGAGATGGTTGCATGGCGTCACTGACTCAATGGACATGTGTTTGAGCAAGCTCCAGAAGATGGTGAAGGACACGGAAGCCTGGCTTGCTGTGGTCCATGGGGTTGCAAAGAATTGGACACAATGGAGCAACTTAACAACAACAACAGATACTTTTTCCTCTTCATCTTAGATACTTGTATGAGACAAAGGCAAATAACATATTCTTTATAATACAACATATAAAGTATAAAACTACTTATCTTCTTCTTGTTTAATTGCTCGGTCATGTCTGACTGTTTTTGTGTGACTCCATGGACTGTAGGCTCCTCTGTCCATGGGATTTCCCAGGTAAGAACACTGAAATAAGTTGCCATTTCCTTTTCCAGGGGATCTTTCAGACCCAAGGGTTGAGTCCACATCTCCTGCACTGGCAGGCAGATTCTCTACCACTGAGCCATCAGGGAATTCTTTACTTAATTACCTATTCATCCACTTAATCAAAATATTCCTTAGATAAAGCCAGAAGTTATAATAAAATATTTTGCTTTTGTAAACTATGAAGTACTATGAAAATAAAAAATTGTTATTGCCATAAAAATGTTACTGTTCTTATTTTTTTTAATCTCACATAGATTAAAGTATAAAATATCAAATAAACATTAAATTTAGTGAAATAAGAAAAAAGATATTTGGGCTAGTCACGTAAGTATATATTCTGAAAAATATATACTTAATAAACTGAGAGATGCTACTTCGTATATTCTCAACTAGTTGTTATTCAATTGCCTAGTTGTGTCCAACTTTTTGTGACCCCATGGACTGCAGCATGCCAGGCCCCTCGTCCCTCACCATCTCCTGAAGTTTGCACAAGTTCATGTACATTGCATCGGTGATGCCATCCAGCCCTCTCCTCCTCTGATGCCCTCTTTTCCTTTGGCCCTCAATCTTTCCCAGCATCAGGGACTTTTCCAATGAGAGTTAGCTATTCACATCAGATGACCAAAACCCTGGAGCTTCAGCATCAGTCCTTCCAATGATTATTTAGGGTTGATTTCCCTTAAGATCCATAAAATACCTAGATCAGTGCTTGTCACTGAGTAAAGATCTGATAACAATCATATTGTGTGGTACTGTGCTCATTCACTCTCGTGTCTGACTCTTTGTGACCCCATTGACTAGCCCACTGGGCTCCTCCGTCCAAGGCAAGAATACTGGAGTGGGTTGCCAGTTCCTTCTACAGGAGATCTTCCCAACCCAGGGATCAAACCCATTTGTCTTTCATCTCCTGAATTGGAAGGAAGTTTCTTTACCACTGAGCTACCTGGGAAATTAATATATATTACATTACAGTCTCAAGTTTCTAATTCTACCTCCTTGCAAAAGGGGCATTTTAAGGTCTTCTGAGAAACAAATCATTATCCGAAGAATAAAAGCAATACCATGACCCATAAAATCTGATCAAAGCTGAAAAAATACAGACAGTCCTCTGTACTGAAGAGGCAGCTTCCTCTTTCAAGGGATGCAAAGATCTACAGGTTCTTCATGAAGTATATGCTTTCTAGTTATGTGCTCAGCGCCTCTCAGATCTGGGTATGGTTATTCCTTCAGCGTATGTTATATGAGCAGTTTATTCCCTTACTTTCTAGAAATAATTCCACTAATAAAACTAGGCATTTAGCAATACAAATAAAAGTTGGATTTTGAAATCTCAGGGTAGATGTACAATGAAAAACACAACTACCCTTACTTATCACATCAAAGCTATTTAATAAGTGTAGCTCAATCTAATTCAAACTGTCCCAAATTGCAGTAAGATCCAATATATGGTATAGCTACTAAGTCATGAATAGCTCGGGAGCCCACCCTAAGGGAAATCACTTTTATCATCAGAAGGGGTGGAATATATGAATTTATTATTCCAAGAACTTGTGTCCATATTCCTATTTATGTGGCTGTCACTTCAGCACTTCATTCTGTTGCTTTCTTGGTAGGTAGTTACATTTAGAATCCCACCTGCCTTATGGTACGTCTGCTATTGGTCCACCCAGAATGGCTGGCATATATATATTGAGCCATTCAAAATTGTTTCATCATTATGCTATCTCCCATATAGGTTAAAAGAGGAAAACTAGATACGGTGTTTCTTATTAGCAAGAATATTTATAGTTTCATACAGTAGCTCTTTATTTTGGAAAGTAGCTCTTTTCAAAATTAATGTTCCGACCTATATGCCAAGCTAAGTTAAGAGTGAGATCACCCAGAGAGAACAAACATGTATGTATCATGAGATGATAAAGTTTTGGGAAACTATTTAAATCTAGCATACACATCACCAGTGTACAAAACAATTAATCACATTCAATCAGAGTACAGTTGCTTCAAATAGGCAGATACTTAGTCTACACAGGTCACCTCTTACTAATGTCCCTGTACGAAGAGCCACAATTATGAATGGTCTGATTAGCTTCTTTTCTGAAAAAGTCTAGTCTCCTGCAATTAAACTGTTACTAAAGGACTCCTTTATTCCTTTATTCGGATTTGATAATAAGACAACCACTCAAGAGAATGCAACTGTACTCTTTGAAAAGAAGGTCTTCTTTTCTAGTCACTGAATGCTAAAGACTGCCCTTCAGAATAATCCTTTGTAGCTTTAGGATGCACGTGAACTAAACTAACAGATGGATCACTGCTCAGTGAACAACACAATATGAAGCAGATCATGGAAACAAATTTCAGCTTGGGCAGTGATTTTTCCAAGTTCTTAAAGTCACAGACCCCTTGGTCAAGTAACCAGTGACCACTGAGCTGCTCTCCTCTCTGTACGTACACTTTCCCTCTCCTGACTCTCAAGGGGATCGTCCAGGTCTGAGTCTGGGAGCATGCCATGCACATGTTTTAGGGTGAGTTTTGGCTATAGCTCACACATGGTTTAGGAAAGACTTAATTGTTGCTGTCATCTAATAAATATACACTAGTGATGATACACAGATTTGACTTTGAATGCCAAAACAAATAAAAAAATAATGACATAGAAAAGATTCTAAGGACAATTGACTCAGTGAGAAAAGAAAAAAAAAAAGTGTACAATGACATTTACAAAGACGGATAAGGCCATAACAAAGGAAAAATGATGACATTTGTATCATATATTTTGTCTTTGCGTTGTGTAAAGGGCTTTCTTTTTCCATATGCTCATAGACTTTTAATATTAAAACTGATTTTTAATAAACAGCTTAATCCCTAAAGCAAAAACACATTTCCCTACAACAGCTATTTACTTTAACATTTACTCATTCACAAGACATTTAGTAAACACAAATCTGATAGAAGAAATACTGGGGGAAGCATATTTTCCTGCTTTTTTGTTTCTTTCAAGATCAATAGTTTCTTACTTCTCCTTTTGTCTCATCAACTGTAACTTTTCAGTTTCCTTTGCTGACATGTCTCCTCCCCAGGACTTAGGCCTCATATCTCTCTTCAGCTGTACTTACTCCACAGTTAACCTCATCCAGTGCTGTGTGTTTCGGAGAAGGCAATGGCACCCCACTCCAGTACTCTTGCCTGGAAAATCCCATGGACGGAGGAGCCTGGAAGGCTGCAGTCCATGGGGTCGTGAAGAGTCGACATGACTGAGCAACTTCACTCACTTTTCACTTTCATACATTGGAGAAGGAAATGGCAACCCATTCCAGTGTTCTTGCCTGGAGAATCCCAGGGGCGGAGCCTGGTAGGCTGCCGTCTATGGGGTCGCACAGAGTCAGACACGACTGAAGCGACTTAGCAGCAGCAGCAGTGCTGTGGGTTTAAATGCCATTAACAGATATATATGTATACATGAGTCTACATATATACATACACAACTTTGTCAATACATATATACACGTCTGCATGTATATTAACACATTCATTCTCAACTTCTCTGAATACAAATTCATACCTCCAAATGCCCACTTGTTATCTCCACTAGGATGTATCCTACGTATCAAAAACCTATCGTGCTCCTAATGAAGCTTGACTTCTCACTTTCCACCCTGTTCCTCAATCTTCTCCTCTGGCCTTGCAAACTGCAGTTAACAACTCCATCCTTCCAGACTATAAATCTTAAGGCATCATTGGCTCTTCTCTTTCTCTCTCACTAAATATAATATATCAGCAAATTCTGTTTGCTCTCTCTTCCAAACACATCCAGAACCCAACCACTTTTCACCACCTCTCCTACCACTGGCCCCAGCCGTGATCAACTCTATTCCAGACTACTACAGGAGTCTCCTGATTCTTTTTGCTATTTTTCCTCTTGCTTCTCTCTGTTCTCAATTCTCAATGCAACACCAGTGTGAATCCTTCATCAGGCCAGATCTGTATATTCTTTCACTGACATCCACCAATGGCTTTTAAGGCCCTACACATTATGATTCCCTCCCTGACACTTGCCTGAAGTCACCTTCCATCTCCCTTCACCTAATCTAGTGTTGCTGTTCTCTATGCAAAGAAAAGATTGCTCCTATCTCAGGGGTTTGGCATGTGATGGTCCTGTCAATGATAAACTGGCGCTTGCCAAGGGCCTTTGCCACCTGCCTTTGTGGGGACTGAATCTGTATTCCTGCAGCTGTTGACTTTTGACACACCCTGAAGGGAGTTCAGGGTGGAGACTAAGGCACTTTGTGCTCCAAGAAAACTGGTGAACCAGGTCCTTACATTGGTATTTTCAGGAATGGATTTCATGAGCCCAATCCTTGCATCTCATCATATCTAGAAAAGCACTAAATCCTTCAAGGTGACATCAGCTCCTTGTGACTAGTAGAAAATCTCTTGTAAGGTAAATGTTGATTGAATGTACTCCCCCTTCACCAAAATCACATACATACTAACCTTCGCTGCCTCCTTGGAACGGTCTCTCAGAGCTCTCTGAGGTGTTGTTTTCTGGGCTGCAGTCCTCATTTTGCCCCAAATAAAATTTAACCAGCAACTCTCACACTGTGCATCTTTTTTTAAGTCAAGTCCCTTTGTCTAGACCACTCTTCCTCCAGGATGTCTGCACAATCTCCTTTCTCATTTTCTGCAAATCTCTGGTCAAATGTCACCATATTAGAAAAAGTCTTCCATGACAGTCACATAAAAGATGCCCATTCCATGCTTCTGGGCACTTATCCCTGTTGTACCTTATTTTTCTCCATAACACATATATGTAGACACACACAAACATTGCCATTACTGTTTATGTTTCTTCCTCCATCTCTACATAAACACAAAACAGTGTAGGTTACATGTTGACAGAGACTTCAGGTGAGTTTACTGCTGTATCCTCAGTGGCTAGAACGATGTCTGGCACATAATCAGAACTCAAAACGATTCATTGAGTGAGTAGAGAGTAGAAAATAAACACATGAGAAGGTCCAGCAAAGTTACAATGGAAAGACACAATACTGGCCTGTCTTGAGTTACAAAGAGAGAGTCAGAGTTTTCAGAAGTGAAACAGCATATTTTTAAAGCAGGTGTATGCACTGATCTTGTGCCACTTTGGGTCGCCGTGGTGGTCAATTATTCATGAAGACCCCTCCCCTACAGACTGGCCTCATTTACAGTGATTGCTCTCATATAGAAATTTTTTCAGCATGTATGATCTATAACACAGAATCTAATGTTTATTTCAGTATTATTTTCTGTGTTTTTCTGGTTGTTCTTTTAATAAGATCAGTAAGTATTTATTGTTTATCTACTAGGTGCCTGCCATAACAATCTGCCAGTGTAATTCTAAAAACAAAACAAAACAAAACCTTGATTATCTGGCCTTATCAAATTGTTCTAGTTAAGAAGATTGTACCTATGCAAATCATGTTTTTACTTTCACCAAAACGGGTGTCCTATTTATCTGGTAAAAAACTGTAATTGCAAGAATTTCATTAACACTATAATAGCAAATCAAATTAATTTCAGATTATATACAGCATATATATGTTTTTCAGTCTTTTTCATTATTATTATTTTAGTTGTGATCTAAACAATTTTCCTAAGATTTTAAACTCCATGAGGGTAGCGACTTTGTGGTGCTCAGGGCACCCAACAGAGGACCTCATGCAGGGGTGTGTGTGCGTGTGTACACGCTCAGTCATGTCCGACTCTTGCGACTTCATGGATGGGAGCCTCCCAGGCTCCTCTGTCCATGGACTTTTCCGGGTAAGAATACTGGAGTGGGTTGCCATTTCCTTTTCCACAGGATCTTCCCAACTCAGGGATCAAAGCTGCATGTCTTGCATCTCCTGCATTGGTAGGTGGATTCTTTACCACTGTGGCACCTGGAAAGCCACCTCACACACAGAGCACTAAAAACATGCCAGTAATGATAAACCCTGGCATGAGGCACAGATTAAAGAAGAGTATCTTGAAGATGAAATATTTCCAATTTAAGCTGTTACTATGTGAAACATCAAAATTTTGATGAACTAAATAAAAAGCTACATGTTATATTGTACTTTAACCATATTTAATTTTGTGTCTGTGTTCAGTCTATCTCCAAAGTGAATAAGAAGAAAAAGTTGACTTTTGAATCTAAAGACTCACAAAGCCACTCCCATTCATATTCATATTCCATTCTGGAAAAGGGATTTCGGGTTCTTGGAACATCCTGAGTAGATGAAAAACAAATGCTGTAGTTTTGAAAGTACTGCAAAAGCAAAGAAGAGAAATTAAACAAAGGCTCTGAACCTTATTTGTGTTCTGTTAACACCGCTTCAAGGCAACATTTTTATTTTTAAATGTATGCCCTCATTTACTCAGGAAATTAAGAAATGAACTCCCCGTGTCAGTGTCCCTGCTATTAAAACAACCTAGCCATGGGCTGATTTACAATGGGCTCCTAATTGAACAGTTATGGTTTTAACTATATCAGCATATCTGCAGGTTCCTTAGATAAATATTCTAAGCATTTCCCATAGATTACATAGGCAGAGTAAAGAGAGCCTTGGAGCAGACAAGATTTTCTAGAATACTTACCATGTCATTCGGCTTATTTTTCTTAGTTATATCTCATTTCTGACACATAGTTTCAAAGACCTCCTATCCAAAATATAAATGTTTTCATTAGCACCAAATAAGAGGTTTTAGAGAAATCATAGAGTCTTATGTCTTCAGTAATGTAGCAGATATTTTAGTTTAACAATTATTTGTATGGAGACAGAGCTTTCTCCCTGTTATACTGGTTCTTTTTCCTTCTAGCACCAAAAATTGTATTTAATCATTTTAGTGAGTTTTTCCTCTATATTCATGTGGCAGTTTATTCACTTAGATACCTTTAGACTAGAAAAATATAAACAAACAAGGAGTGCATGCTCATAGATATAAGGGATCGAACATGGATACTTTATAATATCAAAAAATTTTTTGATATTATATAATTTGACTCAGCATGCTGACCTCAGAAAGACTTCCTCCTGATAAAGTTTATAAAAATTTTAGAGGTGGAAGGGAGCCTCCAGGTTTCAGCCAGACAACAATTTGACACAGAAGAAGATTGTGGTTTGTGGGCATCTGATGGATTTCTTAAGGTCACAGAGCCAGCTGGGTCTTTAACTCCAGGTATACTGAGAAAAACCGATAACTGAAGCTCATTCTAGGTAGAGCACAGGGTGGATTCAGTGAGTATAACAGCAGAGTTGTAAGAACTGCCCATATTTCAAACAGACAAAGAACACTCAGGGCTCAAGACTTTAAATGGAGGGCAATTTCAACTGAAGACAAGTTGGAGATACGGCTTCAAAGCTGATTACTTAATAAGGCTGTCAAGAGTTACCAAAAAAAAAAAGTCAAGAGGTAGGTCCAGGTGTTGAATGTGTCCCTGGGATGAGATGTGGCAGGCGCCCCATCACCACAGAAGGCAAGAGGGTGCTCCAGAGATCAGTAGACGACAGTGACTACTAGGCAAGGGCTGCAGGAGTGAGCAGTTTTGATGAGGGGTAGAGAGGGGAAGATCAGCAGTGACTGCAGCAAGAAAGAAAAATATCCATCAAAGAGGACTTTCAAATTCATGGGTCCAGTGATCTGTGTAAAGAGAGTCAGTAGTGCGCTGGGTTAATCACATTGTGAAACTAAATTTTAAATGGACTTCCGTTTGTTGAGAGCAGTGTTCATCAATATGTAATTCAGTCTTGACACTTTTAACTGTTGACCAAACTGTATACCTGGAGAAAAATGCCCTTGCATTTTTCCTGAAGCCACATGCACCCAAAACAGATAGGTATATGTGCTAAGATCAAAGAATAAAATATTCATAAAGACATTTGTTCAAGAAACATTTTCCTCCCAGGATGGACCACATTTGAAAAACAGTCTGCTTGTTATATCATCCCTCTGAAAGGAAACCTGGGAGTGGGAGGTAATACAGGATGAATCTAAGGGATCCTTTATTCTTCTTCTGTGGGCCAGGATCATTTCCAATGGCTCAGTAATTACACTCCTGGCCAAGATGTTTCCTTGGCATGATCTGCGAGTCTGCAACTTTGCTGCTTGGCAAGGAATGAATTTTGGCACCATGTTGTATTAAAGACTGAAGCAGCTAAGAAAGAGTGTCAAGTGATTAAATTCTCCATAAAGAATGAATGTATGAATAAGCAAATGAACAAAAGAAGAAACTCGTCACCACTTGTGTGATTTTGGTGGGTTATAAATTAATTCTCACCAGGAAGAAAGTATGCCTGGCGTTTGGAAGAGTATGACAAAAGCTTGGAACCGCTGTGTCTCTGGTGAGAGAAGTAGAGCAAAGAAATTTCATGATCACTACTTCCTTTCATGCACATGTCCCTCTGGGACTCTGAAGACTGGGAAGTTTATAACTGGAACTGGCTTTTCTAGTCATTTCTACTCATGTGTGGGATGGCAAGAGAGCAAGTATGTCAATTCTTAAAGCCTCCTGCCTATGCTGGTAACACAGGTACTGAGTGAGTTAGAGCAGGAAAAGATATGCAAGGAAAGATTATATTAAGAAGATGGAATGCAATGTAGATCGAAGGTACAGGAACAAAATAAATGTCTATGGTTATCTCAGTTAATATTTGATCTAGCTAATTCTAACACATAACACTTCTGATGAGATGTACAAACACGAGTTTTCAGAGTAAACAATACAATTATTTCCATTATTATTTTGAATGTATATTATGTGCTTCCTTTAGGAAACTTCAGTACCTCATACCATATGTCAATTACCCTCAGAAATATCTCACAACAGAGGTAATGGTACCTCAATAATGCAGCTAGTAAAATAAAAGCAAATGCATATTTCATAGAGGCATACATACATCCATTTCCTCTATTTTATAGTTTCTCAATTTACAGGAAAGGTATTCACTTATAGTAATATTTATATGATACTAACATTGAGACAAATCAAGCTTAAGTTGAAAAAGACATATTTGACACTGAAAAAGTTTAAACAAACCTTAATAGGGATTAAGCTTAAAAGTGATTAAGTGAAAAAGTTTAAACAAGCCTAAATAGTGATTAAGAAGGTAAATACATGATTAGAACTAATATATATACATAAAATGTTTTACAAATACTTAATAAATTTTATAAATATTTTATTATATATATACAATGTATACATACACATATGTATGCATATAACATATGTGGCAGCTACTTTGGAATTTTAGGTAAAGTTAGGTGGCTATGTATATGTGGGATCACAGTGTTAAGTTTGCAATGACCTGGTCCACTACCTTTCAATTACAGATTTATCTGCCAAAGCTTTATCCTTTCTCTTACAGATAAGGAGAGGGAAGCGTAGAGAACTTGTTCAAGCCTCCTTGGATGACAAAAAATAATAAATATACTAAATCACTGTAAGAAAATTTGCAGTAGGAAGAGGACAGTGTTCCCTATGCTTACCCACACTGCTGCTTTTATTCATTCAGCACACTGTAATTGCATGCCTAACAGAGTATACACTGCATTCGGAAGGCACAAGGGCTGCAGCAGTGGGCTAGACTGACAAGATTTCTGACCTCAGGAAGCACACAGTTCATTGAGAGACACAGATTAGCAGAGAGGCAGTTAGAAGAACCTGAAATCAAGGCTAACAGAGGTGTAAGTAAATGATAGGAGATGAGATTGCTGGGGTGAACATGCGCCAGACTGCAGAAGGCTTGTGAGACATGCTAAGAGGATTAGTATTCAAGAGCAACTGAGAATCATGGAAGAATTTTAAGAATGAGATTGACGTGAGCAAAGTATATTTTAGGACAATGACTTCTAATTGAAGTAGGCAAGTCAAGGCAGGTAGAACAATAAGAAAAATGCTACTATGGTACTTAAGGACAGAACATGGCATCTTTGCCTAAGGAGAGTGATAGCTGGGATAGGGAAGTGGTTTTAGAATTTTGGAGGTAAAACTGAAATCATCTGGTGACTGGATGTGATGTGTGAGGGAGATAAAGACTGAGGAATGGTATCCAGGATCTTGTTTTAGTTAAGCAGGAGACAGTAAGCCATTCACACACAAAAATATACACAGGAGGAGAAAGAAACATTTTTGAGATTAGGCTATGCCTCACTCCAAATTAACGCTTCCCAAATAATACTCACATATACATGCCTGCAGACAAGTGGGGGAAATAATCCATTTTACTTGCAAAGTAACCTAAGTCCCTGTAACTTGAGCATTATTAGAGAGTTAAATCTTAATTATGCATATCTTTTATTCAAATTTAGACTGCAGCATATCTTAGCATATTAAGCATAAAATAGCTTTTATATTTATTTATTTATTTATTTATAAAGCAAATCACATTCACTCCTTTGTAGCTCTCTTCATCCTACTAAGAAAATTCTTGAAAGAAGGACATGTAAATCATTCCCTCAGGGGGTTAAGCCATGAAAATCAGACATATTTCCAGCTTTTCTTGAGTCATATATTCATGATAAAGCTTCATTATTTTGCTGCAATTACCTTTCAGAACTGTAGGCACACTCATAAGCAGATACAAACACAAATTGCATTTTAAATGTAAACATAAATGACGCTTGGGTTAATCTTTGAATTACTGACCTCAGTTTTTATAATCAAAAGTTGACTATACATATATATATATGAATGTGTAAAAGGTTTTTGAAATAACTTCTTAAATAGGACATTAACAGCACAAGAAACAGAGCAAAAGCTGACAAATCTGGCTACATCAAACTTAAAAGCTTATGCATCAAAGGACACAATCAACAGAGTGAAAAGGAAAACTGAGAACAGGAGAAAATGTTTGCAAGTCATAAATCTGATAAGTGGCAAATGTCTACAATTTTCAAAGAATTACTACAACATAATAATCACATAATTCTATTTTAAATGGACAAAGAATTTGAGCAGACATTTCTCCAAAGATTATATAAAATGGTCAACAAGTTTATAAAAATATATAAAAAGCTCAACATCACTAATCATTAAAGGAATCCAAATCAAAAGAACAATGAGATATCAATTTACACCCTTTAGGAAGGCTACAATAAAAACAAACAGAAAACAGGTGTTGGTGAGGATGTAGAGAAACTGGAAGCCTTGTGCTCTACTAGGGGCAAGGAAAAATGATGCAATCGCTATGGAAGATATAAAAGTTCCTCAGTAACTTAAAGATAGAGCTACTGAATGATCCAGCAACTTCACTTCTGGGTATTTACACAAAATGATTGAAAGCAGGGTCTCAAAGAGATATTTGTACATTTATGTTTATAGCGCTATTCACACTAGCCAAGAGGTGGAAGCTACCAAAATGTTTACTGACAGGTGACTGGAAAAACAAAATGTGGTATGTACAAACAATGGAATATTATCAGCCTTAAAACAGAAGGAAATTCTGTCACAGGCTAATACATGGATGAACCTTGAAGACATTATGCCAAGTGAAATAGACCAGTCTTAGAAAAACAAACACTGTATAGTTCTGCACATCTCAAGTAGTCAAATACAAAGAAACAGAAAGCAGAAGAGTGGTTACTGGGACCTAAGGGAAGAGGGCCAAAGGAAGTTGTTATCTAATGGGCATATTTCAGATTTACAAAGTGAGAATGTTCTGGAGACCTGTCTCACAATAGTACGAACATACTTAATGTCATTGAACTGTACATTTTTAAAAGGCTAAGATTTTTTGAACCTGTCAGTGTTATATTTTGTGCTTTTTACCACTTAAAAAAAACACACACATTGTATGACTCTATTTATATGGACTGTCCAAATAGGCAAATCTATAGAAACAGAAACCAGATTAATAGTTGCCTAGGGTTGGGGAGACAGGAGGTCAATGGTGATGGCTGCACAGCTCTGAGTATATTAAAAATTGTTGAAATGTAAAGTTTAAAAAAGACTTTTGATGTCTAGTGATTGACATACGTGTCTCCTTCTTATACAACCTCTTTTTCCTGCCAAAAATAGATTATTCAGTAATTCCAAACCATTCTGTACCCCCTTCAAATGATAAGACATATAAAGTAGTTTTTCAGATAACTTATTAATTATTTTCTCTAAGTCACTGCATTCAACTCCCTAGGAATCCTAAGGCAACAAACTAGAATGTAGCATAATAATGCTGTGTTGAAAACAAAGCCATAATGCCAGAGAATTTCAAGGATAAAAATATGAAATCCTCTTGCCTGAGATTGTGCATTGCAAAAACAACTGTTTGGATCAGTCAGCTTGACTAAGATGTTTTGACATCTTATTTCAACATCTAAAATTAAAACTACATCTTCAATTTGCACTAAAAGCCTTGTGTTTCATCTAGGTTAAACTCAGATAAAGATTTACTATGAAGAAGATTAGTTATAAGAATATTATTTGTCTTCCCCTCTCAAATTTGAAAAAAGTTCAATAATTTGTAAATCTCCCAGAGTAATATGAAAACTGTTTTGAGGATGTATTATGTTTACAATTTAATAACATTTTGTGCAGAAAAAAAAATAAAGTAGAAATTTCACTAAAATGACAGCAATCACTTCATCTCAATAGACATTTCATAATGATGATAATTGATAGAACTTCAAATTCTATTTTCTAAATATATTTGCTTATTATAACTCTATTACTGTTACTTATTTTCTAGTAATCTCAAAAGCCCAGATTAATGTAATACCTCTTGCTTTTAACAGAAATAATTATATGGGTCAGCTGGAAGGAGGGTTAGGTGTTTCTCAGTCTTGTGCCTGTAATTGCAAATACCACAGATCAGTGAGCAAAAAAGAAAACAAAAAAGGAGGCTTAAACACCCCATCCTGGTTACAGAAATTGTCTTAGATCCTCTTCATTTTACACTGTCCTTTCTTTTTACTCTGCATTCAGTTTACTTTCAAATGGGTTTTATGTTTGATACAATGCCTTCCTTATCATTCCTACCACAGGTGAAGGTCTCTTTGGTTCTGACCTTTGATGCTATGCTCATATTCTCTACACCAAGAGATCCAGCTCAGACCCCGGCATAGTCCTCCACCCAGGGCTCAGGCAGCTTTAGACAGCCCCCTAGAAGGTAGAGAGATATTGCAGGAACCACCAGGAGAAGAGACCCAACAGAAACAATGTCAAAGAAAACAACCACAGAACAGAAACAAAGGTTCCTGACTTCACAAAAAAATTCTGAATTATACAAAGGCTTATTTTCCCAAAGCAAGAAATCCACATAACCATATCTTTGGGACAAACTGTTACCTTGTGAAATGAAAGAGACAAGTGTCTTTAACGCCTTTAGACTCATATGGAATATTGATTACATGCAAGTTACAGCTATTCTTAAACTGTTTGTTTTTCTATTTTTCAAATCTGAGGCAGCATCATTATTCTACTATTATTTGAGCTCAAGTTCTTTCTCAGAAGTAGGAAAAATCTAATAATTGTCTACAAGCACATTATGCTGAGAGGTAGCAAGATAATTTTCATTGCTGCAGAGCCAGCTTGGATGTTCATTAAAAGTACCAGGCAGAGCGTGGGACCTACTATTAATGGGACACAGTATTGTTAGCAGGTTTCAGAAACAAGCACTGATACTGAATGCAAATTGTGCATGATAACATACTAGAATCTCTAGACTGTTCACTGCTGCTAAGGGTGAAATTGGGTGTAAAAGATGGGCACAGAAACACAGGGCAGTTTCTAAAGAAAAGAAGAATTTAACCTCAGGCTATTCCATTGTTAAGACCTTAAAAAGCAGACACACTTTCAATAATGACTAACATATAGCACTTGGTATGCACCAGCCATAGTTCTAAGTACTTTGTATGTGTGTTTGTGTGTGTGTGTGTGTGTGTGTGTGTGTGTGAGTGTGTAAGTCTCTCAATCATGTCCTACTCTTTGTGACCCCCTGGATTGTGGCCCACCAGGATCCTCTGTCCATGGAATTCTGTAGGCAAGAATACTGGAGTGGTTTGTCATTTTCTTCTCCAAGTACTTTGCATGTATTCATTTAATCATTAAACAACCATTCCAACAGTCCTAGAAGGTAGGTACTATTGCTCCCATTTCACATTAAAAAGAAAAAAATGAGGTTCAGAGTAGCTCAATGACTTGCCTGCTATTATACAGCTAGCCAATGGAGAAACTAAAATTTGAATTGCGGTTTGGCTTCAGAGTCCATGCTTTTAATCAAGTTTTTTAAAATTGCATATTTTCCCACAAGTATTAGTGTTTTTTATAAATATCCATTTCACAGTGGCATCGATTTATTTTTTAATTACATGGGTTACACTTACATGTACATGGCTCAATCTTTCCAATAAACATGCTTGGTCAATTAATACTGTCAACTGTGTTAGTTTAATATGCTCAGACTAGCAGGGATGTAGACAAGTTAAATGCTGTTGTCCACTGTGATGACGAGTTATTTTGTTCCTAGGTACCACACTGATGGTTCTGCTCTTTCAAAGAGATGACTACTGTCTTTGTATTCTGATCACCTAGTATAAACACTCAATAAAAGTGTTGAATGAGCATAGAAGTAAATAAATCAACTCTACACAAAGGAAATTCTGGCTGCACAGAAGGGCCAGCACACTGTGGAAAGAGGAGGAAGGAGCAACTCTTAATGGAGAGTTCCTCCCTACTGCTTTGATTTCCCTGCTCTATGAACGTCTCCAGGGCCCCGCTTCTGTATCCCTGGAGGGCTGCAGGGGAGTTCAGGAAAGGGGATGGTGCCCATGGCAGGGAAGCAGCTGCTGCTGAGAGTCACCCCCCATCTGGGAGCAATGGCAGGAGGGAGGCACCGGGAAGAGGGTTGAGGGGGTGGCAGGCAGCAAGGCCTCCCCACTCTTTTTCAAAGAACTAAGAAGTCAAAATGAAAGAAAAAGGATTTCACCTCCTTTTACTCAGGGTCTTCAGTCTTTCTTTGAAAATGATGTTAGAAAGGAAAAGGCAGAGTTGAAAGGGAACACAGAAGAAAGTCAGATTCTTGCCTAGAGAGTTAAAACGTTTCAAGAGCCAGTGTAAATCAGCAGTTAATGCCTTTGGAAGGAACACGCTACCACTGGGTACTGGAAATCGGCCTGCTGACACTGTTAATTATTCCCAGGGAAAAAAAAATATTGCATGGAAGGACATAAATTGAAAAGAAACTCAATGACCTTCCCTCCCTCTGCTTTCCTGATTCATACTTTCACCTTTTTCTGAAACACTGCCACACATCTCCAAAATGCCATCTTTCCCACGAAGCTTTTCCTGATCAGTGGAATGACACACAGTCTAGGAAGCTCTTAGCTGTCA
The DNA here is from genome assembly GCF_014754425.2 of Oryx dammah. NCBI lineage: Eukaryota > Metazoa > Chordata > Mammalia > Artiodactyla > Bovidae > Oryx > Oryx dammah. The sequence continues at coordinate 57,701,315 of NW_024070202.1, read as the reverse complement.
CTTGTATATTCCATTCACTTATTCAATGTACATTTATTGCATGCCTGCCATGTGCCAGGCATCTTTGTAGACACTGGTGATCCAGTGAGGAACAAAACAGACACAAATTCCTGAATTCAGGGAACTTAGATTCTACTACAGTACATTTTGTATTAAATTAAAGTATATTGCTATACTTTGTATTACATATTTTATAAATCTCTTACTAGACAGTAAACTTGTAACAAGCATCTTTTATATTGCTTATATTGTTGAATTCTCACTGTGCCTACAAGGCTGTCTTACACAGAGCAGGCATTATTTAAAAAAAAAAAATTGAGTTCAACCTTTTGAAATCAAAAGGAAATCTCTGTTTCCCTACAGTATTAGAACATGTACCTTTGATAGGTTTCCACGAGAGTATCTTACCTGTGTATTTGGTATAGATCTCTTCAAGAAAATTAGAGATACCAAGGGAACATTTCATGCAAAGATGGGCACAATAAAGGACAGAAGTGGTAAGGACCTAACAGAAGCAGAAGATATTAAGAAGAGGTGGTAAGAATACACAGAGACTTATATAAAAAAGATCTTCATGACCCAGATAACAATGATGGAGTGATAACTCACCTAGAGGCAGACATGCGAAGTCAAGTGTGCCTTAGAAAGCATCACTATGAGCAAAGCTAGTGGAGGTGATGGAATTTGAGCTATTTCAAATCCTAAAAGATGATGAGGTGAAAGCGTTGCACTCAATATGCCAGCAAATATGGAAAACTCAGCAGTGAGTGGCCACAGGACTGGAAATGGTCAGTTTTCATTCCAATCCCAAAGAAAGGCAATGCCAGTGAATTGTTCAAACTAATGCATAATTGCACTCATCTCACACAATAGCAAAGTAATGCTCAAAAGTCTCCAAGCCAGGCTTCAACAGTAAGTGAGTGAACTGTTTACTTCCAGACATTCAAGCTGGTTTGAGAAAGGGCAGAGGAACCAGAGATCAAATTGCCAACATTTGCTGGATCATCAAAAATGAAAGAGAGTTCCAGAAAAACATCTACTTCTGCTTTATTGACTATGCCAAAGCCTTTGACTATGTGGATCACAACAAACTGTAGAAAATTCTGAAAAAGATGGGAATACCAGACCACCTGACCTGCCTCCTGAGAAACCTATATGCAGATCAGGAAGCAACAGCTCAAACTGGACATGGAACAACAGACTGGTTCCAAATCAGGAAAGGAGTATGTCAAGGTTGTATATTGTCACCCTTCTTATATAACTTATATGCAGAGTATATTATGAGAAGTGCTGAACTGGATGAAGCACAAGCTGAAATCAAGATTGCCAGGAGAAATATCAGTAACCTCAGATATACAGATAACACTACCCTTAGGGCAGAAAGTGAAGAGGAACTAAAGAGCCTCTTATTGAAAGTGAAAGAGGAGAGTGAAAAGTTGGCTTAAAACTCAACATTCAGAAAACTAAGATCATGGCATCTGGTCCCATCACTTCATGGCAAATAGATTGGGAAACTGGAAACAGTGGCAGACTTTACTTTTTCGGGGCTCCAAAATCACTGCAGATGGTGACTGCAGCCATGAAATCAAAAGACACTTGCTCTTTGGAAGAAAAGCTATGACCAACTTAGACAGCATATTAAAAAGCAGAGACATTACTTCGTCAACAAAGGTCCATCTAGTCATAGATTTGGTTTTTCCAGTGGTCATGTGTGGATGTGAGAGTTGGGACTATGAAGAAAGCTGAGCACCGAAGAATTGATGCTTTTGAACTGTGGTGTTGGAGAAAACTCTTGAGAGTCCCTTGGACTGCAAGGAGATCCAACCAGTCCATCCTAAAGTGAATCAGTCCTGAGTATTCATTGGAAATACTGATGCTGAAGCTGAAACTCCAATACTTTGGCCACCTGATGTGAAGAGCCAACTCATTTGAAAAGACCCTAATGCTGGGAATATTGAAGATGGGAGGAGTAGGGGACGACAGTGGATGAGATGGTTAGATGGCATCACTGACACAATGGACATGAGTTTGAGTAGGCTCCGGGAGTTGGTGATGGACCAGGAGACCTGGAGTACTACAGTCCATGGGGTTGCAAAGAGTCGGACACAACTGAGCAACTGAACTGAACTGAACTGATTTGGTATAAATTCTCATAGTTTAGCATATATTCTTATTGATTTTTGCTAATTCATGTCTGATTTTTTGTGACCCAACGGATTGTACCTTGCCAGGCTCCTTTGTCCATGGGATTTCCCAGGCAAGAATACTGGAGTGGGTTTCTATTTCCTTCTCCAGGGGATCTTCCCAACCCTGTGATTAAACCTGTGTCTCTTGCTTGGCAGGCAGATTCTTTACTACTGAGCCACCAGGAAAGCCCTTCACCACACATTCTAGACATTTAAAAGTAGATACATGTATACTTGGTCAGAGGAAAGGAAAGCCTTCATTTGTCTTTTCAATGTACTAAAAATGATGTGATAAAAACTTTTAAAGACATTATTATTGAGCTATTTCCAAAAGGGTTGTTTATTAAAATAAGTTAAAGGGAAGGGAGGGAGGCAGCAAGTTGAAAATTCGTGACTGATATAATTCAAATTATTTTCAAAGGAAATTTAAAAAGTGTGTCATGTGTTTCTTAAATTCCTGTTCATTTTGAAGAAACATGACAATCTGAAATAACAAGAATAGATGAAGTATTTCCTCATCTGACTGTAATCTCCAAAACCATCAAGTGCATTGAGGGAAACTGCAACATAATGAATACCTCTAATACACTGAAATCACTCATAAATTACATAGTAAGTGATCACACTACTGAGAGATATACTGCTCACTACAGATGATGAGTCTACAGCACACTATTATTTACACCAGGAAATCACCATCAAACAGTGGCTTGAGGCTAGAGGGTACCTACTTCCTTGGGGGAGATGAAGCTCTTTCCATGATCCAACCCATCATTTCTGCCTTGTCTTCTCTCTCTTCTCATTTCCTTTTGTATTCTATTTAGCAAATATTTTCATAAGACTCAGAAAATTCTTTCTGCAATCAAGCAGGGTATAAATAAGAACTATTCTTCTCAATTTGATTCCTCAGTCATCCTAATCCATCAAGAGCATTCCTTAAGTAGAATGATTTGTACTAAGCATTGTGCTACTCTCTTTCCAAATGAACTAAAACTGGCCCTGTCCACCCCAAGAAAACTCCAGACTGAAGATACAGCCATTGTCTAAATCTCATTTTCTACACCAGTACAGGTGAGACATGACCTTAGCTTTAACATATCTAATGAGACTAGGGTGATAGGGACAAAGACAGACTGGTTGTACAAGAACCTACAGCTCTCTGGCATAATAATTTCAGGATTTAAGTGGCATCTTTAGCACGAAGGCCCCCACTGACACAACAAAGGAAACAACGCCCAAGCCTAAAGCTTGGTTCACGTTGCCATTATGTTCTGACAGATTCAGTGTCATGAGTCAATCTCTATACTTCTTTTTTCTTTTTCCAATCTGGGGGTGTGGAGTTGAACAGGCTCTCTAGAGCACTGGGAGGGGATGGGACATTTTCCACTCTCTTCTCTGTAGACAGTCTGAGATGCCCTGTTCCCTTAAGAAATTAGATGTTAGCTCCTGTTGATGGACTGTGTCATACCCCTAGTGAGTGTTGGGGCAGCAGGGGAAAAAAAAAAAAGAAGAAGAAGAAAACACAGATCTAAAGTCAATAGAAACCCTGCCCCTCCTCAAGGATGATCTATATCCTGTAGCTCCAGGACTCAAAACAGAAGCAGAGGAGTCACCAATTCATATCATGACCTCCAATTTCTGTGTCACCAAATGAACTGATCCCTTCCCCAAAGCTCTGTGTAAGAGACCCAAGATGGCCTTTAAAAACATACTGGGACTCTGATCAAAAATACACTTTGTTCATTTTTAATGTTGACCATCCTTTTTTTTTTAATGGGAAAATGTTGCAAAGTTATATGAGAAAGACAGCAAACACACAAGGTAGATCCAGTCACTTCTGGGCTCTGAACTAGATAAAACACAAAATCACACTTGCTTCTCTGTATCAACTTCTCATGCCCTCGGTAGAAGAGAGAGACACAAAATGTAGCAGTGAAGCTGTTGACAAGGCTACATGGTCACAGAAGACCCTGCAAATTTGCTGCTGTGGACACAAGGATGTAGTGTGTGGAGCTGGGCCTGATGAAATTTCACATCTCTTTTAAAGTGCTCTGGAGGCAAACTCTTGTTTACTTAGCATCTGCAGTAATGTAAAAGTTTCCTGAAAGTAAACTCTTATGTTCACACATTTTATATATCAGCTAAACCCACGCATACAGAATGACATTATTTCCTTATTAAATTGATACTTAGATATTCAAGTCCTTATGGCCTTAGTTAAAAAAAAATCATGTAGACTATGATATCTCAAAATGCTCCCTTTCAAACAAATATAAATTTGGAACTTTATTCAAATCATAGGTTCTTAAACTTCATGACTATTATGGGTGCTGTGGTTAATGTATGGACTTTAGAGGATGAAACCATCAGAAATAAACATGCAATTCTATGGGCTGAAAGTCCATGACTCTGATCAAATCTGCAAGAGGGTAAGAGACTCCAAAAAGGTTAAGAATCACTAATTTAGAGATATGTGTGAATAGTCAAGGATATTTTCAGTTGCAGAGAACTATTGCAGTTTCTGTTACCCATAAGTAATTCTTATCAAATTGTCAGATTCCCCAAATGAGAATAGAGACAGTTCCAATATCTCACTGTTGTCACTTTCAGATTCATCTACGAGATTCCTTTAGCTCCTTCCACCCCATCACCCTTTGACTCCCACCACACACTCCATCTTGCATAGTACTCTGAAATTTGTCAGTAACAGCATGGGGGGATTGTGTGATTTTCATCAAACCACTTGTCAAAAACTTAGATGCACCAGACAGGTGGTATAAATGATCCAGTTTCATTGCCTGTAAGATGTTAATGATGCTATTGATAAGTGAAGATTAAATGAAAAAAAAAAAGGTTTCTTTTGGTAAATCTCAAAGTTTTATGTCAATACTAGGTATTTTACTTATAAGAATTACTAGAGTCAAACCAGCTATTGTCCATGGCATAACCAAGAATATTAGTGTTGAACGTAACATTTGTTATCCACAAAATTCAGAATGTTTTGCCACAAATACTAACAAATATGTGCTCTGATTTACACTGAATTGTTGGTACTGCCGTCGTTTTGACTTGATTTTTCTCAAATGGTAAAAGTACAGTTAAAATAGTGTCTCATCTATTAGGAATAGGGCCAAGAATACAATTGATCCTTGAATAATAAAGGCTGGCACTGTGCAGGCCCATTTATATGCAGGTATTTTTCAATAAACATATAAAAAATGATTGGATATCCACATCAAACAAAAAAAATTGTAGATGAACCACACAGCCTAGAAATACCAAAAAAAAAAACAAAAAAAAATTAAGAAAAATCTAGGTATGTCCTGAAGGCATAAAATATATACAGATACTGATATATTCTTACAGAGTACTAAGATGAGTGATATTTAATTTAAAAATTTATATATTAGCTTTCTTACTGTTTTATAACTTTGATATCAAGGAATTATATTACTGTACATATGCATCTCTCATAACTGGAGAAACTGTATCAACCAATTATCACAGGTAAGCAGTCATTTAAAAAAATGTAACAATGTTTCCAAACATTTTATGATTCATTCATTAGTGTATGGGCTAGGCTACCATAAAGCAACCACAACTAGTACACTAGGCTACCATAAAGCAATCATATTTCTCCTTCTTCAATACTAATGTATGAATTTTTATATTGTTGCTGTTGAACAACTAAACAGTTGCTAAGTCCTGTCTGACTCTTTTGTGACCCCATGGACTGTGGCCCACCAGACTCTTCTGTCTATGGGATTTCCCAGGCAAGAATGCTCGAGCATGTTGCCATTTCCTTCTCCAGGGGATCTTCCCAACCCAGAGATTGAACCCACATTTCTTGCACCTTCTGCATTGGCAGGCAGATTCTTTACCACTAAGCTACCAGGGAAGCTCATGAATCGTTATATCCATAAATAAACAGAAATTTATTTTTACATTATCTTTTCCTTTTTGATATCTAGGGTTAGTTATGCATATAACATCTACAGTGTTTTTCATATAAGACTACTGATGTAGGTACTTACAGAGAGATGGTTCATTTTATAAACAGATGACATAAACTTATCGTATCTATAAATACAGTATAGTACTGTAAATGTATTTTATCATTCTTATGAGTTTTAATAGCATTTTCTCTAGCTTAATTTAAGAATACAGTATATAGTACATATGACATACAAAATCTGTGTTAATCAATTATTTATGTTATTGGCAAAGTTTTGGGTCAATAGTAGGCTAGTAATAGTAAAGTTTTGGCAGAGTTGAAAGTTATACTGGGAATTTTGACTGTGCAGGGGTTGGCACCCCTAACCCCTGCACTTTTCAAGGGTCAACAGTATAATCAAAGAAGACCTGTAGGCAGAAAATACAAATTTAGCAAAGAAGGTGCATTTTATTTATAGGAAAAGCCATTTTACTTTATAAACCATCTCTTATTCTGAAAATAATTGGAATAATTGTAGCAACCCTAGGGAGCTTGTGTTCATATTCATGAATTAGAAAGAATAAGAATAGGGGAGGAAGGTTTCTGCTACAGAAGCAGAAAATAATAACTAGCAAGAAGACAGTATCAGTCTGGTAGTCAAAAATGAAGTACAAATCAAAATCAAGTCTAATAATCTAGTCATGTACATTATTTAAATATTGAATTCTAGGCCAGCATAATAACCAAAACCATGATCCCAGAAACATAAATAAAAATTGCATCCAATACTTTCCATTTAGGGGTCATATATTAGAAAGAGATCAACCTAAAACAGGTTGTGCTTCAACAGATAACTATTAGCTATTTAGAAAAGACAAATACTCAGAATCATGCAGTTCTTGAAAATGGGAAATACTTAAATTTTTAATGTAACTTTCATTCAATGATATATTGGGTTGGTCAAACCCAACTGAACCTTTTGGCCAATCCAATACTTTAGGTTACAGTTCCAGTTACAAGAAGCTGCCCTTCATGAGATCTATGTGAGTCTCCTGTTTACTATTGTACTCTCAGCATCCAGACCAGTGCTTAAGCCTAGCTGGGCATGATTTACTATTTACTAAAGAATGAATGAATGGATAGATACCTGAATGGATGGCTAGATGGCAGCATGAGTAATAAACCTTACTTTAACTAATTTAGTATGAAACCTTTTAAAAAAATATTGCTTGCTCCAGAATGCAGTTGGGATTCAGTGCCCCCACCCCAGGCTCCTTTAATTTTAAACATCTCATGATTGATAATAGGCATATAACAAGTTCCTACAGTGTCTGTGTATGTGCGGTAGTCTCTCAGTTGTGCCCAACTGTGACCCCATGGACTGTAGCCCACCAGGCTCCTCTGTCCATGGAATTCTCCAGGCAAGAATGCCGCAGTGGGTTGCCATTCCCTTCTCTAGGGGATCTTCCTGACTCAGAGGTTGAACCTGGGTCTCCTGCATTGCAGGCAGATTCTTTACCTTCTGAGCCGCCAGGGAAGACTAGCTGATAGGACTTCTGGCTAACGTTTTCCCCAATAAACACAAATAAGGAAAAATGCATAAACAGAACAACTGCTTCAGTATCAGTTACCAAAGTCTCAAGCAGAACGTATTCTTTAAAATAAAATTCAATAAAACAAAGTCTATTACAGCCAGAAAAAATGTGCAATTTTACTTTTTTTTTCATTCTACTACCTGAAGCAAATCATTTGAATTCCTATTCCAAGTAGTTAGAAGTTAATGATATCTTTTTGCTCCCTATAAAACCTGGCAGCTCTGTCTAAAATGGTGTGCCACAGAAAAATTTCACCATTTAATCCTTAAAACAAAGTTTCCCTATCCTTCCCCTTATTGCAAAGGAGAATGATGTTGACATAAGGATCAAACTGTTTGCCCTCAAATGCCATTATGAATGTATAACAGAGAGGGGGAAAAAAAAAGTACAACTTAGATTAGATTACTGGGCTTCTGGCAGGTTTTCCCTGGGCCAATTACAGAAGACTTTCTATTTACATATAAATAGCTCAGAAATTCCAACACAAATGTACCTGAAAACACCGAATCAAGTAGTTCAGAAAAACATGGATTAGGTGCATTTCAATTTAATTTTAAGGTGTTTACAACAAGCATGCCTTCAAGTAAATAAAAGGAATCGGTTTTTATTACAACAAGGAACATCTTTTTAAATTATTGAAATTATTCCCACACTGCTCTTAAGACTTTTAGTCAAGGTTTCATTTACCATGCTTTTAGGTGTTTTTTTTTTTTTTTTTTGCTAGGGAAAAAAAGAAAAGTGATTGAATATTGTACAGAGTTCTGAAGTTTGGGATTATATAATGCTGGTTTTTAAATTTTTTTTTCTCTTAATTTTTTTTCTGTCTATACCAGAGATAGTTCTTGAACTGGCTAAGGCCTTATAAGAGATACAAATGAAACAAGATGCATTTGTCCAACTTAAGTTGCTTTTATCTTTCTATATAACTCAGTTTAAATTTTCAGTCCTTGTCATGATCTCTACCACTAGAAGTCATTTTGTAATGAGTATAACTTCATTAGCAGTCTCTAATTACTAACTCATCATGAATTAACCACTCTATTTATTGACCTGTTGCTTATAAAGAACCACTGCAACATCTACTGCAGTTTCACAACTGGATTTGATAGATGGCATAAACAAACAACTCAGTGTGGCAGAAAACAAATAACTCTGGATGTGGCCAATATGTGCCGAGTTCTCATTTTCTGAATTTCCTTGTGGATCTAGATTGATACACAGAGAAAAGGAGTCTACTTTTGTTAATGATTTGTACATTGAAATAACATTGGTGATGGTTTTTATATTACAAGTGAGATCACAAGGATTTATTTTGTGTAGATGCCTGAAAATACTTAATTCACTGAATGTCACAGATAAAATGTCACAAGCTAAAATGTCTCCTGTTAGTAATGGGGGATATGTGGGCATGGAGGGTAGAGGGAGAGAGAGAAAGAGAACAAGAGCAAGAAGAGCTGCTGGGCCGTCTGCAACTGAGATGGCTAAGGATGTTTAGTGGGAAACCCTTGGTCCAGTGAGAGCTTCTGGTCAGTGCACAGCACTACTGACCTACACAGTTGAAGGACTTGCAAAAACGATGACTCTGATAAATTTCATCTTCAATTGATAAACCACATACATTATTGAGTATCTACCATGCGCAGGGAGGTCTAATACTGTTCATCTATGAGTTCAACAGCATTCAGACACAAACACTGATATATGTATGGAAAGGACAAAAAAATTCTAACTTTATATTTCATGAGGCAGAAATTTGATTACGATGAAATCTAAATTCACAGACTAAAGCAGATTGTTCTTTTTATTATTATTACCACCATAAAAGCTTCTTAGTGTGGAAAGACAGACTAAGAGGAATGATTTCTTAAAAGGCAAAGGCAAAAATGAAACAGATATTTGGCTAACAGATTTGAATACATGGGGGCAAAATAAATCTTGAGTGTTTTAGAAAATTAATTTCTTAAAGCTTACATAGTTCCATGTTCTTAAACATTTAAGAAGCTCAAAAACACAAAGCAGACAAATCCTTTAAAAATAATAAAAGTACAACAATTGTTGATCAACCTCTGCTGTTTCTTTATACAGACATCTGAAAAACTGTGAGGGGCAAAATTAACCTTTATTAATGTTTTGCAAATAAGTCACCAAATTCAGCATGAAAAATCACATTTTTTTTGCAACACTAGCCAAAGTTTGGTAAAATGAATTTGCAGGTGTCAAGTCCAGTAATTATAAGCTCTGCAGCTCTGCCATTAGCTTACACATCAAACACCCTCATACTGATCACCAGGAGCAGTGACAAACTGAAAATATATTGTTTGGCATGTGTTTTTTCCTTGCACTCCACCACATTCTCTCCATCTCTCACTTTATAAATTATACAAATTAGACTTTGCAATCAGCATAGAGAAATCTCTATGTCTGCCATTACTGCTGAATATACTTAATAATCACCTTCTTTCTAAACAAAGACAAAAGCAAAAGGCTGTGATGAGATTTTTATGCAATGGAAAAACTGTGCAATTTATTTCTAATGAACATGGTACAACTGCCTGTGAAGCTGCTTATTAAATATACCATCAAAAAGAGATTCTCTGGGAAAAAAATAACTATGCTGTATTTCAATACGGGCCTCATTATTTCATAACTCGTTTCTCTGATATGCACTAGATGCTGCTAACATACTAAGCTTTTTGTTAGTATTCCGTGGTTTTCATTGCTCTCTCATTTTCTCTTAATATCACAATGTGTTGCCAAGGAAAAACTATGTATTAAAAACATAAACAACATATATTTGCAATCTGAAATGATTGCATTTGGAATAGGGGAAAAAATCTTATGGGTAATATTGTAGAAACTAAGTTAAAAAATCAGATTTTCTTCAAACATCCCTGGAGTCTGAACCTTCCTCTTAAGAAAACCTGAGATATACCTAATGGATTAGGATACACTGTCCATCAGTTAAAATTATCTGATCTTGACATAAAATAACCATTGCTCTTTAGTATTCGAGTGAGTGAGTGAATGATATTTAGTCATGCCTGACTCTGCAACTCCAGGGACTGTAGCTTGCCAGGCTCCTCTGTCCATGGAATTCTCCAGGCATGATTACTGGAGTGGGTTACTATTTCCTTCTCCAGGTTAATATTCAAGGGCCATGCTAAAATCACTTTTTAAAGTATTTCATATAAAATTCTAGTAAACAGTTTTTGTCAAACTTCTGAAAATTCACTATTTAAAAGATACTAAAGAAACTATACAGAATAATTTTAAAGTAAGCAAATATGATTTTTCCAAGTAGTTAGAGCTGATCAGATGTTAATGTAAAATAATCACTTATTACATGAGTTTTCAACAGATTAAGAACTCATGGACATTGAATCAATTTCTATATAGTAGTGGCACCTACATTAGTAGGTGCAATACCAGAATTTAACAACTTCCATTAGGCATAGTTCAGGGAAGGTCAAGCAGAGAATTACATCAGGGAGAGATGTGGTTTCAGCTCACAGCTTCCTCCAGAATAGCTGACAGGAGACACTGTCTCTATATTTTGCTGAGTGTTCTTCTGAGCAGTGAAGTCCACTGGGGAGGTACTCTCTCCATTTCAGATGTGAAGAAATGAAATACAGAGAGGTCGAGTAACACGATTCGAACAAACTACCAATAAGCAGCCAAAGAAAAAGAGCTACCTGTCTCTCCACATAAGGTGGCTCTGGCCAGGCAGGAGTAAACTTTGTAAGACCTGTTTGTCCCAAGAACCAAAGGGTATAATTAAAATCACCTAACCTCAGCAGGTGGAGAAGGCAATGGCACCCCACTCCAGTACTCTTGCCTGGAAAATCCCATGGACGGAGGAGCCTGGTAGGCTGCAGTCCATGGGGTCACTAAGAGTCAGACACGACTGAGCGACTTCATTTTCACTTTTCACTTTCATGCATTGGAGAAGGAAATAGCAACCCACTCCAGTGTTCTTGCCTGGAGAATCCCAGGGACGGGGGAGCCTGGTGGGCTGCCGTCTATGGGGTTGCACAGAATCGGACACGACTGAAGTGACTTGGCAGCAGCAGCAACCTCAGCAGAGAACTAAACATCCCAAAGTAACCTGTCATATCTAGAGACCACTAGCAATGCTAAATACCATATGACCCTTTAGCCATGAATCTAATTATATAAATGGCTTATATATATAAGCCTATCATGTTGGAAAAATAAAATAAAATGACTGTTATACTTGGAAAATAAGGTATTTGGGCATTTCAATTTATTGCTCACTGCTTTCCATATCAGCTATAACCTTAGCCACTTCAATTCAGCAGTATATTTCTGACACAACTGAAAGAAAGAGAACCTGATGGTCCTGATTTTTAAGAAAATTCTTGTTAGTCAAAGAGATCAGCTTTTAAAAAATATTCACCACCTGAGAGTGGTTTCTGGCGTGATTCCAGATCATGTTTCTCAGGCAAGGTGAAAAGAGAACAAAAAGGCAGTCACTCTAATGGGACAGTGACAGAATCACAGTCACAGAATTTTAAAACTTAATCTGCCAGAATCACTTCTTCCGAGTTCCTGATTCCTATAGAATCTAGCTCATTCCAGCTCATTACTATTAATAAGGCTGGATCCTGCCAGGTGAGATTCTACCTCAATAGCCAAATGGTGTGAAAAACAGGTGCAGAGTTTGAGATTGAGCCGATTGCATCTGATCACCGAAGAGGAATTAGAGTTGAGACAATTACATAAAAAAAAAAAAAATCAGCTGCATTCCTCAATTTCATCATCAAAAGTGAAGAAGTTAAAAAAAAAAAGAAAACCGTAAGTATGCTGAAAATTCTGCGACTTAATGTAAAAAGTTTTTTCCTTTCATTAGACAAACTTATTATTTCCAAATTTTTCCATTTATTTGTGAAAGCATATAATTATATAATGAATGTTGGCAGGATATATAATTCATTTTGTTACTATGGAACACCTTTCTTGTTTTCTTCATGTGAGCTTTGTCCAGTTGGAATGATCTATAGAACAAACATGGAAAAGTCAAAGATGATGACTTGGAATAATGGTTTAGTTTTGCAGCTCCTAAAGAAATTGCCTTTTATATTGTTTATGGGGTTATCGTGGCAAGAATGCTGGAGTAGCTTGGGAGACAGTGAGGGACAGGGAGGTCAGGCATGCATCAGTCCATGGGGTCACAAAGAGTCGGACATGACTTAGTGACTGAACAGCAACAAAGAAATTGCATTAAAGTTGCTGTCATTAAGACTCATGTACAGAAAAAAGGAAAGAAATACAGAGGGGAAACATAAATCTAATAAAATACATACAAGATCCTATATGAAGAAAATGGTAAAACCCAGATCTAAGAAATCAAAGAAGATATAAATGATCTAAATGACAGCTATTCCATGTAAATGAATAGGAAGACTCAACATTGTCAAGATGCTCCTGATGTGATACACAGATTCAACACAATTCCAATGAAAATCACAGCAAGTTATTTTGAGGATATCGACAAACTCACCCTACTTATTTAAGTTATACGCAGAGTACATCATGTAAAATGCCAGGAATCAACATTGCCAGGAGAAATATCATAACCTCAGATACGCAGATGACACCACCCTTATCGCCTAAAACGAGGAGGAACTAAACTAAGAGGATGAGTGAGAGAGGAGAGTCAAAAAGCTAGTTTAAAACTCAACATTCAAAAAAGTAAGATCACGGCATCTAGTCCCATCACTTCATGGCAAACAGATGGGAAAACAGTGGAAACAGTGACAGACTTTATTTTCTTGGGCTCCAAAATCACTGCAGATGGTGACTACAGCCATTAGATTAAAAGACGCTTGCTCCTTGGAAGAAATGCTATAACAAACCTAGACAACATATTAAAAAGCAGAAACATCACTTTGCCAACAAGGTCCATATAGTCAAAGCTATGGTTTTTCCAGTAGTCATAGATGGATGTGAGTTGGACCATAAAGAAAGCTGAGCACCAAAGAGTTGATGCTTTTGAACTGTGGTGTTGGAGAAGACACTTGAGAGTCCCTTAGACTGCAAGGAGATCAAATCAGTCAGTCTAAGCATACTCTTTCAGTACAATTCAGCTACCGCTTTCTTTGGTATTTACTCTCAGAAGTTAAAAAGTTACACCTACACAAAAACCTGTAAAGGATGTTTATAGCAGCTTTGTTTATAGTTGCCAAAACTTGTAATAAATCAAGACATTCCTCAGTGCTTCCCTGGTGGTCCAGTGGTTAAGAATCTGCCTTGCCATGCAGGGGACATCAATTCAATCCTTGGTTTGGAGGATCCCACATACTGTGGAGCAACTGGGCTCGTCAGCCACACCTGTTGAGCCTGTGCTCTATAGTCTGCAAGCCACAACTACTGAACCCATGTGCTGCGACTACTGAAATCAGTATGCTGATAGTTCTCATGAAATCCATGCACCTGCAGCCTGTGCTCCACCACAGAGTGGGCACAGCTATGAGAAGCCTGCACACCTACTAGAGAGTGGCCCCCACTCACCAAAACTAGAGAAGGCCCATGCACAGCAACAAAGACCCAGTGTAGTCAATAAATAAATAAAAAGCTGTCTTTCAGTAGACAAATGCATAGATAAACTGCAGTATGTCCAGAAAATGGAATATTGGTGCTAGAAAGAAACAAACTATCTTCTTAGGAAAATACATGGAGGAATATTAAATACATACTATCAATACTAAGGGAAAGAAGGCAGTGTGATGCTACATGATGTATGATTACAATGATATAATATTCTGAAAAAAGTATGGGTATTTACCAAGAGAGTGTAACCTATCACAAAGTTTAGTGAAATTCTCAAGCAATACAGTTTCTCTTTAAATATACTGAATAAAAGAGTGAATTAAGACATCTTTACCTCAGATTTCTAAATTTGACTCTTTTAGGTGCTCCAGTGGAGAAGGCGATGGCACCCCACTCCAGTGTTCTTGCCTGGAGAATCCCAGGGACGGAGGAGCCTGGTGGGCTGCCGTCTATGGGGTCGCACAGAGTTGGACACGAGTGAAGTGACTTAGCAGCAGCAGAAACAGCAGCAGGTGTTCCAAAGCAGTGCTGACCAGTAGTTCAACAGAAGGTGGACAGTGCAATGTTGAACAGAAGAGTGTGGACATAGTACTAATCTTAAAAGAGAAGTGCTTAATCTTTTAGTACTAAGCAGTATGATGTTACCTGTAGATTTCTTTTCATAGACTCTCTTTGAAATAGAAACTTCAGCATTTTTTGTCTATTCACAGTATGCTGATAGTTCTCATTATGAATGGGTATTGAATTTGGTCAAATACTTTCAGTTCAGTTCAGTTCAGTCGCTCAGTCATGTCCGACTCTTTGCAACCCGATTAACTGCAGCACCCCAGGCCTCCCAGTCCATCACCAACTCACAGAGATCACCCAAACCTATGCCCATTGAGTCAGTGATGCCATCCAACCATCTCATCCTCTGTTGTCCCCTTCTCCTCCTGCCCTCAATCTTTCCCATCATCAGGGTCTTTTCAAATGAGTCAGTTCTTTGCATCAGGTGGCCAAATTATTGGAGTTTCAGCTTCAATATCAGTCCTTCCAATAAACACCCAGGACTGATCTCCTTTAGGATGGACTGATTGGATCTCCTTGCAGTCCAACGGATTCTCGAGAGTCTTCTCCAACACCACAGTTCAAAAACATCAATTCTTCAGTGCACAGGTTTTTTATAGTTCAAATCTCACATCCCTACATGACCAGTGGAAAAACCATAGCTTTGACTAGATGGACCTTTGATGGCAAAGTAATGTCTCTGCTTTTGAATATGCTATCTAGCTTGGTCATAACTTTCCTTCAAAGGAGTAAGTGTCTTTTAATTTCATGGCTGCAGTCACCATCTGCAGTGATTTTGGAGCCCAGAAAAATAAAGTCTGACACTGTTTCCACTGTTTCCCCATCTATCTGCCATGAAGTGATGAGACCAGATGCCATGATCTTTGTTTTCTGAATGTTGAGCTTTAAGCCAACTTTTTCACTCTTCTCTTTCACTTTCATCAAGAAGCTCATTAGTTCTTCTTCACTTTCTGCCATAAGGGTGGTGTCATCTGCATATGAGGTTATTGATATTTCTCCCATCAATCTTGATTCCAGCTTGGGCTTCTTCTAGCCCAGCGTTTCTCATGATGTACTCTGCATATAAGTTAAATAAGCAGGGTGACAATATACAGCCTTGACGGACTCCTTTTCCTATTTGGAACCAGTCTGTTGTCCCATGTCCAGTTCTAACTGTTGCTTCCTGACCTGCATATAGGTTTCTCAAGAGGCACGTCAGGTGCTCTGGTATTCCCATCTCTTTCAGAATTTTCCACAGTTTATTGTGATCCGCACAGTCAAAGGCTTTGGCATAGTCAATAAAGCAGAAATAGATGTTTCTATGGAACTCTCGCTTTTTCCATGATCCAATAGATGTTGGCAATTTGATCTCTGATTGCTCTGCCTTTTCTAAAACCAGCTTGAGTTCATGGTTCACATACTGTTGAAGCCTGGCTTGGAGAATTTTGAGCATTACTTTACTAGTGTGTGAGATGAGTGCAATTGTGTGGTAGTTTGAGCATTCTTTGGGATTCCCTTCTTTGGGAATGCTAACATTTAAAGCAGTGTTATTTAAGTCACTCACCTCAGTCATGTCTGACTCTTTAAGATGCTATGGAAGGTAGCCTGACAGGCTCCCCTGTCCATGGAATTCTCCAGGCCAGAATACTGAAGTGGGTAGCCATTCCCTTCTCCAGGGGATCTTATTGGACCCATGTCTCCGCATTGTAGACAGATTCTTTACCATCTGAGACACCAGAAAAGCCACCAGGAGTGTTATTTATAATAACCTAACACTGGAAATAACTAAACGTCCATTAACAAAATAACAGATGTGGTGTATCCACATAATGCAATACTACCCAGCAATAAAATGAAACAAATTCCTGATAGAAGCCAATATGAGATAATTTTCCCAAAGTACTATGTTAATTCAAAAATGCCAAACATATGAAAAGAAGCCAAACATATGAAATTCATACAAAAAGCTAGAAAAGGGAAAACCATGAAGTACATCAGCAGTTGCCAAAGGCCAGGGTGCCAGAGAGTGAGTAACTGCATTGAGGCACAGTTGGACTTTTTGGGGTGATTGAAATGTTTTATCTTGATTTTGCTATAACTGATTGAACTGTACATTTAAAACTGGTGAATATTATTATAAGAAAATTATGTTTAAATAAAGATTTAAATAAAGATTATTAAAATTGAAGGGAAAATGAGTGCTCAGTTTGCCAAGAACATATTCAGTTTGTGCTTGGCGCAGGCAGTATATGGAAGGTGAAGGACAAAAAGGTATTAAGGCACAATTCCTGCTCTGCAAGGAATTCATAGTTCAGTCAGTGAAGAATACAGATGTGTATACAACAAATTCTGGCTTCCCAGGCGGCTCAGTGGTAAAGAATCTGCCTACAATGAAGGAGATGCAGGAGACGTGGGTTTGATCCCTGGGTCGGGAAGACCCCCTGGAGGAGGGCATGGCAACCCACTCCAGCATTCTTGCCTGGAGAATCCCATGGAGAGTGGAGCCCAGTGGGTTATAGTCTATAGGGTCACAAGAGTAGGACCCAACTGAGTGACTAAACACACAAACACGCATATTAAAAGTAGAATACAACTATGTTAAGTCAAGTAATAAAGATATAAACAGAATTTTGTAGGCAGAGAGAAAAGTGATTTACTTGCAGGATTTAAAGAAATCTTGACAAAAAGATGAGAGCTATGTTGGCCCTTAAGATGCAAGTAGGATTTTAACAGATGATGTTTCCTAACCATTCAGATGGTCCATTATTACATAGTCATTTTCCTATATTATTCACCGATCCAACCATCCACCCATCCACCTATTCCCTCATCTTCCAGTTATCTATCACTGTAGTCAGATAAATAGTAATATGCTAATATGTACCCTTTAGCTAAATAGGTTCACACATGATATTTGTTCATTAATCACTTCATCTCTGAAATGGAGAAAATAAATCTTCAGATTTAGATATAATTAGGGTTACCAACTCTCCTGGTTGCTCAAGACTGAAGGGTTTCCTGAGATTTGAGACTGACTGCTAAAACTGGAAAAATTCCAGGCAAACAGTAAAGACTCAGTCATCCCAGATATATCAAGAAGGCAATTATAGTGACAGATACAAAATTTATGAGCACAGCAACCTCTGTATATATGCTTACTGAACTCTCATGTGTTTTGGTAATAGCTTACAAAACATTATTCCAAACTTTGAGTATACTTTGATCATAGCAGAGTTTTTGGAGTTTACTCAACATGTTCTCTGGGCTTCCCTAGTGGCTCAGACAGTAAAGCGTCTGTCTGCAATGCAGGAGACCTGGGTTCGATCCCTGGCTTGGGGAGATCCCCTGGAGAAGGAAATGGCAGCCCACTCCAGTATTCTTGCCTGGAAAATCCCATGGATCGCGGAGCCTGGTAGGCTACCGTCCATGGGGTCGCAAAGAGTCGGACACGACTGAGCGACTTCATTTTCACTTTCAACATGTTCTCTAGATATTACCAAATGTTCCAAATAATGGTCTGTTTTTTTCACTAGCTAGAACTAACAGAAAACCTGTTTAATTTATAGATCTAATTTAACATTTTTTCTAGTGATTCTATAATAAAAAGGAAGAAAAGTAGAAAGGAGGAAAGAAGAAAAAACACCGTTATAGACAAAATTCTGTATTGCAGAATAGCAATACTTCAGACTTTGTATCATAAAAATTTATTATCTTGTGCTTTATGTCTAATAATTTCTGCAGAATAGCTAGAATAAATTTAGGCTGTATAACACTATGTATTTGCTTTACCTTGGCTTCAAAAACTTAAATCTGATCCAATGAGAAATTTATCTACTTCAATATGTATCCTTGAGTAATAACAGGCTAATGGCCATAGTAGCAGCCACATAACCCAGCACCCACAACAGTACCTAATACCTAGTGGGAGCTGAGTAAATATCATTGAATGAAAACAGAGTGGATAGATTGTTAGTTAAAGTTTATCAAACTACACACAGGAAAACTCCACAGATAAATAAACTGTACTTTCATCACAAATCCTCAATAGTTATATGTATTTTTTTTTTTACCATTTTATTAGTAAAGTTGATAATAGAATGTTAAAGGAAACTAGAGAACGTTAAGGAATCCAATATTCAATTGAGAGGATTTGCATCAAAAGTGAAAGTGAAAGTTGCTCATTCGTGTCCTACTCTTTGCGACCCCATGGATAGTCCATGGAATTCTCCAGGCCAGAATACTGGAGTAGGTAGCCTTTCCCTTCTCCCGGGGATCTTCCCAACCCAGGGATCAAATCCAGGTCTCCTGCATTGAGGGCAGATTCTTTACCAACTGAGCCACAAGGGAAGCCCAAGAATACTGGAGTGGGTAGCCTACCCCTTCTCCAGTGGATCTCCCCAACCCAGGAATCCAACCAGGGTCTCCTGCATTGCAGGCGGATTCTTTACCAACTGAGCTATCAGGGCATCAGAAGGTATCCACTTCTCCAAGTGTACAAAAATAGGCATTTTACTAGATGTACTACTGCTTCTCTCTTTGGTATCCTTGGCACCACTTAGACCAATAACTCTAGTTGATGCCTAGAAATGGAAAGACAGGACAAGAATAAAAAAGTATCATCAGTTACTCTGTTCACTTTTTCTCACATAAACAGCTGGTGTTCAATAAACTGGAATGAAAAGCTAAATAAAATTTTCTAAAGCAAGGAAGAAATACAAGAAGAGATATAACTCTAAACAAAAAAGTGGAGCAACATGAATTAGTAGTTAGCCCTCAGTGCTTTCAGAAATGGCATTGCTTAGTAAAAATGAGACCTTGAACCAAAGACTATAGTTCACATCTACCAGGGACAGCCAATGACTCCCAGGTAAGTCACCTTCCTTTTGGTGGCCCAAGCTTACTCATTGCTAAAACAAAGTGTTTTCACTTGAGAATTGCTAAGATCCCATTTAGTGCTAAATTCTGATTCAATAAATCCCTTAGAGATCTTTAATGTATTTATATAGCATTATAAATTTGACATTTGGCACTTTAGAATTTATTTCTAGACACTTAACTACATTATAAGCATCAAGATCCTCTAGGACAGGATTTTTATTCTTCCTTTCTCTCCAGAGCACTTTGCTCATTCAGAAATTAAATCATTACCCAAAAAATGTCCAGGGAGAGAAAAATAAAGGATTAATACAGCCATCAGTACCTGCAGAAGCAATCTAGAATTTTAGCGATGTTATACTTATCTTTTATTAATCCTGCTGCTTATCAAAAAGCTTTTTAATTCTATCATGCAAAAGGACATTTTATGGGTAATGCACCCATATAAAAGGGTGTATTCAGGGTATTCTACAACTAGATAACCATATCATTTCCATAGTTTTTGAAACAAAACCAAACATTTTTGTTTATTAATGTTTCAAGTGATATAGTATTTGCAAGAGAATAAATATGCATAGAAACTAAATGTCAAGAACCAATAATAAGCAGTTGTAACTGTTTGAGTAAATCCCACTTTCAGTAACACTGCTGTATAAGCTCACTCAGACTAAAAATGAATCTTTTTACAAGAAAAAAAAATTAATTAACATTTTGTTGTAATGAAAGTGAAAGAAGAGAGTGAAAAAGTTGGCTTAAAGCTCAACATTCAAAAAATAAGATCATGGCATCTGGTCCCATCACTTCATGGCAAACAGATGGAGAAACAATGGAAACAGTGGCAACTTTATTTTCTTGGGTGCAGATGGTGACTGCAGCCATGAAATTAAAAGACACTTGCTCCTTGGAAGAAAAGCTATGACCAACTTAGACAGCATATTAAAAAGCATAGACATTACTTTGCTGACAAAGGTCCATCTAGTCCAAAGCTATGGTTTTTCCAGTAGTCATGTATGGATGTGAGAGTTGGGCTATAAAGAAAGCTGAGCGCCAAAGAATTGATGCTTTTGAACTGTGGTGTTGGAGAAGACTCTTGAGAGTCCCTTGGACAGCAAAGAGATCCAATCAGTCCATCCTAAAGGAAATCAGTGCTGAATATTCACTGGAAGGACTGATGCTGAAGCTGAAGCTCCAATAATTTGGTCACCTAATGTGAAGAACTGACTCATTAGAAAAGACCCTGATGCTGGGAAAGATTAAAGATAGGAGGAGAAGGGAATGACAGAGTATGCGATGGTTGGATGGCATCACTGACCCAATGAACATGAGTTTGAGCAAACTCTAGGAGTTGGTGATGGACAGGTAAGCCTGGTATGCTGCAGTCCATGGGGTCAGTAAGAGTCAGACATGACTGAGTGCAGTGAACAGATACCATTTCTTATAAGATGATTTTTTTCTATTAAGCTGATCAGCTCAGTTCAGTTCAGTCGCTCAGGCATGTCTGACTCTTTGCGACCCCATGAATTGCAGCATGCCAGGCCTCCCTGTTCATCACCATCTCCCGGAGTTCACTCAGACTCATGTCCATCAAGTCAGTGATGCCATCCAGCCATCTCATTCTGTCATCCCCTTCTCCTCCTGCCCCCAATCCCCACCAGCATCACAGTTTTTTCCAGTGAGTCAACTCTTCACATGAGGTGGCCAAAGTACTGGAGTTTCAGCTTTAGCATCATTCCTTCCAAAGAAATCCCAGGGTTGATCTCCTTCAGAATGGACTGGTTGGATCTCCTTGCAATCCAAGGGACTCTCAAGAGTCTTCTCCAACACCACAGTTCAAAAGCATCAATTCTTCAGCGCTCAGCCTTCTTCACAGTCTAACTCTCACATCCATACATGATCACAGGAAAAACCATAGCCTTGACTATATGGACCTTAGTCAGCAAAGTAATGTCTCTGCTTTTGAATATGCTATCTAGGTTGGTCATAACTTTTCTTCCAAGGAGTAAGGTTCTTTTAATTTCATGGCTGCAGTCACCATCTGCAGTGATTTTGGAGCCCCCCAAAATAAAGTCTGACACTGTTTCCACTGTTTCCCCATCTATCTGCCATGAAGTGATGGGACCAGATGCCATGATCTTCGTTTTCTGAATATCGAGCTTTAAGCCAGCTTTTTCACTCTCCTCTTTCACTTTCATCAAGAGGCTTTTTAGCTCCTCTTCACTTTCTGCCATAAGGGTGGTGTCATCTGCATATCTGAGGTTATTGATATTTCTCCCGGCAATCTTGATTCCAGCTTGTGTTTCTTCCAGTCCAGCGTTTCTCATGATGTACTCTGCATATAAGTTAAATAAGCAGGGTGACAATATACAGCCTTGACATACTCCTTTTCCTATTTGGAACCAGTCTGTTGTTCCATGTCCAGTTCTAACTGTTGCTTCCTGACCTGCATACAGATTTCTTAAGAGGCAGGTCAGGTAGTCTGTTTATATACCTAAAAGGCTAAAATGACCTTAAGCTACCATAGTCTAGAACGTTAACCTTAAGAATTAAGTGTTCAAACTTATACGGGTCTAAACTCTTGAGAGTCCCTTGGACTGCAAGGAGATCCAACCAGTCCATCCTAAAGCAGATCAGTCCTGAGTGTTCACTGGAAGGACTGATGCTGAAGCTTAAACTCCAATACTTTGGCCACCTCATGCGAAGAGTTGACTTATTGGAAAAGACCCTGATGCTGGGAGGGATTGGGGGCAGGAGGAGAAGGGGTCGACAGAGGATGAGATGGCTGGATGGCATCACCAACTCGATGGACATGAGTTTGAGTGAACTCCGGGAGTTGGTGATGGACAGGGAGGCCTAACGTGCTGTGATTCATGGGGTCGCAAAGAGTCAAACATGACTGAGCAACTGAACTGAAAGGTTTTCAAGGCTGCTGTAAACACAGTCTTTCCGTAATGGAGGTTTCTAAAAGATCTGAAATGCAACCAATATTATAAAGTCAAAGAAGAAACAGGGGAAAGGAAGCAGGAGAATTGCAAGATGTAATTGAGGCCAAAAACAGAGTCATTAATTTCACAACTGTGTCTCAGATGGTTTAAAAGCCACTTCAGATGCATTAGTAGGGTATCATTTTCTGTATCAGGAGGAGGAATATCAAACCAAGGCTGCCTCATGGTAACGAAACTTAGAGCTGAATTTTGTGAAAAAGGTGTCATTTTAATTTCTGGGTCTTTATTACCAGCAAGGTAACTAACTGAACTGTGAAACAATATTTACAATATAAATAAACTCAGGTGTCTTCAAAACAAGTAGTTATTATTCAAGTATTTACTTTTTGGGTTCTCTCATGTATTAAGATTTACATAATAGAATCTTGGCCTTTTCAGTATGAGACAGAAAGTAAACTTTATAAAACTAATTTAAGGTAATTAATTATGGATAATTTAAAATAATAAGGAGGCAATGAAAATAGACTAAACATTTGCAGAAAATTTAAAAAGAGATACAGAGGGGTAGCCAAGTATCTATTTCCAGATGACAGTTTAACATGCACTGTATTTTATTAAGAAGTAAAAAGGTTGTGTTGATGTGCTCTCCCTACCTAATATATGTGACTAAAAAAGTCTATCACAGGAAAACTCTCTTCCATAGGTCAGCATGAGATTATTAACAAACTGGTAAAATAGCAACCATATCATAGCTAATAAGTGTTGCAATGAAGAACCTTAAATTGAAGTTAAAATATTTTCATATGATTGGCAGTAGGTAGTCACACTATAATCTAAATTAAAAGACTAGCTCATGTCCATCCAAAAGGACTTACAAAATTTTAAAAGTAAAGAAAGGGAGTAGGATCCTAAGATTCTTATCTTATAAAATCTAAGTGTGATTATTCAGATATCTTTGGAGGCAAAAATAAAAAACTGAGCAATGGATTAGTGGATCTGAAAGAGCAATAGAGAGTTGTTGCACAGAACTATTTGGTTTAGTTATTTTCGGGACTTTTATCCTTATCAATAATTAACCATAAAAGGGAGGTAGGGGAAATTAGGGAGTGAATGCTACCCTCTTTTAACTCCTGCTAAAAGCCATCTGCTGGATGGAAATAAACAAGGTAGGTTCAAAGACCCTAATCTGGTAGCAAGCTCACCAGATTCAATTATGATCCTGAATGCTGTGCACCAAGCAGTCACAATGACCTAGGTACCAGCATTTAAACTAAAATGGAGAGGTAATGAGTTCTAGCTCATTCAGCAAAATGAATGCATGGGCATATAACTGCACTGCTTCTGTCATTCAGTTAAGTGGAACTATAATGAACAGTAAAAAGGGTATACTGGTTCTTGGGTATGTACGGAAGAGGGGACCATTTCTAATACTTTCCTGGAATCATTTTTTTTTATCTGAAATAAGTTGAAATAAAGCACAGTTGAAAATCAAAGGGGATCATTTCCATAGATCATGCCTTTAAAAGACAAGTTACAAACTCTGGGGAAAAAATATTGGGAAACTTCTCAAAGCATCAGTTCAGTTCAGTTCAGTCACTCAGTCGTGTCCGACTCTCTGCAACCCCATGAATCACAGCACGCCAGGCCTCCCTGTCCATCACCATCTCCCGGAGTTCACTCAGACTCACATCCATCGAGTCCGTGATGCCATCCAGCCATCTCATCCTCGGTCATCCCCTTCTCCTCCCGCCCCCAAAGCATAGGCAATAGTTAAGGTCAACCTCGGGAATGGTAACTCACTAACCACAATTAAAATTTCACTTGTGATCTAATACAAATTAAAGGGTAACAGAAATACATTTCTAAGCCTTAGACTTCAGAGAATTGTTTTGTTTTTCATCTCAAATTTAAAATATGTGGGAAAGAGGTGTCATTTCCTTTTGACGGTAATTTCTGTTCCAAACTCTGATAACTACAATGTCCACAATAGGAGAGTCTGCATTAGTAATATGAATGTAACTTTGATCTCATATCTTTCATGATTATTTTTGAAAGTTATCTATTTTAATTTTTCTTTGGCCATGGCAGGTGGTATTCAGGATCTTACTTCCCTAACTGGAGATTGAGCTTGTGTCCCTTGTGGTGGGAGTGTGGAGTCTTGACCACTGGACTGCCAGTGTCAACTGGGATAAAAAGTATTGGGATGTTCCATTTAGGGAATCATAGAAACAACTATTTTTCTAATAAAAATAGAATATAACTCTCTAAAATATCATAAGCAAGTCTTTTAATCTCTGTGATTAACATAAATGTTATACCTTGGACATTTTAAGAGAGTATGTTTAGCTCCCATGTTTGGCAATGCTTATTAGAATGCAGGCACTACTTACAGAGTAAAACGTTATATTTAGCATCAAGTATAGTGAGCCTATCAGATCTAGTCCCTTAAATCTATTTCTCACTTTCACTGTATAATCATAAGGGATTTGATTTAGGTCATACCTGAATGATCTAGTGGTTTTCCCTACTTTCTTCAATTTAAGTCTGAATTTCTCAATAAAGAGCTGATGATCTGAGCCATAGTCAGCTCCCGGTCTTGTTTTCGGATGAGTGTATAGAGCTTCTCCATCTTTGGCTGCAAAGAATATAATCAGTCTGATTTCAGTGTTGACCATCTGGTGATATCCATGTGTAGAGTCTTCTCTTGTGTTGTTGGAAGAGGGTATTTGCTATGACCAATGCATTCTCTTGGCAAAACTCTATTAGCGTTTGCCCTGCTTCATTCTGTATTTCAAGGCCAAATTTGCCTGTTTCTCCAGGTGTTTCTTGACTTCCTACTTATGCATTCCAGTCCCCTATAATGAAAAGGATATCTTTTTTGAGTGTTAGTTCTAAAAGGTCTTGTAGGTCTTCATAGAACTGTTCAACTTCAGCTTCTTCAGCGTTACTTGTTGGGGCATAGACTTGGATTACCGTGATATTGAATGGCTTGCCTTGGAAATGAACAGAGATCATTCTGTCGTTTTTGAGATTGCATCCAAGTACTGCATTTCGGACTCTTTTGTTGACCATAAGAGCTATTCCATTTCTTCTAAGGGATTCTTGCCCACAGTAATAGATATAATGGTCATCTGAGTTAAATTCACCCATTCCAGTCCATTTTAGTTCACTGATTCCTAGAATGTCAACGTTCACTCTTGCCATCTCCTGTTTGACCACTTCCAATTTGCCTTGATTCATGGACCTAACATTCCAGTTTCCTATGAAATACTGCTCTTTACAGCATCAGACCTTGCTTCTATCACCAGTCACATCCACAACTGGGTATTTGCTTTGGCTCCATCCCTTCATTCTTTCTGAAGTTATTTCTCCACTGATCTCCAGTAGCATATTGGGCATCTACTGAACTGCAAAGTTCCTCTTTCAGTATCCTATCATTTTGCCTTTTCATACTGTTCATGGGGTTCTCAAGGCAAGAATACTGCAGTGGTTTGCCATTCCCTTCTCCAGTGGACCACATTCTGTCAGACCTCTCCAATATGACCCGCCCGTCTTGGGTGGCCCCATAGGGCATGGCTTAGTTTCATTGAGTTAGACAAGGCTGTGGTCCTACTGTGATTAGATTGACTAGTTTTCTGTGATTATGGTTTCAGTGTGTCTGCCCTCTGATGCCCTCTTGCAACATCTACCTTCTTACTCTGTACAGGACATTGTACAGGAGACAGGGATCAAGACCATCCCCATGGAAAAGAAATGCAAAAACGCAAAATGGCTCTCTGGGGATACCTTACAAATAGCTGTGCAAAGAAGAGAAGAAAAAAGCAAAGGAGAAACGGAAAGATATAAGCATCTGAATGAAGAGTTCCAAAGAATAGCAAGAAGAGACAAGAAAGCCTTCCTCAGAAATCAATACAAAGAAATAGAGGGAAACAACAGAATGGGAAAGACTAGCGATCCCTTCAAGAAAATTAGAGATACCAAGCGAACATTTCATGCAAAGATGGGCTCGATAAAGGGAAGAAATGGTATGGACTTAACAGAAGCAGAAGATATTAAGAAGAGGTGGCAAGAACACATAGAAGAACTGTACAAAAAAGATCTTCAAGACCAAGATAATCATGATGGTGTGATCACTCACCTAGAGCCAGACATCCTGGCATGTGAAGTCAAATGGGCCTTACGAAGCATCACTACCAACAAAGCTAGTGGAGGTGATGGAATTCCAGTTGAGCTATTTCACATCCTGAAAGATGATACTGTGAAAGTGCTGCACTCAATATGCCCACAAATTTGGAAAACTCAGCAGTGGCCACAGGACGGGAAAAGGTCAGTTTTCATTCCAATCCCAGAGAAGGGCAATGCCAAAGAATGCTCAAACTACCACACAATTGCACTCATCTCACATGCTAATAGTGTAATGCTCAAAATTCTCCAAGCCAGGCTTCAGCAATACGTGAACCGTGAACTTCCAGATGTTCAAGCTGGTTTTAGAAAAGGCAGGGGAACCAGAGATCAAATTGCCAACATCCGCTGGATCATGGAAAAAGCAAGAGAGTTCCAGAAAAACATCTATTTCTGCTTTATTGACTATGCCAAAGCCTTTGACTGTGTGGATCACAATAAACTGTGGAAAATTCTGAAAGAGATGGGAATACCAGACCACCTGACCTGCCTCTTGAGGAAGCTATATGCAGGTCAGGAAGCAACAGTTAGAACCGGACATGGGACAACAGACTGGTTCCAAATAGGAAAAGGAGTATGTCCAGACTGTCACCCTGCTTATTTAACCTATATGCAGAGTACACCATGAGAAACGCTGGGCTAGAAGAAGCCCAAGCTGGAATCAAGATTGCCGGGAGAAATATCAATAACATCAGATATGCAGATGACACCACCCTTATGGCAGAAAGTGAAGAAGTACTAAAGAGCCTCTTGATGAAAGTGAAAGAGGAGAGTGAAAAAGTTGGCTTAAAGCTCAACAATCAGAAAACTAAGATCATGGCATTTGGTCCCATCACTTTATGGCAGATAGATGGGGAAACAGTGGAAACAGTGGCTGACTTTATTTTCTGGGCTCCAAAATCACTGCAGATGGTGATTGCAGCCATGAAATTAAAAGACATTCACTCCTTGGAAGGAAAGTTATGACCAACCTAGACAGCATATTCAAAAGCAGAGACATTACTTTGCCAACAACGGTCCGTCTAGTCAAGGCTATGGACTTTCCAGTGGTCATGTATAGATGTCAGAGTTGGACTGTGAAGAAAGCTGAGCACTGAAGAATTGATGCTTTTGAACTGTGGTGTTGGAGAAGACTCTTGAGAGTCCCTTGGACTGCAAGGAGATCCAACCAGTCCATTCTGAAGGAGATCACCCTGGGTGTCCTTTGGAAGGAATGATGCTAAAACTGAAACTCCAGTACTTTGGCCACCTCATGCGAAGAGTTGACTCATTGGAAAAACTCATTGGAAAAGACCCTGATGCTGGGAGGGATTGGGGGCAGGAGGAAAAGGGGACGACAGAGGATGAGATGGCTGGATAGCGTCACCTACTCGATAGACATGAGTTTGAGTGAACTCTGGGAGGTGGTGATGGACAGGGAGGCCTGGCATGCTGCGATTCATTGGGTCACAAGATTCAGATACGACTGAGCGTCTGAACTGAACTGAACTGAACTGATAGGGAGCCTAATTCAAAGAAATTCATGTAAGTTCAGGTCAGTGAGCTTTCCTCTCTGCATCCCCTATTTATTTATTTATTGGCCTGTTTAAACAAGTTAACATGGTAATGATTTTTTTTAAATAGCAATAAAAACTATCAGTTTTTACTGCATTGATCCAAAGGTCACAAAAATATGGGAGTCAGGAAATAATTCCAGCCTCTCTGCTGCTCCCTTAATCATATGCAAATGTCACCTGAAGAATGGTTTTCTATTTTTCCATGTATGTTACCAGCTACCATTCCACATCAACAGTCTAACATCCCACTTCTGTATGTCTATAGCACCCATAAAATGTTATGGCCACCACACTAGACAGTTATTTCCACTAATGACAATTTAGGGCAAATTCCCTAGAATGATTTATTTGCAGAGAATTTGATACTTCCATTAACCAGCTAAACTCCTTACATAGTTACAGGAGTTAGTAAAATGATGAATGATACTCACAAACTAGGAAATGTCCATATACATAAAACGGTAACAACAGTGGCGTGGAAAACTTAATTCAAACAACCTGAGTTTTCATTCTTAACTGAAGTCAATGACCAGTTTGGGAGACTTTTCTCCCAAGTTTAAAATAAAAGGTATTGCATTAAACACTTACAGCGAAGAGCATCTCATCAAATCAACCTAACATTGGATTATATATCCTGAAATATCTCTTAATGTAAAACTCTCTCTTCCCTTATTAAAAAGTTATTGCTTCTCCTGTGTTTTCAGGACGTATTCTTCAAGAATGACATGTAACAAAGATGTACAAGACTTTAACTATAGCAATAAAGCACAACATGATAAATCAAGCTTTAGTCTCATAAGAAAATATCATAAATTAATACTGATGCCATTATTTGGCTCAAATATTGCACTGAAGGGAAATATTCAAATCACTCACTTTAGCACACATTCAATTACAAATGCATAATGTCATCACATAATTCTGGTTGTTTTGAATTATGATTCACAGCTGGTATGATAAATCTTCCAAAAGATAATCCTGCTTAAGGATTAGAAGCTAACTCTGATGACCATTACCACCTAAGGAACTTAAATTATTGTTTTCCTGAGGCTCATATATTTTTGATATTCTTTTTTCAAAGAAATATCTATGTGCCTAGAAGGCAAAATGTGTTTAAATTAAAGTATATAAGCATGTACTTATGTTTTCTTAAGATGTGTCTATCTTCTTCACTAGAAACATCCAACTCTAGGAAAAGGCAGCAATGACCTCTTAACTGCCAGCCATAGAATCTATTTCAGCCTGTATTCTTTCAACCTATGAGGGGTACATGGCAAAGTTCAACCTTGTTTAAACTTTATCTTTCCTTGACTTCCAAGATACCAACTTCCTGAATTGCTTCATCCTCAGTCAGTCTTTCGGATTGTTCTTTTTTCACCAATCACTTAAATGTCACTAGATCCTAGGGTCATATATTTGAGAGTCTTCTTTCTTTATTCTGTCTTCTCCTAATGGAATTTGATGTACTCCATGGCTTCAATCACCATATCTAAGCATGTGAACTCTGATCTGTTGTCATCCCAGGTCTTTCATAGGAATTTCAAGATGCGTGGATATCTCATGCATGGTTATAGAGAGATGAAGCAACCTACTGTTGTTAATGCTGAAAGCATAGGTTCTGGAGCTAGAATGCCTGAGTCTGAATCCCAGGTCCATCAGGTGTATGAACCTAAGCAAGGCACTGATAGTTCTGTGCCTTAGTTTCCTTATCAGTAAAAGAGTAAGTAATAATAATTTACATTTTAAGGCTGCTCTAAGACTGAAATGAACTTAGAATGCAGCTTGTCATATAACAAGGGCTAAATAAAGTCATGTGTTAAATAAAAGAATTCATGCTATAATAATTTAAGATTCTTAAACTCTTCCCTATGAACACTATGTATTTATAAAGCAAATCTGTCTTGATTTTTAGTATGGCTTCCACGTATAACCTTTAAATATCTTATCTCCTGTAAAGATCAACTTATTGATACTATCTAAACTTGAGGCACTCAGGAAAACATTCAGTTCAGTCGCTCAGTCATGTCTGACTCTGCAATCCCATGAACTGCAACACGCCAGGCCTCCCTATACATCACCAACTCCCAAAATTCATTCAGACTCACGGTCATCGAATCAGTGATGCCATCTAGGCATCTCATCCTCTGTCGTCCCCTTCTCCTCCCGCCCACAATCCCTCCCAGCATCAGAGTCTTTGCCAATGAGTCAACTCTTCTCATGAGTTAGCCAAAGTACTGGAGTTTCAGCTTTAGCATCATTCCTTCCAAAGAATACCCAGGGCTGATCTCCTTCAGAATGGACTGGTTGGATCTCCTTGCAGTCCAAGTGACTCTCAAGAGTCTTCTCCAACACCACAGCTCAAAAGCATCAATTCTTCAGCACTCAGCTTACTTCAGAGTCCAACTCTCACATCCATACATGACCACTGGAAAAACCATAGCCTTGATTAGATGGACAGTTGTTAGCAAAGTAATGTTTTCTGCTTTTGAATATGCTATCTAGGTTGGTCATAACTTTCCTTCCAAGGAGTAAGCGTCTTTTAATTTCATGGCTGCAGTCACCATCTGCAGTGATTTTGGAGCCCCCCAAAATAAAGTCTTGACACAGTTTCCACTGTTTCCTCATCTATTTCCCATGAATTGATGGGACCAGATGCCATGATCTTCACTTTCTGAATGTTGAGCTTTAAGCCAACTTTTTCACTCTCCACTTTCACTTTCATCAAGAGGTTCTTTAGTTCCTCTTCATCCACTTTCACTTTCATCAAGAGGCTCTTTAGTTCCTCTTCACTTTCTGCCATAAGGGTGGTGTCATCTGCATATCTGAGGTTATTGATATTTCTCCCAGCAATCTTGATTCCAGCTTGTGCTTCTTCCAGCCCAGCCTTTCTCATGATGTACTCTGCACATAAGTTAAATAAGCAGGGTGACAATATACAGCTTTGATGGACTCCTTTTCCTGTTTGGAACCAGTCTGTTGTCCTATGTCCACTTCTAACTGTTGCTTCCTGACCTGCATATAGGTTTCTTAAGAGGCAGGTTAGGTGGTCTGGTATTCCCATCTCTTTCAGAATTTTCCACAGTTTATTGTGATCCACACAGCCAAAGGCTTTGGCATAGTCAATAAAGCAGAAATAGATGTTTTTCTGGAACTCTCTTGCTTTTTCCATGATCCAGCGGATGTTGGCAATTTGATCTCTGGTTCCCCTGCCTTTTCTAAAACCAGCTTGAACATCTGGAAGTTCATGGTTCACGTATTGCTGAAGCCTGGCTTGGAGAATTTTGAGCATTACACTATTAGCGTGTGAGATGAGTGCAATTGTGTGGTAGTTTGAGCATTCTTTGGCATTGCCTTTCTCTGGGATTGGAATGAAAACTGACCTTTTCCCGTCCTGTGGCCACTGCTGAGTTTTCCAAATTTGTGGGCATACTGAGTGCAGCACTTTCACAGTATCATCTTTCAGAATGTGAAATAGCTCAACTGGAATTCCATCACCTCCACTAGCTTTGTTCGTAGTGATGCTTTCTAAGGCCCACCTGACTTCACATGCCAGGACGTCTGGCTCTAGGTGAGTGATCACACCATCATGATTATCTGGGTTGTGAAGATCTTTTTTGTACAGTTCTTCTGTGTGTTCTTGCCACCTCTTCTTAATATCTTCTGCTTCTGTTAGGTCCATACCATTTCTGTCCTTTATCAAGCCCATCTTTACATGAAATGTTCCCTTGGTATCTCAAATTTTCTTGAAGAGATCTCTAGTCTTTCCCATTCTGTTGTTTTCTGGGAAAAGAATAAACTCAAGCAAAAAGCTCTATGCTGGCAAGAGTCATGTGGTCCATGGGTAAACAAAAAGAAACAGAGAGGTAGGGCAGGCCTAGTAAGAGAATGATCTGTTTAATTCTCTGATAAGGATCTTAGTAATTACCATGACACCATAAAAGCATGGTCGGCCCTGTAACATCAGACAGCTACCATATAAACTGTGGCTTCAGGTTATGAAAGAAGCTTAGAAATCTCAGCTTTCCTCTATTCCCTCAAATCCATGATAACCTTGTTTCCTTCCAAGCACTGGTTTTCTAAAGCTAGGAAAAAACATAAAGAAATGAAAGATGGCTATAAGTTTTGAATGGGGTCCATATATTGTTCACTATTCCCCAGCACCTAGCAGGGTGCCTGGCATATAACTGGAGTTCCATAAATATACATATTGAATAAAAGTCAAAACTGAATGAGGCAAAAGAAGTCAAATTCCTATTTCAAAAACTGATTCTAATGACTATACTTGCTTCCAAAATAATCACATGACCCAGTACCATTCCACCTCATTCCACCCATGTTCACCCATCCACATTCACCCGTTCCTATAATTCTTAATGGGAGCTGTAGCAAGTACCAAGGGCATTCTATTATATCCTCCTTTAATTGATAAAAGATGGTTTCTTTAAGGTCTCTTGAATTAAACACATCCAACAAGGTGATTTTTTAAAAGCTATGAGAAATTGACAAAAAAAGTATTAAGATAATACAACTAATTAATATAATTAGTTCTGCCAAGAAACCTAGATTTCATGGTCACTTAATGTCTCACCTTCTTGTTCTTCCTGCCCTCAGCATTAACATCTTAGCAGATCATTACACAGCACTCCAAAACACCTTGTAGAAAAACAAACAGTGACGGAAGTGCACACTCAAAACCTGCCAGGCCAGTCTTCGCCATCTTAGCTGAACTGGAGATTTTCCTTTATAAATGTGTATAAAATGTTTCTTTATAAATGTTACGGGTGGAAAATTGGGTTTTTTAAAAAGAAAACAAATGGAACAGTAAAAAAGTGGTGTTTCAACCCCAGAAAAATGCTAATATTATTGTGTGATACAATAGTTTTTAGTCTAAAACAAACAAGAACATCAGTGGCCTTCTTCATACCATCTCTGCAGAAGCAAAATGAAGAAGTTTTAGTTAATGTACTAGACAAGAAAGTTACATAGAATGAAATGCTTTAATTGATAAATATGAGACAAAAAAAAGTTGTGGACAGGAATGTTAAATAGAGATCATTACTCTACCTTGAAATATGAGACATCAACCAATAATTTGTCAGCTGTTCTGTCAGTGAAGGGATTTGATAGAGATGTCTAAGAAAGCTCATAGTCCAAGACGTACTGATCCTTTATCAAAACTAATAAAACACTGAGGCATTCACCAAGTTGATTCTTGTCATTTCAGTATCAATCAAAAGATGTTATATCAAGCAATTGTGTTCTCTGAACCACTCTTAGTAGAGTGAACCTACTGTTCCCTAGATGCCTTCTGATTTGCTTGCAAGTTTCCTTACCATCATTATTAAAAGGAACATTACCATTACATCTTTACACAGCATAGAATGGAAAGAATGGACAGAACTAAACCCACAATGCCTTTGACGTCTATAGACTTAGAATCTAATATTGTAGTTATCGATATTAAGAACAAACCAGATCAATCATTTCAATCTAGTAAAGTCTTACTCCTTAACTCTTCAAAATTGATTAATGAGCAACGGAACAACAATAAATTTAGGCAACAGATGCAGAAAGGAAAGACTAAGAAACAAAAACTTAACAATTGATCAAATATTATTTAACTTATATGCAGAGTACATCATGAGAAATGCTGGGCTGGAAGAAGCACAAGCTGGAATCAAGATTGCTGAGAGAAATATCAATAACCTCAGATATGCAGATGACACCACCATTATGGCAGAAAATGAAGAAGTACTAAAGAGCCTCTTGATGAAAGTGAAAGAGGAGAGTGAAAAAGTTGGCTTAAAGCTCAACAATCAGAAAACTAAGATCATGGCATCTGGTCCCATCACTTTATGGCAAATAGATGGGGAAACAGTGGCTGACTTCATTTTCTGGGCTCCAAAATCACTGCAGATGGTGACTGCAGCCATGAAATTGAAAGACACTTACTCCTTGGAAGAAAAGTTATGACCAACCTAGATAGCATATTCAAAAGCAGAGATATTACTTTGTCCACAAAGGTTTGTCTAGTCAAGGCTATGGTTTTTCTAGTAGTCATGTAGGGATGTGAGAGTTGGACTATAAAGAAAGCTGAGCACCAAAGAATTGATGCTTTTGAACTGTGATGTTCGAGAAGACACTTGAGAGTCCCTTGGACTGCAAGGAGATCCAACCAGTCCATCCTAGAGCAGATCAGTCCTGGGTGTTCATTGGAAGGACTGATGTTGAAGCTGAAACTCCAATATTTTGGCCACCTGATGTGAAGAGCTGACTCTTTTGAAAAGACCCTGATGCTGGGAAAGATTGAGGGCAGGAGTAGAAGGGGATGACAGAGGATGAGATGGTTGGATGGCATCACTGACTCAATGTACATGGGTTTGGGTAGACTCTGGCAGTTGGTTATGAACAGGGAGGGCTGGCGTGCTGTGGTTCATGTGGTTGCAAAGAGTTGGACACCACTGAGCGACTGAACTGAACTGATCCTTTTTTATACCATCAACAAGTTAAGGTATATGTGTGTGTATTGTGTATTATATAAACTAATAAATGATGATCATTTTGAAGGTTACATATGCAGATAGTTGGTTGCTATCTGTGATTTATTTTTGTTTATAATTTATTTATACTCTGTCCTGATTTAAGGCAGCTTACAGAGATGTGAATAATGAGAAAAATAATTAAAAATTGAGAAATATGAGGTAGAATATAACAAGGAGATAATAATGAAGTTTTCATATAAATTTCAGTAATGAAATCTTGCTAGAAGAAACTGCTAAAAGGAACTCACAAAGCTTCATTCTTAGCTTCCAGACACAAAGATCACAACTGCTATAAGATAAGGCAAAACTTGCTTCTTTGTAGAAGCACAACTATTTGGGCAAGGAGAGAGAAAGATGGCACAGCAGAAGGACCTTGAGCTCACTTCCTCTTACTAGCAATTCGAAATCACAACTGCTGAACAACCACAGATTAAAAAAAGACTAGAACTTAGAAGCACAAGTATTTGGCTTGCTCGTTAACCTACTCAGCCAAACCAACAAGAGTCATCCCTGATTTTTCTTTTCCTCTCTCCAGATTTTTCCATTAGTAAATCCTGTAGGTATTATTGCCAAAATATATCCTCAACAAATGCTCACTCTTCTTCATTTCCAATGCTACCACACTAGTCCAACATAATACCTTCTCTTATCCAGATTATTCTAAACACTTCTTTTCTGTCTCTCTACAACTTATTCTCCACATAGAAGTCAGGAGGCTCATTTGTAAAACACAGATCAAATCTGGTCACTTCTCTGTACACAACTATCCATGGCTTCCTATTTTTCTTTCAATGACTTCCAGCCCTTTTCCATGACCTTTGTGATCTGTACCTTGACTCCCTCTTAGAATGCTTCTCCTTTGACTCTCACTTTGGCCCACTATGCTCTAGCAAGTACTTTTTATTTTTCAATATATGCCACACCCATTTCTGCTTCACAACCTTTGCACTTGCCTAGAACACTCAGTCTTTGAACACTTAGTAACCTCCATGTGACTAACAACTTTTTGTCAGAACTCACTTGAAATATCACCTCTTTAAAAAAGTCTTTACTAGAAACCCCCAAAATGAGTGCATGCACACCACACATTCACACCTATACAATCTTATAACCTAGTTTCATTTTCTTTATGACATTTCTTAGTGAAATCATCTTATTAATTTCCTTGACTGTTGTTGACCTCTCTGCCTCTAAATAAAATGTATGTTTTGTGCCAGAAGAGAATCTGTCAGCCCCATAATATGGAACTGAGCTTGAGACAATGAAAATTCCAGATACTTGGATCAAAAACTTCTCCAGAATAAACAGTATTTCCCTAAAACAAAGGCCAAAATTGATACAATAGCATGCAATTCAGTAAGGTAACTGTAGAGGAGAGGAGAATACCAGTGCATTTAATTCCTATATTCAGTTCCCTGTGGTCTGACAAGTATCTCAAAGGAACAGTAAAACACATATACTCCATAAACTTCTGTTTCTCCCAACCAAGATTCTGAAAGGAGAAGCAATGTGTTTGAGAATCTAACTTTCATTACTAATTGAACCCAGGGAACTGACAAATATGTTTCTTAATAGATAATCTGAAGAAGTTTTCCAGCCAAGATAACATTGTGACTTATACTTTAAGGCCATGCTTCTGTTACAAACACAAGCAACAAAAGATAAATATGAGAAAAAAACTTAAAAAGAAATTGTCATTGTTGTTGTTCAGTAGCTAAGTCTTTGCAACCCCATGAACTGCAGCTGTGTAGTGCTGGAGTGACTTTGAGGAGATACCCCACGTCCAAGGGCAGAGAAGCCCCAACAAGACTGTAGGTGCTAGAGTGCAGACTGCACAGTGCTGGAGCAACTTTCAGAAGATACCCCACATCGAAGGGCAAAGGAGAAGCCCCAGCAAGATGATAAGAGGGGCAAAATTGCATTTAGAATCAAACCCCATACTTGCCAGAGATGCTCAGAGGGCTCAAACAAGCCTAGTGCACACCAGGACCCAGAGACCCCACAGAGACTGAGACAGAACTGTGTTTGAGTGTGTCCTGCGGAGGAACAGGTCAGCAGTGGCCTGCTGCAGGGGAGGGGCTCTGGGTGCAGCAGACCTGGGTGTGGCATAAGGCCTCTTGGAGGAGGTCACCGTCAACCCCACCATAGCGTCACCAGAACTTACACAGGACTGGGAAACAGACTCTTGCAAGGCACAAACAAAACCTTGTGTGCACCAGGACCCAGGAGACAGAATTAGTGACCCCACAAGAGACTGACCCAGACTTGCCCATGAGTGTCCAGGAGTCTCCAGTGGAGGGGTGGGTCAGAAGATGGCCTGCTGCAGGGTTGGAGGCACTGTGTTCAGTAGTGCATGCATGGAACCTTTTGAAAGAGGTTGCCATTATCTTCATTACCTCAACCATAGTTTGGCCTCAGGTCAAATAACAGGGAGGGAACACAGTCCCACCCATCAACAGAAAATTGGATTAAAGATTTACTAAGCATGACTCCAAGACCCTCACAGTCACTCTCTCCCATCAGGAAGCTTCCATAAACCTCTTATCTTTCCCCATCAGAGGGCAGACAGAATGAAAACAGCAATCACAGAAAACTAACCAATCTGATCACATGGACCACAGGCTTGTCTAACTCAATGAAACTATGAGCCATGCCATGTAGGGCCACCCAAGATGGACGGGTCATGGTGGAGAGTTCTGACAAAACGTGGTCCACTGGAGAAGAGAATGCAAACCACTTCAGTATTCTTGCCTTGAAAACCCCATGAACAGTATGAAAAGGCAAAAAGTTAGGACACTGAAAGATGAACTCCCCAGGTCAATAGATGCCCAATTGCTACTGGAGATCAGTGCAGATATAACTCCAGAAAGAATGAAGAGACGGAACCAAAGCAAAAACAACACCCAGTTGTGGATGTGATGAGTGATGGAAGTAAAGTCTGATGCTATAAAAAGCAATATTGCCTAGAAACCTGGAATGTTAGGTCCATGAATCAAGGCAAATTGGAAGTGGTCAAACACGGGATGGCAAGAGTGAACACTGACAGTTTAGGAATCAGTGAACTAAAATGGACTGGAATGGGTGAATTTAACTCAGATGACCATTATATCTCCTACTGTGGGCAAGAATCCCTTAGAAAAAATGGAGTAGCCCTCATAGTCAACAAAACACTCTGAAATGTAGTACTTGGATGCAATCTCAAAAGTGACAGAATGATTTCTGTTCATTTCCAAGGCAAACCATTCAGTATCAGCCAAGTCTATGCCCCGACCAGTAACGCTGAAGAAGTTGAAGTTGAATAGTTCTATGAAGACCTATAAGACCTTCTAGAACTAATACCCAAAAAAGATGTCCTTTTCATTATAGGGGACTGGAATGCAAAGGTAAGAAGTCAAAAAATACATGGAGTAACAGGCACACTGGCCTTGGAGTACAGAATGAAGCAGGGCAAAGGCTAATAGAGCTTTGCCAAGAGAACACACTGATCATAACAAACACTCTCTTTCAACAACACAAGAGAAGATTCTACATATGGACATTAGAGATCGTCAATACCAAATCAGATTGATTATATTATTTGCAGCCAAAGATAGAGAAGCTCTATACAGTCAGCAAAAACAAGATGGGAGATGATTGTGGCTTGGATCATGAACTGCTTATTGCCAAATTCAGACTTAAATTGAAGAAAGTAGGGAAAACCACTAGACCATTCAGGTATGATCTAAATCAAATCCCTTATGACTATACAGCAGAAGTGACAAATAGATTCAAGGGATTAGATCTGATAGATAAAGTGCCTGAAAAACTATGGATGGAGGTTCATGATATTGTTCAGGAGGCAGGGATCAAGACCATCCCCAAGAAAAAGAAATGCAAAAAGGCAAAATGATTGTCTGAGGAGGCCTTACAAATAACTGTGAAAAGAAGAGAAGCGAAAGGCAAAGGGGAAAAGTAAAGATATACCCATTTGAATGCAGAGTTCCAAAGAATAGCAAGGAGAGATAAGAAAGCCTTCCTCAGGGATTAGTGCAAAGAAATAGAGGAAAACAATAGAATGGGAAAGACTAGAGATCTCTTCAAGAAAATTAGAGATACCAAGGGAACACCTCATGCAAAGATGGGCACAGTAAAGTACAGAAATGGTATGGACCTAACAGAAGAAAAGATATTAAGAAGAGGTGGCAAGAATAAATAAAACTTTACAAAAATGATCTTCACAACAATCATGATGGTGTGTTCACTCACCTAGAGCCAGACATCCTGGCATGTGAAGTCAAGTGGGCCTTATGAAGCATCACTACGAACAGTTAGTGGAGGTGATGGAATTTCAGTTGAGCTATTTCAAATCCTAAAAGATGATGCTGTGAAAGTGCTGCACTCAATATGCCAGCAAATTTAGAAAACTCAGCAGTGGCCACAGGACTGGAAAAGGACTGAAAATGCTCAAACTACCGCACAATTGCACTCATCTCACATGCTAGCAAAGTAATCCTCAAAATTCTTCAAGCCAGGCTTCAACAGTACGTAAACTATGAACTTCCAGATGTTCAAGCTGGTTTTAGAAAAGGCAGAGGAACCAGAGATCAAATTGCCAACATGCTTTAGATCATCGAAAAAGTGAGAGAGCTCCAGAAAACTCTACTTCTGCTTTATTGACTATGCCAAAGCCTTTGACGGTATGGATCACAACAAACTGTGGAAAATTCTTTAAGAGATGGGAATATCAGACCACTTGACTTCTCTCCTGATACATCTGTATGCATGTCAAGAAGCAACAGTTAGAACTACGTGGAACAACAGATTGGTTCCAAACTGAGTCAAGGTGTATATTGTCACCCTTCTTATGTAACATATATGCAGAGTACATCATGAGAATTGCTGGACTGGATGAAGCACAAGCTGGAATCAAGATTGCCAGGAGAAATATCAATAACCTCAGATAAGCAGATGACACCACCCTTATGGCAGAAAGTGAAGAAGCACTAAAGAGCCTCTTGAAAGTGAAAGAAGTGAAGTAAAGTGGCTCAGTCGTGTCCAACTCTTTGCAACCGCATGGAGTGTAGCCTACCAGGTTCCTCCGTCCATGGGACTTTCCAGGCAAGAATTCTGGAGTGGGTTGCCATTTCCTTCTCCAGGGGATCTTCCCGATCCAGGGATCGAACCCAGGTCTCCCACATTGTAGGCAGACACTTTACCATTTCAGCCAACAGGGAAGTCCCAAAAGTGAAAGAGGAGAGTGAAAAAGTTGGCTTAAAGCTCAACATTCACAAAACTCAGATCACGGCATCCGGTCACATCACTTCATGGCAAATAGATGGAGAAACAGTGGAAACAGTGACAGACTTTATTTTCTTGGGCTCCAAATTCACTACAGATGGTGACTGCAGCCATGAAATTAAAAGATGCTTGCTCTTT
Source organism: Oryx dammah (assembly GCF_014754425.2). Taxonomy (NCBI): domain Eukaryota; kingdom Metazoa; phylum Chordata; class Mammalia; order Artiodactyla; family Bovidae; genus Oryx; species Oryx dammah. The sequence continues at coordinate 57,660,972 of NW_024070202.1, read as the reverse complement.
GGAAGAAAAGCTATGACCAATCTACACAGCATATTAAAAACAGAGCCATTACTTTGCCAACAAAAGTCCATCTATGGTTTTTCCAGTAGTCACGTATGGACATGAGAGTTGGACTATAAAGAAAGCTGAGCACGGTGAACTGATGCTTTTGAACTGTGGTGTGGGAAAAGCTTCTTGAGAGTCCCTTGGGCCGCAAGGAGATCCAACCAGTCCATCCTAAAGGAAATCAGTCCTAAATATTCATTGGAAGGACTAATGCTGAAGCTGAAATTCCAGTACTTTGGCCACCTGATGGAAAGAAGTGGCTCACCTGAAAAGACCCATGCTGAGAATGATTGAACGCAAGAGGAGAAGGGGACAACAGAGGATGAGTTGGTCGGATGGCATCACCAACTCAGTGGACTCGAGCTTGAACAAGCTCTGGGATTTGGTGATGGACAGGGAAGCCTAGTGTGCTGCAGTCCATGGGGACAGAAGGAGTCAGACAGGACTGAGCAACTGAACTGAACTAGACTCCACATGCCAGGCTTCCCTGTCCTTCACCATCTCCCAGAGTTCACTCAGAATCATGTCAATTGTTTTGTTGTTACTATCTAAAAGAGCATTTAAAAATATAAAAATATTTTAAAAAATAATAAAAACATCTCAACACTAATCAATCCTCTTAATCCTTCCACCTATACAAACATCTCTACCACCAAAAATAATAAACTGCATAACTTAAATGTAAATGGTGCCCCTTTTGAATGATCTAACTAGCTAGCTTCTATGAGAACATATATCAAGCAGTCAAGGAATATGAGTTAGACTGCAAAATGCAGAGGACTGGCTGGACAGACAAAAATAGTGGGGATTGTGTAACAGATAGGAGAATGCCCTCCATGATATCTATGTCTTAATCTCTGGAACCTGAGAAAATGTTATGAAAGAAAGTGAAAATTTTGTATCTGACTCTTTGAGATGCCATGGACTGTAGCCTCCTCTGTCCACGGAATTCTCCAGGGAAGAATATTGGAGTGGGTAGCCATTCCCTTCTCCGCTGGATTCTCTAGTCATCCTAAATAATCATTAAGGCACTTAAGATGAAAAGCAGAAGCAGAGGAAGAGTGAGCGTCAGAGCCATGTAATGTAAGAAAGACTCCTCAGGCTTTGAAGATGAATGGGAGCCATGAGCCAAAAATGAAGGCAGCCTCTAGAGACTAGAAAATGCAAGGAAACAAATTCTACTTGAGAGTCTCCAGAGGAATGCAGCCTTGCAGACATCCTGATTTCAGCTGAGTGTAACATGTCAGATTTCTGACCTACAGAACTGTAAAATAATACACTCGTGTTGTTTAAGCCATTAAGTTTGTCATAACTTGTTAGAGCAGCAACAGGAAAAGAATACAGATTAGTTTTATCTCCCACATGAGATAAGAACACAGTCAAAATTTCAAAATACTTTTAAAAATAATGATAAGGAAAGAAAATAAAATAAAGTTTGGGATAGGTATTCATCAGGAAAATAATAATACAGTCTAAAAGGATTTGAACACAAGAATGGTTTTAAAACTATAAAATGATGAGAGAAAAAAATACATAAAGGTAGAAATTAAACACTGCCAAGTATATATGAAAAAGGACCAGCTAGAAATTTGAGGATGAAAATATATAGTTATTGAAATAAAAAATAGGTGGAATAATGTGTAAAATTTCTATAATCAAGGAGAGAATTAGTAATTAGTAAATTCCAAGGCGTATTGAGCAGGGACTCAAAATGCATCCCAGAAAGATAATGCAATAAGAAATACTGACAGAGCACTTAAGGGACATGGAGGAGAGACTGAGAAGCTCCAACATACATCCAATAGAAGCTATATAAGATAAAGTGAGAAACAGAGAGAACAAGAGGAAAGAAGGTGGATAAGAAGTTCTTAGAAGTGAAAAAGTTATATGGTACACTATACACTGAAGACCCAGCAAGAAAACAAAAAATAAATCAACCTGTAAATCTACCACATGGGTAACTGTAGTATGTCATGCTACCAGAAAAAAATGACTGTCTATAGAAGAAGACAATTAGATTTGCAGCAGATTTCTTATTAGCAATGCTACAGAAGGCTACTAAATATTATCTACAAAATGTTGAAGGAAATAGAACTCAATATGACCTAAATTATAAATCAAGAATGAGCCAACCTGAAGTGTGTGTATCAGTCACAGGCAGACATAGTTTAAACTAATGAATCTTAAGCTGTAAACACTCCCCCACCCCATTTGCACAGGCTCCTAACCTATAACGCTGAAAGCTGTTGGAAGTTGAAGAGTGTCCTAGACAGAGTGGGAAAATATATCCACGAGGCATTTCTGGAGAACTGTCTACAGAGATTTCAAAAGGAAAGGACCTGAGTCTTCAATGCTTCAGTAAGTATTGGGTCTTCTTTCCCTGTTTAAAAAACAGACAACTCCATTCCTAACTTTGTATTTTATTAAAAGAAGGCCCTAAAGTGTATTAGTTGCATACTGTACAAAATCAGATCTGCTCTTGACTTTAGCAATACGAGAACCGAAAGGAGTTGAATAGTAAACACAAAAATTGGTAAAATGTTTCCAGAAGCTGAAGTAATAGAGTATCAAAAATATTTAAATTTTATAGTAAAAAGACTATATTAGAATCAAAGATTCTAATTGAGATTAACATGGACAGTTTAGATAATCAAAGGCCTTTGTTAAGAGAAAAAGTGTAAAAATATAAAATCATTAACCTCAAATGTCTAGGCTTATAGTTTATATAACAAAAAAATCTGACACTGTTTTAGATGGGATAGCTATTAACTGAATCTTTTTATAATCTGGGGGTAAAGAGCTGACTCATTGGAAAAGACTCTGATGCTAGGAAACATTGAAGGCAGGAGGAGAAGGGGATGACAGAGGACCAGATGATTGGAAGGCATCACTGACTCAATGGATATGAGTTTGCACAAACTCCGGGAGATGGTGAAAGACAGGGAAACCTGGTGTGCTACAGTCCATGGCATCACAAAGAGTCAGACACAACTTGGCAACTAAACACAGCACAGCACAGTACAAAGACCTACCCAGGATGCTCTGAAATCTCGTCATGTATCATATGAAGGAAGCTCTTCCAGACAAAGTCTTACATTAACAACTTTTCAAAGTTTATATCACTTAATAGAAAAAACACTGGACTATAAAGAATGTAACCCCATATTCTTTCACATCTGCTACAGTATTTTATGTAGATTCATGCTATTCTTATCTAGAAAATGAAATGAAGATAACTACCCCAGAGAAAGTATTATAAATTAAATGAGAACCATAAAGTGAGCCTAGCCTTTTAGAGAATATACTCTATTTGTCATTTTAGATGTACACAGAAAATGTGTGTGAACCAACATGCTAAAAGATAACAATGTTACCAGTGTTGAAATTATATTTAAGTCTCTCTCCTCAGGAGACTGCTGATCAGTTTAAAGAAGAAAAGAGATACAGTAGAGTTATGCATATCTCTGCCTGAGGACAGTGAAGTAACCTGCTGAATCCAATTTCAGAAAGGGAGCACGAGAACAAGTGTTCATGGCCTGCTGAGGCACTTTCTCAGTGGTCACATTAAAAAAAAATAATAATCAGCATCTGTATTTACCACTATCTTAGCATTCATCATAATGAAATAGAATAGTCCCTTGAGGCCAAGGACTATGTCTTATTCATAAATTATACTCCCGGAACCTACCACAATACATGGTACAGAGGAAGTGCTAACAACACTTGCGTAATGGATGAACAAAGGGGACTGAATCTCTAGGTAGCTGAAAAAATCCTTAGTAAGGACAGGTAGTTGCTCACTACAATATATTTGGTTGCAGATGTTTCTTGAGCTGATTTGAGGGGAGGGGGATCTATAAACCTCTAGTAAGTTCTATAGCCACAAGTCAGTGGCGCTTCAGCAATCAACAATGAGTGCAGCAGGAGAGGCTGTTAGAATGACTACAAACAAGATAGCTGGCAGCCAGGAAATCTACATCTGATGACTTGTCAACTGTCTTTATGAATAAGTATTAGTGAGCCAACCCATACTTATTTTCTATAGGTACTTAGAGATAAGATGGATAATGCACATTCTCAATCAATTGCATATTTATTTAGAATACTTAGTGAATTAGTTATAGTAAGTGTTAGTCGCTCAGTTGTGCCCAACTCTTTGTGACTCCATGGACTGCTGCCCACCAGGCTCCTGTGTCCATGAGATTTTCCAAGCAAGAATACTGGAATGGGTTGCCATTTCTTTCTCCAGGGGATCTTCCCTGACCCAGGGATCGAACTTCGGTCTCTTGCATTGCAGGCAGATTCTTAACCAACTGAGCTACAAGGGAAGCCCAAAAATGAAGTCGCTCAGTCGTGTCCGACTCTTTGCAACCCCATGGACTGTAGCCTACCAGGCTCCTCAGTCCATGGAATTTTCCAGGCAAGAGTACTGGAGTGTGTTGCCATTCCCTTCTCCAAAATTAGTTATAGACCCAACTATTTGGAAACTACTTAATAACTGACCAAATGACTAATTAATGGTTTTAATGAAAACCTCAATTTTAAGAAAGATATCCAATTTAAGTTTCCCTGAGACAGTGGCTGGCAATCTTGTCCATACTCTAACCTGAGCCCCAATCTCAAATGATCCAATTTGACTGGTGTGAACTGGAGTTTAAACAGAAGTATTATCCAAAGTGCCCTAGAAGATTCTAAAGCAGTGATTCCCAAATTGTCTGCATATTGGAATTACGGGGATCTTTTAAAAATTCCAAATCCAGGTCACAAACCCAGATAATTAAATTGCCCTTGGGAAATGAGGCCCAGGCATGAACACTTGTTGAGGTTTCCCAGAACATTCTAATGTGAAGACAAGTTTGGGAGCCACTTAGGTAAGAGCTTAAATCTTGGTGAAACTTTCCAACCATCTAATCACTCAACTGGTAACTTATCAGATACCCACTATCCCCAAAATTAGCTACGCTAAAGATAAGAGCACAGAGCAACCAAAGGAAATAAGATAGAAAAGAAACATTTCAAGAGCCATGGAGAAATCTTTTTACTGTATTTTAGTAGAAGAGATGGAAAACATCCTCAGTATAGAGTTATTCCAAATGTTTCTGACAGTTGGTAATGTAACATGATACAGACCTGTTCAGCATTTTATTGGAATATACTATGCATATTCCAACTGTTCTTAATTTAAGTCTGAAAATCAGGACACACATCTGATGAATATTTTGTCAGTCCCTAAATGGCATTTCTTCAGCAATTTGCAAGTGGGATTCAAATGTCAATGTCCATCCAAGGGAAAGTAAAGGAGCCAAGGAAAAGACAGCCAGTATCAGAGAGGTTGACAAAGAAACAGCAAAATGAAATGCAGGTGTATTTCACTCTGCAAGTTATCTGGTTATTTCCCTTAGGACAATAGTGACTTGGTATTGACAGTGATCTCATGGTGGGAGCTAAGTGACTGGCCCCTTATTAAAAGATCATAAATGATTCCTTTCTTAATTGAGGAAATCATGAGGCACAAAGGGAATTGGGATAATGCTAACCAGAATTCTCTTCCCAGTTCCTGGGTTTGCAGATCAGCTCAGGATATTCAGTCCCCAAACTCTGCAATCTCAGAGGACTGCCCTGACTTCTATTTAAGCTGACAATCATCTGCTCCACAGTAAAAATCCCCAATAACTCTGTCTTCTTAGTCTCACTTAAATCTAAAACTATTTCTATTCTAATATTCAAAAAATTAAAAAAATATAGATTTTTATTTATTTATTTAAAGTGAACAAATATTGATATTTTTAATGGTAATTAGTACAATTCACAAAGAAGATAGATATCATGAACCATTAGACACCTAACAACAAAGTAATAAAGATACATAAAGCAAAAGTTAGAATGGAAAAGAAAAACACATATAATCATAGTGAGACATAAACATTTCTCTGAGAATATTTTATCAAGTGCAGAAAAAAATAAGAGGAGAAGCATCTTGAATTATGTCATTAATTATTTAAATATAATATTTAATAATTCAAATATAATAGATTTATACTTAAGTAATTTATATTAATCTTACATACTATACAATATATTTAAAAATTTATATCTCATACTTTGTTATTAGATGTCTATAGGACATTTAGAAAAACTGGCAAAAAGATAACATTACTAACTTTCTCCCTGGTCAAATGTTTGAGTCTTGAGTTTCCCTTGAACCAGGTAGGAGGGCGATTGACTGGACTCCCAAATCATAAGATTTTTGTCATTCAAATCATGCTAGGAAAGTAAAATGATGGTGTCCCAACAGTTCTGTTTCTAGAAATGAATAATAATACCTATTAATAATAATGAATAATAAGCATTCAATAAGCACTTGTTGGATAATCTTGAGTTGCCCATTCATAAAAACCCTTTTTGAATTCCTCCAAAGCTTTTACTACACAGAAATTGATGCTGGTAGGGCCATACAGTAAAAAAATTACATATTTCGAAGTCAAATTCATCATATTTCTATTAGTTACTGTCACCTTCCCTTCCTAATACTTTGGGGCAAATTACATTAACATCTGTGACCTCAGTTCTCTTACCTGTAAAACAGGGATGTGAAAAAAGTGAAAGGGTTAGTCTCTCAGACATGTCTGACTTTTTGTGACCCCATGAACTGTAGACCAGCAGGCTCCTCTGTGCATGGGATTTCCCAGGCAAGAATACTGGAGTTGGGTTGTCATGCCCTTCTCCAGGGGATCTTCCTGACCCAGGGATCGAACCCGGGTCTCCTGCACTGTAGGCAAATTCTTTACCCTCTGATAGCTCAGTTGGTAAAGAATCCACCTGCCCTGGTTTGATTCCTGGGTCAGGAAGATCCACTGGACAGGCTACCCACTCCGGTATTCTTGGGCTTCCCTTGTGGCTCAGCTGGTAAAGAATCCACCTGCAATGCGGGAGACCTGGGTTTGATCCCTAGGTTGGGAAGATTCCCCTGGAGAAGGGAAAGGCTACCCACTGCAGTATTCTGGCCTGAAAAATTCCATGGACTGTATAGTCCATGAGGTCACAAAGAGTTGGACACGACTGCAGGGTCGCAAAGAGTCGGACATGAGCGAGCGACTGAACGACTGAACTGAACTGAAGTGACTTTCACTTTCACCCTCTGAGACCAAAACCCCAAAACCCCAAAACAGGGATACTAAAACCTAATCGAAGGAGTGCTGTGTTGAATAAGAAAACACCAGTGTGAAGTATCCTTATAATACCAAGAAGTACTAAAAATGTTAGCCCACTCTCTTACCTCCTTTCTACTGATACATTCTTTCCGTAGGTGTGTTAATGTTATACAATCTGGTTTAGAGTGAGAATTTCTTTTTCTGTTTTTTGCCTGGCAGATTGCCACCCATTTTGAAGTGATTGTGCCAGACTTGTGAATTATCTACTGTGTGTGGATTTTAGTAGCTTAAGTCTCAGTTTTACAAATGACTCAATGTTGAGCATAATTACTGCCTAACTACTGATGCAAGCCTAGAAAATATCCCCTTTTAGGTTCAACCACACTTCTGTCTACTCTGTACCATATTCTTTCAAAAGTTTTTTTTTTTTTTTCCTCTCATAAAGACATGCATCTGTGTATCCATGGGATATGTCTAACAGATCTAAGAAGTAGGTTAGGTTAGTTTGAAAAGCACAGGATATACTCAATCTGTTTTAGTCATCAACTCTCTTGTCTGAAAAACCTCGGTGAAAGCGAAAGTGAGCTGATGACAGGAAAGGAAATTAACAAATGAGAAAGCTGACTTAAGAGTTATGGGGAAAGGATGGATAAAAGAAAGCTTTTCAGCATCCTACCAAGGTAGAGGATGGGGTAGTGTTTTTTGTTTGTGTTTTCACGGTCTCAGTGTTTTTACGCATCCCTCGACTCTCAAAACAAAGGCAAAGAGCGTCTAGTATGTCACCCCTTATTTCTATTCTGTCAGCACTTTTACTAAAATGAAGCTTTTTCTCCTATGTCAGTAAGTTATTTTGTTTCTGAGACCACTGAATATATCCCCTGGGGAGCCTGAGAAAGCCTTCAGGAACTTTTCTGAGTAAATGCATCCAGGGAATGGAACACAAGACAGAGATACCTGAGATCAGTCTTGGATCTGTGCATTCTGGAGAGTCTCATCTATTCTTATGATCATCAGGAAACATTTCTAAAGTGTTTAGGATGTTCTTAAATAAATTTTTTGCTACAAACATAAGGCTGCTGATGCCAATATAAAAATTCTCAGAGAGTCACAAGAACTCAAGCTTTCACACTTTCAAATCTCCTTTTGAGATAGAAGTCAGTAGCAAAACTTAGAAAGAGTGAACTATATCATACTACAGAATATTAAAACCTGTAATTGCTAAACTAATTAATCATTTTGTATTGAGTATTTTAATTCAAATTAATCAAGGTCTTTATAGTGGTGAGGTAAGGGAATCCAGGAAAACAAATCATGTTCAAAGGGAAGTTAGATTTATGTGAAGCATTACAAAGGGAAGAATCAGTGAAGTGGCAATCCAATAAAAAGAAAAGAAAAAAATGGGTCACTAGGGAAAGAAGCAAATCAGTGCTAAAATCTTCAAAACCTCCATCTTCTTAGTGAACACATTTTTAAGACTACAGTAAAAAGAATTCTATTTGAAGTATTTCAATACATAGGCATTTAGAAATTCAACTATACATAGATAATTCAGTTAAAAAAAAAATCTATGCCCTAGAGACAAGATTTTCTAATCACTCTGTTGTTTTGACTTTTAAAGTGTCCTTTTCACTCTTTCAGCTACTTGTTAACCATGATAAGAGCTTCCCTATCTTAAAGACATTTAAAAATACTTCATTTTGAAGAAACCATCAAAGGGACTTCAGCTGGCATATATGCTTGGCATCAGAGCACACCAAATGGCCCAAGTAAACCATTTGCAGACTTTGTAACATGCAATTTAAATGTACCCAAGAAATGTCAAATGGTTTCTTTTGCAGAATTATCTTTATCAATGAGCTAAGTCTCAGGAAGAGAGCACATGAATCCCCACAGATGCTTTCCTCAGACATACGCTTTTGGGGGGCAGGGTGTGTGTGTGTGTGTGTGTGTGTGAGTTACCACACAAGAGAAGAAACTTTTCAAGTTGAACATGATGGTGGGAACTGCCTTCTGGAGAGGTGGTGTGGCCAGAGGAAATGGCCTGAACCTCCCTCTATTATAAAGAATATTTCCTGCAGCAGAACCTAAAAAATGACAGTGGGGAGAAAACCTTGATACATTTTCCTTTCTTCACTAGTTCTTCAAAAATTTCAGTATGATAAACTTGAAGAAGAACATAGTAAAGGATAGAAGAGAATTATTAGTAAAGTTACAGTCTCAATGTACAGGTTCTCTATTTGAAAAAAAGAGAAAAAAGGCAATAAATTGACTGAAAAAAAAAAAAAGTTGAGCTGGCTCAAAAGTAGCCTCCAAGAGTAACAATGACCACCCCCACCCTCGATTTCCTTTCTCCAGTCAAGAGCTAGCCTGTCTCTGCATGTGGTCCTAGGACCAGGACCAGAAGCCCACACCTCAGAAGGCAGGGGCTCTGATTAATACCTCACTGCCCTTACTTCCCTTTCAGAAGTGTCTTTCTGTTGCTAAGATACTTGTCAGAAACCCTGTATAACTTGCTTCCAAGCTATGCCTGGATCTATTCTCTCAGCTGTACTTTCTGGCTATCTGCTGGGGGCTGGCTCCAATTCTATTCAGACCCCTGCCTGGCTTAGTGAAGCACTCAACCACTTTCTTGGACTGAATCCTTGAAACACAATCCTGTACCCCTCTGCACACACTTATTGTTCATGGTCAGGAATGTATAATAATGTCCAACTGAAAAATGATCCATTAGGCTCTAAAGGATACAATGGGCAGACGAATGAGGAAGTTCAGGGGAGGGAATGGATGACTTGCAAGCCTGTCAGCATCAGCATCACCAGCAGATACTGGTATTTAGACATTCCTTCTTATAATCTTGGCATCAGTTCAGTTGAGTCGCTCAGTCATGTCCGACTCTGTGACCCCATGAATCGCAGCATGCCAGGCCTCCCTGTCCATCACCAACTCCCAGATTTCACTCAAACTCATGTCCATCAAATCGGTGATGCCATCCAGCCATCTCATCCTCTGTCATCCCCTTCTCCTCCTGCCCCCAATCCCTCCCAGCATCAAAGTCTTTTCCAATGAGTCAACTCTTCTCATGAGGTGGCCAAAGTACTGGAGTTTAAGCTTTAGCATCAGTCCTTCCAATAAACACCCAGGACCAATCTCCTTTAGGATGGACTGGTTGGATCTCCTTGCAGTCCAAGGGACTCTCAAGAGTCTTCTCCAACACCACAGTTCAAAAGCATCAATTCTTCAGTGCTCAGATTTCTTCACAGTCCAACTCTCACATCCATACATGACCACTGGAAAAACCATAGCCTTGACTAGACGGACCTTTGCTGGCAAAGTAATGTCTCTGCTTTTTAATAGGGGTAAATTTTAGAGGCTTACACATGTTAATATCAGATACTTAATAGACTGATGTTTGTGTGGGAATAATGTGTTAAGGCTGGTGCTTCTGAAATTGGCACATTTAATAATAACTCCTGACATTTAACTTTTTTAAACTATTCAGGATGATTTATAGTTGGTCAACTAAAATCTAACTGATCAATAGCTGTTATTTTAAATCCATTTCTAATTTTATATCTAAAGATGGATTTCAGAATGAGCTGTTTATTTTAAAAAGTAATGTGTCTTTAAGTATATTCAGATCTATTTAGTATAGCAGATCATTTAACACAATTAATGTTATTAATAAAAGTCTTCTAGTAAAAATAAAGCAAATAACACTAATGCAGGCTTCATCATCTATAGTATATGCAATTACATAAAATATTCTGACAGATTTACATGGTTGACATTCTGCCAACCATGTAAATCTGAACCACGGCATTAATAATTTTGCTCAGTGGTATCTTCTTCCTGCCTCCTAGGCCTGGAGTCAAGATGAAGCATGAGATATAAAAGCAGAAGAAAAGGAAGCTCTTATATTCCTATATTCTTTTAACTATTTACTTGGCAAGATAATCATAGGGTTGAAAGTGAAAGTGAAGTCGCTCAGTCACGTCCGACTCTTTGCAACTCCATGGACTGTAGCCCACCAGGCTCCTCCGTCCATGGGATTCTCCGGGCAAGAATACTGGAATGGGGTGCCATTTCCTTCTCCAGGGGATCTTCCCGACCCAGGGATCAAACCCAGGTCTCCCACATTGCAGGCAGCCACCAGGGAAGACGGCTATCAGAGATACTGAGTTCCTTCATATTCTATATGATTAGCTTAAGATTTTCTACTTTGGGTTCCAGCAGTACTCAGTGCTATACCCTTTATTGCAGACTTCTTAAATTATAGAGAAAGGAATGTACACTTTTTATATTCTTTCAGAGCACAGTTGAAAAGCAACTCATAGGGTTAAATATCTCTAAATATGTTGACATATCAACATTGTTCCATAGTTATAAATTTTAGTCACTTAAAATTTTTAATAGGAAGTCCTTTTATAATAATTATAACAGAACTCCAAATCTGCTTAATAGAATTAACCTACTTAATATGAAATCCATATTCACATCTAGGTATACTTACCTTGAATCATATCATTTTTGCTCACATATATAATTTTTCCAAATTGTAAATAATACTTTTTTTAGCTTATAAAGGACATGACATTTTTACTTCAAGGGATAGTAACTAACTTAAGAATGTTTGCTCACAAATCCTATTTCCCCTTCTTTGTATTTCCTGGAGCCCACTTTCTAGACTTAACTCATTGGCATAGTACTTTCACCTCATATAGACTGATGGCTTCCATGAGATGGGCACTAGCCATCTACCTCTTCCACCTCTCCAGAAGGTTAGAGGGAGTGATAATGCTTTGGGTCAACCATTCTCAGAGCAGAAAAGGACACAAAGTTTATTTTAAAATAACCTTTCCAACTGTAATTCTTCCTCATTATTGCTAAACACTAAAACAAGTCTCAGTGAAGAAAAATTTAAGAATTTAAAAAATAATGTGACAAATAAAAAGTGATCCCTTGATTAATATTTTATAGACAGTTATTTTAAAGAGGGTTTAATAATATTTACCATTCATAGGAGTCTGCATACATATTAAATGGAACTGAATGAGGGGTGACCTACAAGTCAAGACTTTTCAGTGAAGTAATACTTGTCGGTGGCACTAATACGCATAAATCTAATAAAAGTATCTTTTGAGATCATAGATATTAGGCTTAACCCTTAGGTCAAAACTCTCATCAACTTAATGTTCATTAAGCATTATTTGATCCTCTCAGGCCAGATGAAATGCCGCCTTTAATTACTCAACAATAGAAAGAAAATAATCACTGTAAAACTTCCTTCTTTAACATAAAACATGTGATAATTGTAAAACATTCTTATTCATGAGAAATGTCCTCACTTTTGTAAAGCAGACATGTATGTAAATTTTATGTATTCTAAACGAAAGATTCTTTTAAAGTTTGTACTACAGGTTCTTCAGTAGATTCTCTCACCATCACAATATACAAGTGCAAAGTAACATTTCAATCTCTGCAAAAGGCAGAACTTGGGAAACTAAAAACAAGCATGCCTTGAATTTCCACAAACACACATATCTCCTTTTTTCTATTAATATAAAACCATGTAAAAGTCAATACAGATACCCCATAGAGAGAGAAAAGCCACATTCTTTCTAACTCATGCTGTCACCTCAAAGATAACTTCCAGTTACTCTGAGTTCAAATAAAAGACAACTAATAAATATGTATCCATAAAAAATATATACCATGACTATACAAAATTATAATGTGCATTTAAGATTTCGTTCTTTTCTAAAAAAAAATTGAATATTTTAAAATTGAAATATAGTTAAGCTACAATATCGTGTTTGTTTCAGATGAACAGCAAAGTGATTCAGTTATAAATATACCTACTTTTTATTATTTTTCATTTTAGATTATTGTAAGGCATTGAATATAGTCCCCTGTGCTATACAGTAGGTCCCTGGTGTTTATCTATTTTATATATACTACAAGTTTCTTTTTTTATCTATGTCTGTGACTTGATTTGTTTTATAAATAAGTTCATATTATCATTTTTTAGATTTCACATTTAAGTGATATCATATGATATTTGTCATTCTCTGATTTACTTCACTCAACGCGATAATCTCTAGGTCTATCCATTTAGACTTATTTTTGAAATGGGCTAGGCTATTTGAAATAATTCAAATTTCAGAAATGAAAGAACAAACAGTTCTTGTAAAGAACAAGCTTAGACTAAGAAGAATTCTGTGTATTTGTAGGACAGTCTGTTCCCATTAAAAATAAACTCAGGAAGGAATCACAAATTTTATTAAAATTAAAGACAACATGATTCTTTATATTTTTAAATTAAGTTTTCAGCATCTATGAAAATGAGAATACTAAGGGTAGAAAAGTAAATCTATCTAGTTCAGTTGGTCACACTACCTTCTAACCCATTTTTTCTTCAGTGTGAAGCTTTAAGAACCCCCAAAACACATTAGCACATAGAAATCCAGGAAGCATCATGATTATTGTCATCCTCCCTACCCTTCAGAGAAATTAACAAGTCTTAAGGAAATATCCATCTTCAACAAATGACCGAGCATAAACTTATTAAGTCTTACTACAAAATTTCTGCTTTATAAAAACTAAACCCTTGAAATCCAAATAATTGAAATCATAACCTTAACCTTTCTTTTAAAAAATTCATTATATTTTCTCACAAAGATGCTTTCTCACCATGTTTCTTCCCTTTTTATGCCCTTTTCCCACAGCTTACCAGTGATCATTAAACAGGCAGCACCTTTGCAATAGAAAATAAGACCATAAACTAAAATGAAATTAACTATCTTATTTAAAGTATTTTAATTTATATATTTAATATAGGACTATGAAAAACTTAGGCCTTTTCTAACTGTTCTAGGGAAAATTTAAGCATATCCCCTCTATATCCCACTATAATAGTCCACAGTATTCAGCTTTTAGTTAGCACTGTAAAAAATTTATTTACAGACCTATTTCTTCATTGCTGGGAGAAATATAAATAATCTCAGATATGCAGATGACACCACCCTTATGGCAGAAAGTGAAGAAGAACTAAAGAGCCTCTTGATGAAAGTGAAAGAGGAGAGTGGAAAAGTTGGCATAAAGCTCAACATTCAGAAAACTAAGATCATGGCATCTGGTCCCATCACTTCATAGCAAATAGATGGAGAAACAGTAGAAACAGTGTCAGACTTTATTTTGGGGGGCTCCAAAATCACTGCAGATGGTGACTGCAGCCATGAAATTAAAAGGCACTCACTCCTTGGAAGGAAAGTTATGACCAACCTAGACAGCATATTAAAAAGCAGAGACATTACTTTGCCAACAAAGGTCCATCTAGTCAAGGCTATGGTTTTTCTAGTAGTCATGTATGGATGTGAGAGTTGGACAAGAAAGAAAGCTGAGCACTAAAGAATTGATGCTTTTGAACTGTGGTATTGGAGACAACTCTTGAGAGTCCCTTGGACGGCAAGGATATTCAACCAGTCCATCCTAAAGGAAATCAGTCCTGAATATTCATTGGAAGAACTGATATTGAAGCTGAAACTCCAATACTTTGGCTACCTGATGCGAAGAGTTGACTCATTGGAAAAGACCCTGATGCTGGGAAAGATTGACGGCAGGGGGAGAAGAGGGTGGCAGAGGATGAAATGGTTGGATAGTATCACTGAAGCAATGGACAGGAGTTTGATTAAACTCCAGGAGTTGGTGATGGACAGGGAGGCCTGGCGTGTTGCAGTCCATGCGGTCACAGAGAGTCAGACATGACTGAGAGACTGAACTGAACTGAACTTCCTCTGCTAGACTAGACACTTCATGAGGGGAAGACTCTACCTTAGCATTTCTTCTCTCAGGGTCTAAAATAATGGCTGTAACACAGAGGGCACTCTATTAAAGTTTCAGTGAATTGATTTTACACATTTTGGTGCAGATATTTGGCATTTATATATTCTGCTGACTACATGGGACAGGCATTGAGCTATTGCTCAAAATTTTATCAGGAAATCATGGGGCAAATTCTCCCCAAGGGTAAACTTAAAATTCTTGCCTTTTCCTATTGGTGATTTCAGGTATCTAAAGTTATAGCCATTTTCATGCCATAAGATCATAAAGCCTTTTCATTTAGAGCAGGTATATATATGGGATTCCCAGGTGGCATGGCAGTAAAGAATCCACCTGCAAATGCAGGGGACACAAGAGATGCAGGTTTGATCCCTGGGTTGGGAAGATCCCCTGGAGTAGGAAATGACAACCCACTCCAGTATTCTTGCCCACTCCAGAGGAGCCTGGCAGGCTACAGTTCACGGAGTTGCAGAGTTGGAGACAACTGAGCGACCTATACACACACACACACACACACGTACATATATGTTTGGTTTTATAGCATACAGTAATAACTTTAAGATTAAATACCTAATTGTGAAAAAAGAGCTGCTCTTGCCAGAATTCAAGTCCTTTGAAAGTAGCCAGTGCTGTCTTATTAGTCAGTAAGCTCATGGAAATGTTGCCAGCTTTCCTTTCACTGTCTAGAAAAAAAGAGTCTGTGAAGTACCAAGTCTTTAGTGATTTATGTTTGTAAATAGCAATGTAAGAAACTCAAGGAAGCCAAAAAAGCAAAATTTTTAAAAATAAATATTCATTTGCTATCCAGATGGATATGACCTTTTTGCCCTGGCCTATTACTGACAATCCAGAAAGACTGTGTGTAGTACTCATTCGTTTATCTTACCTGCATTTGCAGGTACTGCCACTACTCCAGGCTTAAAATGCCCTCAACCTGCATCCCTGTGGCTTTTTCTATAAGGAGTCACATTATTTTACCCACGTACTCTATTATTTTTCTGACCTTTCAGAAAATTCAATAATAAAAAATTTACAAAATGAAATAATACTCAAGAATTCTACTTTCCCCCCTCAGCATGTCTGAACAAAACCTTCAGTTTCAGATTCATCGTATTGCATGGGGATCATATATAGAGGCACTGCTGTGGGGCTCCTAATCACAGATGCTCTAAAGTCAAACTGGTTTGAGTCCCAGGATGGACAGTGGATTGGTTTGAAGACTCTTGGGCAAGTTATCTCAATTTTCTAAGCCTCAGTCTTAAATCTACAAAATGGAGACCATTTAGCATCATTGTTTTCTTCAAGTGATTAAATGAATTAATGCATGTAAAGTGCTAGCGCAATGTTTGTGACACATCAACATGTATCACTGTTTTAAACTAAGATGCTTGGGTAATTGAGTGCTGGGTATATTTTCAATGGCTGCTTTCTTGTTTTGATTTAGATGCTACCTTAAAAGTTGGCTTCCCTCATAGCTCAGTTGGTAAAGAATCCGCCTGCAATGCAGGAGACCTGGGTTCAATCCCTGGTTTGGAAAGATCCCCTGGAGGAGGGAAAGGCTACCCACTCCAGTATTCTGGCCTGGAGAATTCCAAGGACTGTATAGACCAAGGGGTCGCAAAGAGTCGGGCATGATTGAGCGACTTTGACTTTCACTTTTAAAGTTGAGGTATTTCACGTAGATGCATTTCACTCTCACAAAATTTTAAGAAACCTACAGCATCAAGTTTCGAGGATTTAGACTAGTCAGGATCCAATATCCTTTTATAAAAATATTTAAATGTCTATATGCCTAATACAAGATTAAAAACTTGAAATAAAATGGTGTTTGTTTTCATGCATCTGGTTGCGTTTCTAAAGTGCATGTCTGTGACTGTTTATATAAACATGTTTAGTCTAGTTCTTTAATTACATGGGGATGTTGGGTATAAGAGCAGCTTTATGCAGGATATGAAAAAACAAATAAGATTTCAATGGTAAACATGGCAGATAGTCTGAGCTAAGCCAGGTTCACAGACTGGAGAGAAGTAGGTAAGCCACTCAGAGCACAACAACGAATCAGACTGCCTAGTGAAGCATAGATACTAGTGAAGAGTTGATCAATAAAGCATGAAAGGCCAGAATCAAATCACAGAGGGCCTTGACTAACTGCCTGAGGTTGAAATTCGTTATCCAAGTGATGATGACTGTTGGCCTTGGATAGTTGGAACTCCAAGTAGGTTTGTCAATAGACACTAGAAATGATGAAGCTCTGAATCTGGAGAATCCCTTCTAGCTCAGGAACTGCTCAACTTCTCAAAGAGATGGGGTGAGTATGGGTGGCTGGGAATCATGATCCATTCCTACCCTCACTCCCACTATCCTCATCTGCAAATTCTATGAAACCTACTCCCAATATATCTCAAGTCCACAGGCTTGGGACCCACCATATTCACTGCCACCTCAATATTCAAGCCATTCTCATCTCATTTGCTGCCAAATAGACTTCTAGCAAGTATTCTGGTTTCCAGTTTGCCCTGTTACTACCTAGTTTCCAAGACTTACCCATTCTTCACAGTGCATCCAACATAATAAAGTGCTAACAGAATGATTTTATTTATCTGCATAAAGACCTTTTAATAATTTGCCTATGACACCTCCATTAAAATCTATGTTCTTCTTCACTGCTCTTACTTCACAATACATTCTAGCCACACACACACACACACACACACACACACACATATATATTTCACTTACTCTTCATATCGAGCTGTTTCCTGCCTCAGGAAACACTGTTCCTTCTATATGGAATGTTCTTTGACCACAGGCAAATCATATCAGGGTTGACTCCTCTCCAGCCTTAGCGTCTCAGCTTAGATTTTCTCCTTTCTGATTCAATGAGGTTGCACTGTTATTCTCTGACTCGACACCTTTTCTTTTCTTTCGAGTACTTTCTGCAGTTTAGAGCTGTTCTATTTTTTGTTTACCAGTGTGTGTATTAAGGGCATCCATGGTAGCTCAGACAGTAAAGAATCTGCCTGTAATCCAGGAGACCCGTGTTTGACCTCTGGGTCAGGAAGATCTCCTGGAGAAGGTGTAGGTATGTGTATCTGTGTCTCTGTGTGTTTCGTGTGTCTGGGTATTTTTGTTTGTTTCCCATGCCATAAATTCTGTGAGGGTAGGAACCACATTAGTACCAGAATAAAGTAAGCACCTGGTAAATTCTTAATGAAAACAATGATGAATAAAGACGAAAAAAATGAATGAGAATCAAAACTATCATTAATAAGTAAATGAGAAGTCACAGGAATATATGTTATTTTTGAAGTAAAAGGAGAAAAGAATCAAAGAAACTGCTTAGGAAGACAACCTAAGAACCTCCATCCATACTTCTTTGGGCACTCTATTAGATCTAATCCCTTTAATCTATTTCTCACTTAAACTGTATAATCATAAGGGATTTGATTTAGGTCCTACATAAATGGTCAAGTGTTTTTCCTTACACTCTTCAATTTAAGTCTGAATTTCACAATAAGGAGTTCATGATCTGAGCCACAGTCATCTCCCAGTCTTATTTTTGCTGACTATGTATAGATCATTTCCATCTTCAGGTACAAAAAATATAATCAATCTGATTTCAGTATTGACCATCTGATAATGTTCTTGTGTGGAGTCGTCTCTTGTGTTGTTGGAAGAGGCTGTTTGCTATAACCAATGTGTTCTCTTGGCAAAACGCTATTAGCCTTTGCTTTGCTTTGCTTGGTACTCCAAGGCCAAACTTGCCTGTTATTCCAGGTATTTTTTGACTTCCTACTTTTGCATTCCAGTTCCCTATGATGAAAAGGTAATTTTGTTTTAATGTTAGTTCTAGAAGGTCTTGTAGGTCTTCATAGAACCAGTCAACTTTAGCTTCTTCAGCATTAGTGGTTGGGACATAGTCATGGATTACTGTGACATTGAATGGTTTGCCTTGGAAATGAACGAAGATCATTCTGTCATTTTTTGAGATTGCACCCAGGTTCTACATTTCGGACTCTTTAGTTGACTATGAGGACTACTCCATTTCTTCTAGGGGATTCTTGCCCACAGTAGTAG
This sequence comes from Oryx dammah, assembly GCF_014754425.2. Lineage (NCBI taxonomy): Eukaryota > Metazoa > Chordata > Mammalia > Artiodactyla > Bovidae > Oryx > Oryx dammah. The sequence continues at coordinate 57,641,860 of NW_024070202.1, read as the reverse complement.
ATGTAATGGTCACCTGAATTAAATTCACACATTCCTGTCCATTTTAGTTCAGTTCAGTTCAGTTGCTCAGTCATGTCCGACTCTTTTAGACCCCATGGACTGCAGCACACCAGGCCTCCCTTTTCATCACCAACTCCCAGAGTTTACTCAGACTCATGAACATTGAGTCGCTGATGCCATCCAACAATCTCATCCTCTTTCATCCCCTTCTCCTCCTGCCTTCAATCTTTCCCAGCATCAGGGTCTGTTCAAATGAGTCAGTTTGCATCAGGTGGCCAAAGTATTGAGTTTCAGCTTCAATATTAGTCCTTCCAATGAATATTCAGGACTGATTTCCTTTAGAGAATAGAAACGACTGCTTGGATCTCCTTGCAGTCCAAGGGATTCTCAAGAGTCATCTCCAATACCACAGTTCAAAAGCATCAGTTCTTCAGTGCTCAGCTTTCTTTATAATCCAACTCTCACATCCATACATGACTACTGGAAAAACCATAGCTATGACTAGATGGACCTTTATTGGCAAAGTAATGTCTCTGCTTTTTAATACGCTATCTAGGTTGGTCACAACTTTTCTTCCAAGGAGCAAGCACCTTTTAATTTCATGGCTGCAGTCACTATCTGTAGTGATTTTGGAGCCCCAAAAAATAAAGTCTGTCACTGTTTCCATTGCTTCCCCATCTATTTGCCATGAAGTGATGGGATCAGATGCCATGATCTTCATTTTCTGAATGTTGAGTTTTAAGCCAACTTTTTTACTCTCCTCTTTCACTTTCATCAAGAGTCTCTTTAGTTCTTCTTCACTTTCTGCCATAAGGGTAGTGTCATCTGCATATCTGAGGTTATTGGTATTTCTCCTGGCAATCTTGATTCCAGCTTGTGCTTCATTCAGCCCAGCGTTTCTCATGATGTATTCTGCACAGATGTTAAAAAAGCAGGGTGAAAATATATAGCCTTAACATACTCCTTTCCGTATTTGGAGCCAGTCTGTTTTTCCATGTCCACTTCTAACTGTTGCTTCTTGACTTGCATACAGATTTCTCAAGAGGCAGGTCAGGTGGTCTTGTATTCCTATCTCTTTCAGAATTTTCCACAGTTTGTTCTGATCCACACAGTCAAAAGCTTTGGCATAGTCAATAAAGCAGAAGTAGATGTTTTTCTGGAACTCTCTCACTTTCTCAGTGATCCAATGGATGTTGGCAATCTGATCTCTGGTTCCTCTTCCTTTTCTAAATCCAGCTAGAACACCTGGAATTTCCCAGTTCACGTACTTTTGAAGCCTCACTTGGAGAATTTTCAGCATTACTTTGCTAGTGTGTGAGATGAGTGCAATTGTGCAGTAGTTTGAGCATTCTTTGGCATTGCCTTTCTTTGGGATTAGAATGAAAACTGACCTTTTCCAGTCCTGTGGCTACTCACTGCTGAGTTTTCCAAATTTGCTGGCTTATTGAGTACAGCACTTTTACAGCAGCATCTTTTAGGATCTGAAATGCATCAACTGGAATTCCATCACCTCCACTAGCCTTGTTCATAGTGATACTTTTAGTTCATGATTCCTAAAATGTGGATGCTCACTCTTGCCATCTCCTATGTTTGATCAAACATCTCAAGTGTTTGTTCACTTCCAATTTACCTTGATTCATGGACCTAGCATTTCAGGCTCCTATGCATTATTGTTTTTTTTACAGCATCGAACTTTACTTTTACCACCAGACACATCCACAACTGGGCATTGTTTGCACTTTAACTCAGCCTCTTTATTCCTCCTGGAATTGTTTCTGCACTCTTCTCCAGTAGCATATCGGACATCTACTGAGCTGGGGGGTTCATCTTTCAATGTCATATCTTTTTGCCTTTTCATACTTTTCATGGAGTTTTAAAAAATTTTTATTTATTTTAATTGGAGGCTAATTACTTTACAATATTGTATTGGTTTTGCCATACATCAACGTGAATCCTCCATGAATATACACGTGTTCCCCATCCTGAACCCCACTCCCACCTCCCTCCCTGTACCATCCCTCTGGGTCGTCCCAGTGCACCAGCCCCAAGCATCCTGTATCATGCATTGAACCTGAACTGTTGATTCGTTTCATATATGATATTATACATGTTTCAATGCCATTCTCCCAAATCATCCTACCTTCTCCCTCTCCCTCGCCCACAGAGTCCAAAAGACTGCTCTATACATCTGTGTCTCTTTTGCTGTCTCACATACAGGGTTATCATTACCATCTTTCTAAATTCCATATATATGTATTAATATACTGTATTGGTGTTTTTCTTTCTGGCTTACTTCACTCTGTATAATAGGCTCCAGTGTCATTCACCTTATTAGAACTGATTCAAATGTATTCTTTTTAATGGCTTAGTAATACTCCATTGTGTATATGTACCACAGCTTTCTAATCCATTCATCTACTGATGGACATCTAGGTTGCTTCCATGTCCTGGCTATTATAAACAGTGCTGCAATGAACACTGGGGTACATATGTCTCTTTCAGTTCTGGTTTCCTCGGTGTGTATGCCCAGTAGTGGGATTGCTGGGTCATAGGCAGTTCTATTTCCAGTTTTTTAAGGAATCTCCACACTGTTCTCCATAGTGGCTATACTAGTTTGCATTCCCACTAACAGTGTAAGAGGGTTCCCTTTTCTCCACACCCTCTCCAGCATTTATTGCTTGTAGACTTTTGGATCACAGCCATTCTGACTGGCATGAAATGGTACCTCATTGTGGTTTTGATTTGCATTTCTCTGATAATGAGTGATGTTGAGCATCTTTTCATGTGTTTGTTAGCCATCTGTATGTCTTCTTTGGAGAAATGTCTGTTTAGTTCTTTGGCCCATTTTTTGATTGGGTCATTTATTTTTCTGGAATTGAGCTGCAGGAGTTACCTGTATATTTTTGAGATCAGTTGTTTGTCAGTTGCTTCATTTGCTATTATTTTCTAAAGGCAAGAATCCTGAAATGGCTTGCCATTCCCTTCTCCAGTGGACAACCTTTTCTCAGAACTTTTCACAATGACCCTTCCATCTCAGGTGGTCCCACACAGCATGGCTCATAGTTTCACTGACTTATACAAGGTTGTGGTCCATGTGATCAGTTTGGTTAGTTTTCCTTGACTGTGGTTTTCATTCTATTGTGATGGATGAGGATAACAGGCTTGTTCAAGTTTAGCCTGAAGCCAAACTACGGTAGGGGTAATGGTGGTAATGTTGACCTCCTTCAAAAAGACTTATGCCAGCACACCAGGCCTCCCAGGACTGTCATAGTCAGTGCCCCTGACACTGTGGCAGGCCATATGAATGCAGAGTTCCAGAGAATAGCAAGGATATATAAGCAAGTCTTTACGTTAACAATAAAAAGAAATAGAGAAAAGCAACAGGATGGAAAAGACTAGAGAGTTTTTCAAGAAAATTAGAGATAACAATGAACATTTCATGCAAGTATGGGCACAATAAATGCCACAAATGGTATGGACCTAACAAAAGCAGAAGATATTATGAAGAGGTGTCAAGAATACACAGAAGAACCATACATATAAGATCTTAATGACTCAGACAACCACAATGGTGTGATCACTAATCTAGAGCCAGATAACCTAGAGATAAAGTCAAGTGGGCCTTAGGAAGCATCACTGCAAACAAAGCTAATGGAGGCGATGGAATTCCAGTTTTGCTATTTCAAATCCTAAAAGATGATGCTGTTAGAGTGCTGCACTAAATATGCCAGCAAATTTGGAAAACTCAGCAGTGAACACAGGACTGGAAAAAGTCAGTTTTCATTCCAATCCCAAAAAAGGGCAATACCAAAGAATGTTCAAACCACTGCACAATTGCATTCATTTCCCATGCTAGCAAAGTAATGCTCAAAATCCTTCAAGCTAGCCTTAACAATATGTGAACTGAGAACTTCCAGATGTTCAAGTTGTGTTTAGAAAAGGCAGAGAAACCAGAGATCAAATTGCCAACATCTGTTGGATCATAGAAAAAGTTAGTGAGTTCCAGAAAAACATATACTTCTGCTCACTGACTATGCTAAAGATTTTGACTGTGTGGATCACAACAAACTGTGGGAAATTCCCAAAGAGATGGGATTTTGATACCAAACCAGTCAATCCTAAAGTACCAGACCACCTTACCTGCCTCCTGAGAAACCTGTATGCAAGTCAAGAAGCAACAGTTAGAATGGGACATGGAACAATGGACTAGATTGGCAAAAATTGGCAAAGGAGTATCACAAGGCTGTTTATTTAACTGATATGCAGAGTTCAGTTCAGTTCAGTCACTCAGTCGTGTCTGACTCTTTGCAACCCCATGAATCACAGCACACCAGGCCTCCCTGTCCATCACCAACTCCTGGAGTTTACCCAAACTCATATGCAGAGTACATCATGTGAAATGCAGGGCTGGATGAAGCACAAGCTGGAGTCAAGATTTCCAGAAGAAATATCAGTAACCTCAAATATGCAGATGACACCACTCTTATGGCAGAAGGAAATGAGCCTCTTGATGAAGGTGATGTAGAGAGTGAAAAATTTGGCTTAAAACTCAACATTCAAAAAAGTAAGACCATGGCATCTAGTCCCATAACTTCAAGAAAATAGGTGGGGAAACAATGGAAACAGTGATAGATTTATTTTCTTGGATTCCAAAATCACTGTGGACAGTGACTATAGCCATGAAATTAAAAGACACTTGCTCCTTGGAAGGAAAGCTATGACAAATCTAGATAATGTATTAAAAAGCAGAGACACTACTTTGCCTATAAACATCTGTATAGTCAAAGCTATGGTTTTTTCAGTAGTCATGTACAGATATGAGAGCTTGACAGTAACAAAGGTAGAACACTGAAGATTTGATGCTTTCTAACTTTGGTGCTGGAGTCCTTTGGACAGTGAGAAGATCAAACCAGTCAATCTTAAAAGAAATCAGCCCTGAATCTTCATTGCAAGGACTGATGCTGAAACTGAAGTTCTAACCTTTGGCCACCTGATGCCAATAGCCAAATCATTGGAAAAGGGAAAGACTGAAGACAGGAGGAGAAGGTAACAATAGAAGATGAGATGGTTGAATGGCATCACTGACTCAATGTTCATTAGTTTGAGTGGACTTCAGGAGATGGTGAAGGATAGGGAAGCCTGGCATGCTGCAGTCTATGAGTTGCAAAGAATTGGACATGACCAGGCAATTGCATGACACCAACAAAATATTCTAGGCACTGCAGGAAGTGATTTACATTGGTTATTTCATTTAATCTTTGAAGTACTTCTTAAAGGCAATGTTCCTGACTGCTAACTTTTGCCCTTCTATATCTACTCTCCATTCTTTCCACTGTGTAGTAAAAATCTTACACTGGCCTTCACCTTGAACATCTGGCAAGTAATCTCTGTACCCTGGAAAAGTTAAGACTGCTTTCAAGGGCCTGTGAGCCTTAGATAATGCTGGATAGTTTAACTGTAAAACTTAGGGAAGGGGTTCCTCATGACAGAGAAAAACAACAATATAATTTAGGGTATGGGCTTTGCATCACAGAGTGTGGGCAATCAATCAATCTTCTTTATGTAATAGACACAATAAAATATAGAGGTGAGCTCCCATGTTAGGCAATACTACAGGCATACTGTCACACATGGATGCCAGGAAAATAATGCGTCATAATGCGACTCCACAAGGATAAGATAATAGAAGCTTTGCATTTGTACTTTTTCAGACCCTGCCCCACGTGCTTTTTTCATTGGCCAATTTTATTCTGTATCCTTTCCCTATGATAAACCATAACTATGAGTCTAAGAGCTTTCAGTAAGTGATGTCAGCCCTTCTAGCAGACTAGTGAACCTGAAGGTAGTTTTAAGAACCTCCTCACCAAATGCAGTTGGAGACAGAAGTGAGGGGAACATTGAGGGTGGTTCCCTCTAACTCTGTAGTTGGCTTACACTCTTGCATCCACCATGATCTCAGACATGGGAGCTGAACTGTATGTATTACACAGATGAGCTCAATCCTTAACTGAAGGTTAAGTATAGTCAGTGAGGAGCCCAGATGAAGGCTAGAGAGAGGGAGGAGAGAGAAGCTGGCATTTATTCATGTGGTTCTCTCCCAGTAGGACTGCTTCAGATTGGCTGTATCCCTCTCTGATAGAAAGTCCCCACTTCTATGAAGAAACAATGTTCTACATGATTCAGCTTTTCATTCTAGAATCCAGTTAACTCATCCCTCCTTTGGATAGAGAAGGAAGATGCAGAAGTGAAGGTGAGTGACAGCACTTTCAATGGATTCCTGAATATCCTCCCCTAGTTACTACTCAATATCCCACATACTTTCACAATTAGTCCTATAAATAAATCCTTCTCAATTTCTCCTAAACTGAAGAGGTCTTTTCTTTCTTATCAGGAGCCTCACTCATACAGGAAAGCACTATAATAATTTACAGATGAGGAAAGAGAGGCTCAGAGAGATAAAAAAATCACTTGTTTAAAGTCACATACTAAGGGTAAAAGTGAGATTGGAACCTAGCTCTGTCTAACAGCAGAGCATATGCTCTTTCCATGATGACAGGCAGAAAACAAGCTGACAAAGGAGATAACAAAGGGAAAGCAAGAGACTAGGCGAGGAACCAGAAAGATGCAGCTTCTCAGGGAATTTCAGCCAGAGACTGAGGCTCGGGCGGGGAGCAGCGTGAAGATGGAAAAATGTTTCAAAGAAGACTGAGTATTCAATTAACCCTGAATTAAAGCAGTGTGACATCAGGGCATTTGAAGAATAAAGAAATAAATATATAAAAAATAAATATTATGTACACACTATGGCGGTCAGTTAATCGTAGTGAAGCATACAGTGTATGAAAGTGTGTGTATATGTTTATCAGTGTACATACACAAATTTACTTACCTACATACACAACACACATATATAAAGAGACCATAGAGGATACAGAATAAGAGACAGTATGTGAGAAGACAGATGGCCTAATTTGTTTCATGTATCACTAATAATTTTGAAGAAATGTTTGTGACTGATGGGGAGCATTTTTCATCGTGGAAAAGGAACATTTCACACTAAACTTTGGCAGAGAAAAATGTATTTGGTATGAAATAATTTCTCACATTTCCAAGCTGGTATAAATTAATATGCAAAAAGCACCAAGAAAAAAAAATGATTGATTTTCATATTTTCATGAAATCAATATGCCATTTAAAATTGTCATTTTATTCATATTTTGTAAAAAAGTACTACTTTCCAATTCTAGGGGGAAAAGTGACAGAATGCACTATGTATATGTTCTAAAATTGAGCAAACTTTCTTAAACAAAACAAAAAAATTAAGAAAAAAACATCAAACAATAAATTATGATCTCTCTAAGTTAATATTGTTTTTAATTTTTAGCAGCATATATATCAACTTTAGGCAATTGAAAGAAAAACCTCTTAGTGCTATCAAAAGCAATTAAAAAGATGCCTTTATTTTCCAACTAAAATTTAGTATAGACAATAGCAATGTTGAAAGATACCTAATTACTATTCTCTAAATTTTAAACTTCCCAGAACAAACCATGAGGTCATTCTAATTTCAGAAAAGACATCTCAAAAGTCTAACTCAAATCTCTTCTGTTCTTTTGTTCACTGGATTAATGGGCTAATCAGGTGGTGAAGCCAGCTATCCCTGCCAATAACAATAAAAGAGGAATTCCTTGAGAGAGCTGCTTTTTACTCAGCTTTCAGTCTGGTACACAGCCATGACAGAGGCTGGGTGCGGGGATACGCTCTGGCAAAGTAGAGTGGATGCTATCCCAGGAGGTGAAAGGGGGCTGCTCAGCAAATGTTTTATTTTTGCAATCTAAGCAAAGAAACTCACTATGATTTTTCTTTAATCGCCCCTTTTTTAAACTGAAGGAAATGGACTGGATTTGGGAAGGCAGAAAGATTCCTCACTTTGGAGCAACACCTTTTCACTGGTAATGATAGCTGGGCATGTAAGAAAGAGGCTTTGTGCTCTGCAGGAAGGAGCGCTTGGATCTATTAGCAATGTCTCCAGAGGGGTGAGTCATAGTGGACATGCTATTTATTTCCTAGATGACTGCTAGATTTCCTTTGAGGACAAACATTTGGTATAATGAGGAATAATAATAAACTAGTCTATAACACTGGACTTGAGTCTTTTCATACAAAAAAATTAGAAAATTATAATTAAGAACATCTATGTCAGAAAGTGAAGAGGACCTAAAAAGCCTCTTGATGAAAGTGGAAGAGGAGAGTGAAAAAGTTGGCTTAAAGCTCAACATTCAGAAAACAAAGATCATGGCATCTGGTCCCATCACTTCATGGCAAATAGATGGGGAAACAGTGTCAGACTTTATTTTGGGGGGCTCCAAAATCACTGCAGATGGTGACTGCAGCCATGAAATTAAAAGACGCTTACTACTTGGAAGAAAAGTTATGACCAACCTAGATAGCATATTCAAAAGCAGAGACATTACTTTGCCAACAAAGGTCCATCTAGTCAAGGCTGTGGTTTTTCCAGTGGTCATGTATGGATGTGAGAGTTGGACTGTGAAGAAAGCTGAGCGCCGAAGAATTGATGCTTTTGAACTGTGGTGTTGGAGAGGACTCCTGAGAGTCCCTTGGACTGCAAGGAGATCCAACCAGTCCATTCTAAAGGAGATCAGCCCTGGGTGTTCTTTGGAAGGAATGATGCTAAAGCTGAAACTCCAATACTTTAGCCATCCAATACTTTGGCCACTTCATGCGAAGAGTTGACTCATTGGAAAAGACTCTGATGCTGGGAGGGATTGGGGGCAGGAGGAAAAGGGGACAACAGAGGATGAGATGGCTGGATGGCATCACCGACTCAATGGATGTGAGTCTGAGTGAACTCCGGGAGTTGGTGATGGACAGGGAGGCCTGGCGTGCTGCAATTCATGGGGTCACAAAGAGTCGGACACGACTGAGCGACTGAACTGAACTGAACTGAACTGAAGGTCTCTTAAAACTAGAATATTCTATGTTTTTAGGTAGAAAAGATTTTTTAAAGTGTTTTAATTGCTATTTACAGATTAACAATTATAATGAACACTGATGATTATATTCACCAATGTTAAGTAGCATGTAGATTCTAAACGTATATATATACAAAACAATGATTCTCCTGGCACCTTTGTTGTACTTCTCACTAATCCCCAACCAATCGCCATGTAGGGCCCAGATGGGTAATGGAGATTGGGCCACCTAGAACTGGTTTCCTTCCTGCAGAGACTGCTAAGGTGGAAAGACCACACAAATTTCAAAGAAACGATCATCGGACTCTTTTCAGGTCTGTCCAGAATGGATAATTAAGCCAGTTTCCAGGGCCAAAGACAGGACACTGTTCCCCCAAAAGTTATTTTTTATTTGCAAATATATCATGAAACAAGTGAAGCTTCCATCTCTAATACAGTTATACTGGAACTTTCACAACCAGGATCTCTGCCATCCCTACCCTTCTCCAAAGACGATTTCCTAGATAACAGAAATGAGATAATAAATATTATCTGGAACTTCACAACACAGATTTATAGGTTGAAAGGTAAACAGTTCTTAGCAACAGTGAGTCACATTTTTTGTCAGAAATATAAAACTAGATGTAAAACTAGAGTGAGAAAAACACGTGCCAATGGGTAAAGTCCAAAGGAACTTTGAATAAAGAAAGTTAGGAATTCTATTGTAAAGAAATCAGGAGCACCACAAAACTGTAAAGGGTTGCAGGCTCCACCTCAAAAGGCAGCCTTGGCATCTGAAAATGATAGCAATTGACATGCTGCAAAACATTCCCCAAAGTTTAAAGCAGTATGTCCCAAGGCTGCACTGCTGATAACTGTCATGACAAATAGTGATTGGTATTCAGCTGATGGATACTAGTTTAGGGAAGTAATCATGCATGGAGATGCTAGCTAGAAAAATCTGCTGTTTTGTTGTTGTTAAGTAAAAAACATTATCTGATAAGAAAGGAACTGGTGATTGGAAAATTTTTACCAAGAAGATAAGAAAATTGGGTCATCAAAACTTGGCCAGAGTAAGTTGTTTTTGCAAACTAGACTTTACAAGTCTGCCACACTGAGCCTCATTGGGTAAATACTGAGTGTAAAGTGATTTTCCCTGATGAGTTTGGACTCCTGCTTCACTGGGGAACCCCAAATTCTCTGCTGCACCATTACAGCTACACTGAAGAAGCCATGGACAGCAGGCATATCATATAATATTTTAACTTATCCCCAGATAGAATAAGCCTTCATTTCATTGTTATATATATAAATAGACATATATTTGAATTTCAGTTAAGTAATTAAAAAGGATTACCTATTTGACCTTTTTCTTACACTACTGTTAATTCAATTCTCTCAACTTAAATTTCATATCAGAAAAAATCATGAGTTTAAAAACATTTGTACTTCTTAGTTTCTAAGTAAATGATGCTATGTACAGTATTACTAAAAGTTCATATCATATAAAGAACATTTACAAATTTACAACAAAAAACCAAACAACTCATGTCAAAAACTGGCCAAGAACATCAATAGACATTTCTTCAGAGAAGATATACAACTGGTCAAGAAGCATAGATACTTAAAATAATTGGGCTTAAAGAAATACAAATCAAAACTGTAAGATATCACTTCACATCCACTAGAATGGTGAGAATTTAAAAACTGGAAATAAGCATTGGCAAGGATGTAGAGAAACTGTAACCCTCAGCTAGTGGAAATGTAAACTAGTATAGCAGCTGTGAAAAACAGTTTGGTGGTTCCTTAAAAAGTTAAATAGTGAATGACATGTAACCCTGCCATTCTGCTCCTAGGTGTATACCCTCCAAAACTGAAAATAGGTATTCAAACAAATACTTGTACATGAATGTTCATAGCAGCACTATTCATAATACCCAAATGGTAGAAAAAATCCAAACGCCCATTAATGTATGAATGAATAAACAAAATGTAGATATGCATACAATGGAAGGTTGAATAACATTTTATGGTTGAATAACCATAAAAAGTGCTGATACATCCTCCAATGAGAATGAGCCTAGAAAAAATATATTAAGTGAGAGAAACCAATACGAAAAGGTCACATATTGTATAATTCCCTTTATATGAAATATCCAGATTATTTCCAGAAAGGTAAATTCATAGAAATAAAGTAGTTGGTAGTTGCTGAGAGCTAGAGTAAAGGGAGAACAAGGAGTGACTACTTAATGGGTATAGGGTTTTCTTTTGGAGTACAGAAAATGTTTTGGAATTTGATGGAGGTGGTAGTTGTACAACACCATGAAGGCACTAAATGCCACTTACACTTGAAAATGGTTAATTTTATGTTATATAAATTTCACTTCTTTTTTTAAGTTTATAGCAGACTTCCCAAGACTTTGCTGATGTCAAGAGTCCATAAAAAATGATGGGGTTATTACAAATGAATGAAAGAATTTTAAAAGGAAATATTGTCCACTGCAAAGTCTGGGACAATGGAAGAATCTCAATGAATGATGGTTATGACTCACTCAGAGGAAGATAAATCCATTAGTCCTTACTGGTACTAAACAAAAAGAGAGAAAATATAAAGCTATTCATTATATGAGGATGCCAACTAATAAATATACTATGGGCCCCCATATTCAATTAGAGCTACTACTGGGCTTCCCTGGTAGCTCAGCTGGTAAAGAATCTGCCTGCAATGCTGAAGACCTGGGTTCGATCCCAGGGTAGGGAAGATTCCCTGGAGAAGGGAAGAGCTACACACTCCAGTATCCTAGTATTCTGGCCTGGAGAATTCCATGGCCTATGTAGTCCATGAAGTTGCAGAGTCAGGCACGACTGAACGACTTTCACTTTCAGTTTTCTCTTTCAGGCGAGAATCATCACTGAATGCTAAACCTACTGCATGAGTTGACAATGAATACATTATTTGACAATGAAAACATATTACCTAATATCAAAAAAAGTTAATACTACAGTGGATAAACCTAGCAGACACTGCCTTTGCTAAGGGATCATCCTTGACATCATTAAAACTGAAGCAAACTGACATTGTTTACCTCCTGATATGACATGCTAAGGTTGTATTACTTTCAAATGCAAAACCTCAATCCAATCATGAATAAATGTTAGAAAAAACAAAATTAAGGGACTTCATACAAAATTCAAAACAGGTCAGTGTCATGAAAACTAGCTCAATGAAACGTAATAACTAAAGGCAACCTGTGATGCTCAGTTGGACTCTTAAGACAAGCAAGTGGCTATCAAGAAAACTGTTAGAACAACTGATGAGAATTGAATATTATACATTTAATATTACCAAATATCAAACTATACATTTGATAATAGTATTGTTCTGTTGTCACAAATCCTGAATTGGACAGCTGTTGTAGGATTATATAAGATAAAATTTCTTAGAATTTACCACTAAAGAGTCATCATATCTACAATTAATTTTTATGTAGGTCAGCAATAATGATAGCAATAAGAATGACAATATGTGTGTTGTCTATATATATATATATATATAGAGAGAGAGAGAGAGAGAGAAAGATCAAGCAAACACACAAAGATGCTATTAATTGTTGTGTTTGGGAATTCACTGTAATATTCTTGTGACTTCTCTATAAGTTTGAATTTTTTTAATTAAAAACTAAATTTTTTTAAATTGTATTTTTGAAGTAAGTTTGTTTTCATTCCAGCCTATATACTTATTCCGATCAAAGACTATGTTCTCAGCCATACTATCACTTCATTGCCATTTTCTTCTTAGAAGGATGGCAAACAGAAATGAGAAACCCTATTTATCAAGTCTATCCACTTGCCAGTGCAAGATTATTCCTCATGGCATCATTTCCACTATTATTTGAGGTTCACTTTTAGGAGGCTCAAAATTCGGGGTTCCACCATCCTCTTGAGAGGTATTAATATCTTCTGCTCACTGTTGTTTGCTGAAATATAGGTCATCCTGAAATGCTTATTAATAATCGTGTTACCAATTATGTTGCAAAATTTGCCACTGAGGAAGATAATACTTATTTCCAATGGTCTGTGCACCAACCTTCTTTAATTATTAACCTTTGGCTTCTGCATGAGGAAAATAGAAAAATGCTGTTATTTGGCATAATTATGTGTGAGGACATAAGTATTTCCTAGCCCGGCTTTGGCCTCTCCTTAGGACCCTGTACAATAGCCAATCTCTGATAACCAACCACTCAAATGGCAAGAACTTTTGTGCAGAAAACACTTCCTAGATTCTACCTAATGACTGTTGAACTATTGTCTCAATAAACAACAGAGCTGAAAGGGACCTCAGAGACAACCAGGTTTAATTCTCTCATTTTAGAGATAAAGCACAGGGTCCAAAAAGGTTGAATGTCCTACCCAAACTAATACAGTAAATTGAGGTCAGAGAGAGAGTAAGCAACCTGGTCTTTTCATTGCCTGATCTTTCATCTCTCCATCTACCATGATACCTCATAGAATAGTTCAGTCTTTCTCTTAGCTGATTACTACTTTAAAGGTCTGAGAAAATTTATAGAATACTGACTTGCTTTTTATTAACACTACATGTCCAATAATCTTTCAAAGCAAGGTTTATTTTAACAAAGCTAAAAGAGCTTTATTTCTTAAGGTTCAGACAAAAATCCAGTTAATCTCAGTCCCATGGAAAACACATGGTCCCATGAAACACAGTTCTGTCTAAATGCTTGTTCCTCTGCCAATTATCTAGAATTCTCTCAACAATATTTAGCACACTTTGGAAAAGGAAGTTGGCTCATGGAGATTTCATCCATACAGACACTGTTGGGAATCAACATTCTAATGTTCTTGCTAATGAACATTGATTACAAAAGAAGAAGGTGACAGAGTCTTAAGTTTTCTTAAAAATACGAT